>NW_024581116.1:94988-564091 GCF_017639235.1 Corvus kubaryi | reverse complement strand
TATATATACATATATATATATATACCATTTTCACCGCCCTCCGCATAGCGCGGGGGGGGGCACATCCCACCCCCTGCCTCCCCGAGCATCCTCCGCGGGATTACGCGCCTGGCCGCGCTCCGCACCGGCTGCAGGACGGAGGGACCACGGCGGGGCTGCCGCAGGGGGTATTTCCTTCGCTCCTCTTCTTGCGGGGGGTGGGGGGTTTGGGTTGGGGTCGGGCCGGGAAAGGGGGGTTGGATAGACAGGACACCCCTCAGCACCCCACGGGGGAGGGGGGATGCAGTGGGGGCTGCGCTCCCACCCCGCCCCCCCCCCCCCCCCCCTTGCCCCCCCCCCCCCCCGGGGGGGGGGGGCGGGGGGGGATGAAGGATGAAGCCAGGGCGGTTTATCCGTGGGCTCTGCCCGCCCCCCCCCCCCATCGTACCCGGGTGACCTTTCAAATCAAAGCCCGGCTCGTACCTACCAAGGTGCATTGGGCAGCAAGGGCTGGGGGGTGCTGGGGAGGGGGGGGGTGATGCACCCGGGCTCTCCCCCTCCCTCTGCCTTTCCCCCTCCCTCCCTCCTCCCTCCTCCCTCCCTCGCTGCTCCCTCCCTCTCTCTCTCTGCTGCATTTTGCATGAGCTATCTAGGTCATTAGCATTTTAGCGTATGCAAGACTTGACAAAGCTGATGAGAAGCCAGATGGGCCCCTCTCCTCTTTTTTTTGCACCACTTGGGATCTGAGCGAAAGGATTGACTGCAGCAGGCGAACGGGGGAAGGTTTATTGCGCTCCTCCAGACCCCCCCGCTTAGAGCAGCGCGGCGGGGCTCGGGGCAGGCGGCAGAGAGCGGGCAGCGTTGGGCAGAGACGGAGGGCAGGTAACGGGGCCCCCCCGCCGCCCCCCACCCCACAGCCCGGGGCTTCTTTGATTTGATAGAGGGGGTTTTTCCGACGGGGGTGTGTGTGTGGGGGGGGTGTTAGGTTGGGTTTTGTCCCCCCCTCCCCCCCGCCCATGGGGAAGGGCGCGCCGAGCCTCCGCGGGGCGCGGAGAACAAAGGCTGGGCTCCGCGGGGTCCCTCTCCCCCCCTCCCCTCCTTCCCCCCTCCCTTTTTTTTCTTTTCTTTTCCCATTTCCCCTTCTTCTTTATATTTTCTTCCTCCCGAGGAAAGGCCCCTCTCTCCGTGTTCACAGCGGACCTTGATTTAAATGTCCATACAATTAAGGCACGCGGTGAATGCCAAGAACGAGGCTGACCAGCATCGAGGCCGGAGGAGGCTCCGCGGCTCTCCGCACCCGCGGAACCCCCCTCACCCCCTGACACCCCCCCCCCATCCCCCGAGCTCGGCCGCGGGGCGCGCAGGCAGCGCTGCGCACCGGCGCAGGTGGCACCGCAGCGCGGGGAGGGGGCGGAGAGGGATGCATGGGATGGGATGCGATGGGATGCGCTGGGATGGGATTGGGGCGCACGGCAGCTTTTGGGGGGCTCTCCGGGATAAAGGAGAGGGGGTCCCTGCGAGCACAGGCACCCGGGGTGTGAAATCCGGAGCTGTCACTCGCGGGTGCCCCGCGGGTGGGCCCCGGGGGAACGCGGCTGCTGCCCCCGGGGCTGCTCCGCTGCCGCCGCTTTGTGCTTTGCCTTTTCTCTCGCCTTTTCTCCGCAGAGCGATGGGGTTTTTCTCTGCTAAAAGCAAGGGCAGGTCTTGGGGTCACCGGGGCTCACGCTGCTCCCCCGGCGGAGGGGGGTGGGGAGGGATGCTGGGGCAAAGCCGCTCTTTTCCTTTGTTTTTTAAAGCTTTATTACGATATATTATTTTTTTCCGGTGGCTGTTTGTGTGTTTTTCCCCTCCGCCTCCCTCTCCTTTTAATCCTTATAATTTAAATCAAAAGTGCCGGGGAGAAGAAGGGGGGGAGCGCTGTGTCTGCAGGGCGAGGCCGGGCGTAAATCTCTTGGAGGGATAAACATGTCATTTGTTCCCTTTGTATGGTAATGCTGTCCCCCCCCAGCTGCCCCCCCACCCCCCAGCAGCTGCCCCAGCCATACATCCTCCCTACAAAAGATCCCAATTACCCATCGGCTGCCTCATTATACTCCTTACACAGCCCCGGCGAGAGGCGTGTGTGTGCGAGGAGTCGAGGGGAGGGGGGGGAAGGATGAAGGGGTGGGGGGGAGAAACAGCACCTGAATTATCCAGAAAATAAAATAAAATTCAAAAATCTGGAGGCGGCGGGAGGGAGGGATGCTGCGACCCCGCAGGGATGCTGCGACCCCGCGGCCTAACACGGAGCAGGTGCCCCCCCAGAGCCTTCTGCAGGGCAGGGGCTGCTCCCCCCACCCCCCACCCCAACACCCCATTGGTTTCTTTTTCCCCTCCTTTTTCACACTTCTATTTTTATTTCGGTTTTTTTTATCCCTCCACTCTTCTAGCCATCACCACTGCTCTGCCCTGCTCCCCGCTGGGGCCCTTCACCTCCTTTCCCTTCTCCCATCCCTCTCTTCCCTTCCCTTCTCTTTGCAGCTGGAGGCCACCCTGCATCCCTTCATCCTGGCCCATCCCAGTGCTCCCAGCAGGTGTCTGGCTCTGGGGAAGGACAGGCCCTACTGGAGGGGACAGTCCCCCATCCCTCAGGGCATCTGCAGAGCTGTCCCCAGTTTGGGGGGCCCTTGGTGACGGCACGGGGGGTCCCATCTCTCTTTGCAGCTCCGCGCACAGACCCTCACCTCTGGAATGGTGCCCTTGGGAACACTGACAGCAGCTCGGGGTCCCTGGGACGCCTCTTTGCTCCCCACCAAGGGGGTCTGCAGGTATTTCGGGACATCCCTCCCTGGGCTCGCATCCTGGCCGGTGCGGATGCCGTGAGGAGCCCGTCGGGTCGTGCCAATAAAGCTCTTTCCTTGCGGGTTCCTGCATCCTCTCCTTTGTTCGTGGAGGTTTCTCGCCCATCTCTTTACGGCGGCGGAGGCAGGACCCCCCTGAAGGACCCGCACTCAGCACCAGGTGGGGGATGAATATTAAAATCCACCCCAAAATAAAAACCTCAGCCTTGCAATTCAGCAGCCCACGGTCGCCTGCTCAACTCTGGGTGGGCACTGCCGCATCCTGGACCTCCAGGAGAGTCTGAACTGCCAGAGGGCTCCTGTGTAGTGAATAAAAGGGGGAAAAAGAAAGAGATTTGGGGTGCCTTCTCTTTGGGATTGCCCCCATCCCGGCAGGCAGATCCCTGCCGTGCCGCACTACGTGCCGAGCATCCCTCTGCGGCACTGCCGGCCCCACAGCACCCGGCCCTCACAAACAGGATAGATTTTCCTTTAAAGCTGTGGCATGGGAGAGGGAAAACAAGACCTAAATAACCCCAAATAAATACACAACCTGCTTTCTGTCTTGTGAAATGGCCGGGATGAAGAGACACCATCACCGCTCATCCAAAGGCCTGGTACCCCCGGCAGGCCCCGGCTGCCTGCCTCGGGCTCAGCCCGGAGGGATGGAGAGGAGGGGGCAGGAGGCTCTTATTAATACTAATCCTAAGAAATATTGCTGTGTCCTGAATAAATCAGGCCTGGGGTTCCTCCAAGACCTTTGCCCCCTTGAGATGAGCTGCAGTGCGGCCCCTCCTCTTCGGGGTGGACACCTTGGGAAGGGAAATGGCGCGGGGGGGCTGGGGGGGTGGACAGATGCGTTTGATTTTTTCGCTGAGGGATGGAGGAGGAGGTGGCACGATTTTATTCCAAGCACGTCAGCTCCCCCCTCCCTCCCTGTCCCCTCCTTCTTCCCTCCACCCGCAGTCCAATGTAAACATAACGGCAGGGACCTGCCAAACTCCAGCCCCACTTGGATTATGGGGGGGAATTAAACAGCTCTGATTAACACAGGGATGCCCCCGAATAACCTTCGGGCATCTGGCCCTTGAGGCTGTGCACTGGAAGGGGCCGGGGACAGGGACCCCAGGCTACCCATCCCGCGGGCAGAGGGAAGGGATGGATGGAGAGGATTCGTGGGGACCACAGATCCTTCCATCTGTGATTTCATGCCGGATTTATTTCTCCCTGCCCACGCCCACGCCTGACCGATTCGCTCGCCACTGCAGCGCTGGTTGGGCTGGAGGTGCTCCGGCTCCAGCGGGGAGGTGGAACGGAAGATGTGGGAAATTCCTCTATTTCCCTCATTTCCCAGATCTCTGTCAAGTGCCAGCCTTGCTCTTCACCCAGTCCCATGAAGGATGATGGTCTCCATGCAGAAAGGTCTTTTGCTGCATATCCCCGCAGTATACAGCTCCTTTTTTCCATTTATTTTTATGCCCTGTACCTCCATGAACCACAAACCAACACATCTCCTAGCAGCAGCAGTCAAAGTGGGTGTTTTATTGGGAAATCTAATCAGGTTTCAAGGGGAAAATCCTTTCTTAATGTCTCAGCTAAGCAACGAGCTCAATTAAATTGCTTAGACTATAAAAAGGGCTGAGAGTCCCATCTCCTTTTTCCTCCCTGCTCTTCCTGGACAGCGCTGTCATCTCCGCACTCCACCGTCTTCAAACCCCAAACGAGCCTCAATGACACAGGACTCACATGTCATTCCCCAACATCCCCCCCTGCCCCGCCTCCCCCCAGCAACAGAGTCACAAATCATCTCAAACACTCTAAATTTAGCCCGGCAGCGCGACCACGAGCAGGGATTTAAGTGACATCACTGCTGGAAATTAAGGGGTCAAACAGGGAGGCTGCACGCGGCGCCCTGAGCTGCGGGGACGATGCTCCATTGATTCTTCCACACACCGAGGCCACCCTGTCTTGAGGCATCTCAAAGCATCCCCTCAAAATATATTTCTCCCAGCACCCAAAATGCTCAGAGTGGACCAGCCATTAGCTTAATTCCCATCAGGAGCTGTGCTGAAAGGCTCCAGCGGATCAGCACTGCGGAGGTGCGCGGTGTGACCCAGAGAATCCCAAGCAGCAGAGCCAGTGAGCTTTGCCCGGTGCAGAGGCTGGGAGGAAGCGGACTCACATCTCATCCTGGAGCTGGAAGGTGGGTCCAGCATTCCCTGCCTGGCTGGCAATGCCAGGCCAATGCTCCCACGGCACTTGCAGAGTTGTGTGTGCACACAGGGTGGGGATGCTGCTGTGGTATCCCAGTGCCTCTAGTGATTCCTGCCTGCTTTGCTCTGCAGAGCCAAAAAAACTGCTGCACATCTGGAAAAGGGAGCCAGGGCTGACTCCCGAGGTGGGAATGGGGCTGCTCTGAAGCGAGAGGTCTGATATGCCAGAGGATTAGGAAAGAGAGATTCCCATGGCTCCTAGTGCAGTTGGAGGGGCAGATCCTGAGCTCCTCAACAAGATTGGATGGATTCATAAACTCACACAATCACAGGATGGCTTGGCTTGGAAAAGACCTGGAAGCTCATCCAGCCCCACCCCCTGCCATGGGCAGGGACACCTTCCACTAGCCCACGTTGGTCCAAGCCCTGTCCAAACTGGCCTTGGACACTTCCAGGGATCCAGGGACAGCCACAGCTTCTCTGGGCACCCTGTGCCAGGGCCTCCCCACCCTCACAGGGAACAATTCCTTCCCAGTATCCCATCTCTGCCTGCCCTCTGGCAGTGGGAAGCCATTCCCTGTGTCCTGTCCCCCCATCTCTTGTCCCAAGTCCATCTCCAGCTCTCCTGGAGCCCCTTTAGGCTCTGGAAGGGGCTCTGAGGTCTCTCTGGAGCCTTCTCTTCCCCAGACTGAACAATAAATTACTGCTTGGGGGGCCATAACCTCTTTTAAAGTCATCCAAGAGAGACTGAGACGATACTTCTAGGGACCTGTTACTCACAGCACCAACATCCTTTAGTAGTCAGCCACCCTTCACTTCTGCTGTGGCAGCACAAACAGGCTGGAAAACGCTGCCTCTGACTTTGAATTTGCCCCAGCGGTGAGAAATAAAAAATAAACCAACAAGCCAATGGCTCCTGCAGCATCAATTCCTCCTACAGGCACAAAGTACAACGTGGTGGGGGAGAGGGAAGAGGTTGGGGACTAAAATCTGATATAAATCCCTTCAGCCACAGCAGTGCACGAGGATTTCTCTGCCGTTGATGCACACGGTGGCAATTCTATGAATGTTCGCTTATTTTTATGGAGATTTTGCCTTTCAGACCAAGTGTTTCCGTGTGGCACCAGCTGTAGGGATGAGCTAATTCAAAGCTCAGTCATTTCCCTGCTCACCCAGGCCTTCCTCAGCAGCCGCAGCCGCTCAGTATCATCTCATCCAGGGAAAGACAAAAGTGATGCATGTGCATGTGTAATTTCCAATGTCAATGTGTTCAGCGAGGAGTTGGAATCATAAAAGTTATTTCATTTATTACATTCATACATAAAGCCTCTTAGAGCTGCAGACTTGGAATAGGCAATTATGCCCATAGGTTAATAACACGCAGTGATTTGACTGACAACTGGAATTAGATTTAAACACGGCAGAGTGGCAGCAAAAGGCACTTTATTAAAACTGTGGCTGGGGATTTGTTCAAAATACCAGTTGCATACCTCTCCTGGTAAAATATTTATAGGGAGCACCATATTGTGGCCCATTATATTGCATTTTCTTCTCCTTTCCCTCACCACTTTGAGCTCTGCTGTGCAGCAAGGAATTTCTCTGGTCAGATTTTCCGGGAGAGAAGGGAAATGCCCCGGGTTGCTTCGCATGGGGTGATGTGATGGGATGTGATTCACAGTGGGAAAGAGCCCTAAAGCAGTGATTAACTCTAGACCTACGAGGGACCTGGATTTACCTCTCCATCCTCTCTCTTTATCACTCCCCAGTGCAGCATCCTCTTAACGCTGCCCTCGTTAGCCCAGAGTTAACGATCCCAACAGCCCAGACAAAACCTGGGTCACTGACTGATACAGTCAATAAAATAAATATTGTTTGATTCTCTTGATACTGGGCGTTTTTCCTGCTACCAGGGAAGTTCCTCCTTGTGAGATTAGTTTAGTGTGGGGTGGATTACCTGCAACCAGGACAGAGTCCCTGCTCCTGGGAAGTTTGAGTACCGAGTTAGAGAAATGTGTGTCAGGAATGACAGGAGAAAACACTGGATCCTGCCTTGGGACAAAGGGGTGGGTTAGAGCCCAGTATTTCCCATCATTCTTGGGAAAAAATACTAAATTGCTTTAAAATAATAGCTAAGGACCAGCTAGGGCTGGGCCAAGTGAGATCCAAAGGTCTTGTTCCACCCTAACATCAGTCCATGAGTCCAGCTAACCTGGAAATGAGGATTAAAATCCCAAAGGCTCTTTGTGTGCCACTGCCATCACTGGCAGCCAATGGAAAAGAGAGGTGACACCTGAAATGCCCTTAAAATTAACTCCTGATTCCCATCTCTTTCTTTCTTGCCTCATTTGTGTGGTGTGAAAAACCTCTGTATAGTAAGAGCTGCCTTGCAACCATCCATGGGCCAGGGGTTAAAATTCAGGAGCACTGTATGGGATTCAAGGATTTCACTTTAAAATTAGCAAGGCCAAAATCAGCAGAGAAGAAGAGGCAATAGAGTGTCTGGAGAGGGAAAAGTGGACAGTCCCTGTTTTTAATCCACTGAAGGATGGTGTGAGATCTCCAAGCTGGTGGCCAAATCCAGCAAGGTACAAGGAGGATTACACATGGATTTAATGGAGGGAAAACTTCCAACCCAGCACATCACTGGCAAAACAGAGTGTTACACCCGAGATCTCCAGATTCCCATTCTTTTAGAACAAAACCTCATGGCTCAAAATCAGAGTTTATTCCAAAATACTTTCTTTAGTTTCAGGGAAGGGGAAGCTGGAGGTGCACTCATCTGAAAAAGGAGCTCAAATCCACCATTCCATCATCATTCCCTGCCTGGCTCCAGCATATTCCAGACCCAGAGGCATCCTCTGGCTGAAGATGCCCCAGCTCCTTGCAGGGGGCTGGACTAGGTGACCTTTAAAGGTCCCTTCCAACCCAAAGCCTTCTGTGATTCCATGATCCCTGGGCCCCGCAGTGGTCCCTGGTCCTCAAGATGAGGAATAGGCTCCAGCCAAGCTCTACCTCCAGATTTTGATCCTACAGACCTCTCCTACCAACCTGGGGACTCAACCCCAAATTTCAAACCCCTTATTACCCAACAATTAAAACAAAATGAAGTCTGAGAGCACCAGCTATAAAAAGATCATCCCGGTGCTCCTCATGCATTAAATATGAAGGCTCAGATCCTTCCTGTGATGCCAAGGCAGGGGAGCAGCTCCCTGGGCTGGAATTACCTGGTCCTGATCCTGTGACCTTTCCCCAAGGAGCAGCCTGTGGAGCAGCTCCCCACGGGGCCAGCAGTGCCCATGGCAGAGGTGGCACCAGCCCCACACACAGACTTTCCCAGCAGCTTTTTCCAGCAGATTTCCCGAGTGCCAGTGGCAGCTTTGGAGGAGAAAGTGCCAGGAGATGAATTAACCCAGAGGCTTGTGTGGGGCACCGACTCAATGCCAGGGCAACCCCCTTTGTTAAAATGCCCCGGGGAGAAAAGACTTCCTTTTTTTTTTTTTTTTTTTTTTTAATGCCCTGAAAGATTTATAACCCTTTTTGTCAGGTTCTCTCTCCTATCACTGATAAAACTCACCCTGGCACAACCTGAGCCCAGGATCAGCTTTTAAAGTGTGGCAGAGAAAACCTCTGTGATTTAAAGCAAACATCCAGTCCTTGGCTGCAGCCCAGCCCAAATTCAGGGAGTATCCCAGTGTTTCCAGACATGGAAATGGGGTTCATATGTGAAACCCACAAGGGATCAGCTCAACTGAGCCCAGCCAACCTTTGCCCTCTCACCTCAGTCCCTGCTGCATTGGGTGTAGGTGATTTGTCACCCTCTCAAAGATATTCTTGTGTCACCCGCTCATGTAATTTTACTATTTTATGAAGGTATAAATATCTGTAGGGATACATATACACACATACATGTTGTTTTCCCTAAAGCCCTGGGCCCTGGAGGCAAAACTCAGTTTTTAAAAACCTCAACGTCCAAAAGCTTTGAGGGATGAGCTGAGTTTACTCGAGCAGCTAAAAAACAAAAAACCAGACGGCAAATCCAAAGTACATTAGAAAGAGCACTAAAAATACCATCAAGAGATTGGAAGCAATTTTGTGATCCGGGGGTTTCTTGCTGGGTTTTCTGGGAGTTTGGGGTTGGAGATAATGGCAGTGGGAGTGGAGGGCGGCATGGTTTTATTTCAGGATCAATATCAGGGTGGAGCAAATGATGTATTTATCTGCAAAGCTGAGAAGGTCTAATTGTGCCCTGTTTTGCACTAATGCAGCTCTGTGGCACCACCAGAGAGCCCCAGAGTACCCAAAATGTGCTTGTTTTCCAGTCCATCCCTGGTTTTTTTCATGTGTCCTGTCCATCCTGGTCTCACCCCGGCAGTTTTGTGGGTTATTTCGAGGATGCCCAAATCTCTGCTCCATCCCTCCCTTATGCCTCAGGGTAAAAAAGGGACCAACATCATCCTGTAGGAGTTCCCACGAGGAAATAAGGCTTTTATGGATGATTTTAACTAGGGGGAGACTTCAAGGACATATCCAGAGATATCCAGGAGCAGGAATTGCATGAGGAGATGAGATTCTCAGGGAGACCCAGCCCAGCCCCTCGGACACGAAACCACAATTGTCATCTGTGATGAACAACAGAGAGGGGAACGTACAGGAAACAGCAATTAAACCATTAAAGTCTTGGGCAGCTTCCCAGTGACCAGCAGCCTTTAGATATATAAATATCTCACATGGCATAAAAGGAGCTGTTCTTTACCCATTATGTCCCCAGTGACCTTCAAGAGGGACAAGGGGGTTGGGATTGCCACTCTGAACTGGCATCTGCTGCTCCATCTGAGGAGCGACAGGTCCCTATAGGGGATCTCCCGCTCCCCTATAGCAGTGCTTGGAAATCCCAGCTGAAAGTTGAAATCCAGTTGAGATCCCAGTTGAAATGATCCTAATTACTGCCCAGCTCTGCTTCCTATAAATCCCTGGCTGTGATGTAGGGAAATAACAGAGCTGGAAGGTAGCAAATGTGCTGCTGTTACCACATTTCAGTGCTGAATAGAGGTTTCCATACTTAATGTGAATGTTTTGTGCTCATGCTTTGTCTCACACCCCAAAGACCCTGAGCGATCAGCCCCAGACCACAGGGAGTTTCTGGGCTCCAAGTCCTCGTGGCTCAAGTTTACTTTAATAGTCAAGCTCAGTGAAATGCAAAATATCTCCATGAGTGCTGAAAATTTAGGCCAGTAATTACAAATGGTTGTCTTTTAATTAGCCAAAGGAACAGCCCTGAGACTGACATTGGAACCAAGATAACCCAGGGAAGATCCATGATCATAAAAGACAGTGACAACCTGAGTTTTCATCAGTCAGAAATCATTCTTGGCATGTGCTGCTTGTTGGGAGAAGAGTTTTGGGGATAGATATCAAGACTGATTGTTCCATTCAGTCGGGATGGGTTTTGTTAAAACCATCAACAGCAGATTTAGCGATGTTTACATTGAAATAATCACCCTGGGTTTGCAAAGCCGTTCAGGCTTTGACAGGCCTGGGTCTGTGGCTCTCTGAGATGAGCAGTGCTGCACACACCTCTGGATATGCACCCTGGGGAGGCTCAGACGTGCTGTTCTGCTGGTCCCCAAGCAGGAGGAAATTCTCCCCTGCATCCCCATTTCCCAACACCTGCACAACATCCTCCGGCTGGCCAGAAACCCCTGCTACTGGCGCCGGGTTTGGTGGTTTAACCCCGAGAAGGGCTGCAGGGTCATTCCTGCGGGCTGAGCTCCGTGGGGATGCAGAAGTGGAGGTGTTGGTGGGAGTCCTGCAGCACTTTTCCCTTCCCACCAGGCGTGGAGGCTTCCCCTGCAATTCCTGCTGCTGCACGGAGTGATGCTGCAGCAGAGAGCGTCTGCAGGATGATGAAACGCAGAGGGGCCGTAATGAGATTTCAAATAAAGCCAGCTTTTCCCCTGGCATGTCTGGTCTGGATAAATCCAAACTGCTGGCAACGCAAAACCCCTGGGAAGGAGGAGCGCCCTTGACCAGGCGAGTCCCCGACGGGAAGCCTGACACAGCTCTTCCCAGTCCCACCCCTCCCTGCGGATCGGGACAACAAATCCTGCATCGCAAACAGCTCATCCCGATCAAGGAGCAGCAGGAATCTCATCAGCCTGGCCAAACCCCACACGGCACAGCCAGGGCACGGCAGGAGCAGGGGATGTGCTGTGGGTCCGGCTCCCCATCCCGCAGGAACCACCGGCCTCTGGCACAGGAGCTGATTTTGGCACCGCTGACCATTCCTGAACGTGCAGCGCATCCCTCAACATTCCAACATTCCAGAGCAGCAGCCGCTAGAGGGGGGCTCAGCACCAAGAGAGGGACTCGGAAAATCCCTGCAGCCTTTGGGGAGGAGGAGCAACTCGAAACTCTGCGTGGAGGGAGGCGGGAGGCTTGGGGAAGGATGGATGCAAGCGATGCACGAAGGAAACCACACCAAAATGATTCCACCTGGGAAAACCAGGCTGTATGGCTTCCCAAAGTGCTGGCTCCGAGCAATTAATCCCTTTGTTACATATTCCTGCAAATCTTTGTGGAAAGCGAAGCCCTTCCAACAGCACTGAGGGGCTGCAGGGCTGGAAGGAGGCAGAACAGGGGGGAAAAAAGTCCCAAATGTTTTCCAGTCAGAGAAACATAGCAACAATTTGCTAGTTTTAAAGAAAAGCTGCCCTAGAGATCCGTGACTGCATCCCTGTAGCCAAAGCTTTTTACTTTCTATGGAAAAACAAGTCTCAGGCAGAGTGGCCAGGTGAGCCACATGTTTAGGATGCTAAAGCTGCACGGATGTGGGATGGACATATCCAACACCTCGGTCACTCCTGAGGTCTCTCTGCCCCTGGAGGGCTTTTGGGGAGCCAGGTAAGTTTCTCCCCTGTCCACCTCCCACCCTGTCCCTGCCTGACCTTTCCATCACTTCCCATGGCTTATAAAGAAGATGAGGACAGAAATTTATTTCTACAGGACAAAGGGTGATGGTTTTAAAGTAAAAAAGGGTTGATTTAGACTAAATATAGGGAAGAATTTTTTTATTATGAGGGTGGTGAGGCACTGATAGTGTTTCCCAGACAGGCAGGAGATCCCCATCCCTGTGAACAGTCGAGGCCAGGTTGGATTGGACTTTGAGCTACCTGATCTCTTTGAAGATGTCCCTGTCCACTGCAGGGGGTTGGACTAGATGAGCTTCAAAGGCTCCTCCCAACCTAAACCATTCCATGACTCTGTGATCACACACCTGGGGGCCAGGGCTGGACCTACAAAGATCCCATTTTGCTCATGCTGACAGAAATCCACACCATCCCTAAATGCCTCCCTATGAGCCAAAGCAGAGATTCTTCCTGGAAAGGCCAGGTCTGTCCATCTCCCACCCGCTTGTTTCTGCAAAGCTGAGGTTGCTCTTGGCTGGGAGGGGAAGGATGGGGTTTTCCCAGGTGGAATCATTGCTGCAGGACAAAATGGTACCCACGCCATGGTGTCCTGGTGCTGGTGGTGCTGCTGGTTGCCACAGGGATGGATGGAGGTTGCTTAGCAACTCCTCAGCACTGGAGAGGGAGCACAGGAGCAGGGAGAATGGACGGGCCACTGCTGCTGATGTTTGTGGGGCCGCACGTGGAACTCCACCAGAGCATCCGAAACCTTGCTCCCGAAAGGTTCCTGACACTGATGATGGAATCACAGAACCAGTAAGGTCGGAAAAGCCCTCTAAGATCATTGAGTCCAGCTGTTCCCTCAGCACTGCCCTGTTCACCACTAAAAAACTTCCCCAAGTGCCACATCCACACCTTTCGAGCGCTTCCAGGGATGGTGTTTCCATCACGGCAGTCCAAGCCCAACTGGTCCCAAACACACCAGTTTTGGGACCCATGTGTCATGAGGGTGCAATCCAAGGTCAGCCAAGAAATTCAGTCCTGGGACACCCCAGGGCAATGCAGCTCCTGCTGGAGAGTCATGGTTGGGAAAGACAGCTGGCAGCTCCAGTGCAGAGCAGCACCTGGATAAATGAGTTTATTTGGAGAGAGAATCTTCAAAAATCACTCACAGTCTGTACAGTTCTGTTGGGCTCTTGCAGTTTTGCCAACACAAATCTGAATTTCCTAAAGTTATCCCTATAAAGCTCTGTTGCTGTAACCTGCAAGGCCACAGGCAGGGAAAACTTCCCATACAGCCTGAATGGTTTAAAGCAGGAATGTCTCCATGCCCAGGGAAATGCTCAGCCATGGATGCTGCCTTCTCCTCCAAGGCCTCCCCAGCCTGGCTTTTTCCAGTTTTGCCTGAGCACTGAAAATTTTCCTCCTTTTCCCCCCCATGTAGAAGGTGTCTCTCTCTTTCCCAACCCACTGAAGTCTGCACATTGGGATCACATCTCCAGGCTGGGAAGCAGGATCAGATCCATGCACCTTGTTCCTCTGCTGTTACCTATCACCACTCTTGGAGACAGTATTCTGGGCTGGATGGACTCCAGCCTCCTCCAGGATAACCATTCTTGGGATATAAAGAACTCCTTGCTGCATGAGGAGCAACTTCCCTAAGGGTACTGCCCTTTTTATGTCCATTTTAACTCCGTATCTACATTAATCTGAGGCTGCAAAGGCTTTAAACCAGGCACTCCCCTCATAGTAAACTTCTAAATTTTATGTGAATGCCCAGAATTTGTGTTTCCAATCCAGAATTAACACACTTTTTTTTAACATCATAAGCAAATAAATTTATGCCACTTTCATCTACAGATTTCTTAAAATATATTTGGCTTTACACACAAACCTTTTCTCTTCTGTCTGATTTTTTTTTTCCATGAGAATTTTTCAGATTTTCCTCCTGAAAGGAGGAAGCTCTTGAGGAGCACAGGAATTCCCTTCTCTCCCTCACTTCCCTTCCCAGTGTTTTGCAGATTCCCTGTCAATCATTTGATACCCTGCTCTCCTGACTGCTGTCATCAGATTTTTTCTGTCCCTCACCCTCCTGCCACTAAATTATGAGTGCAGTTTTTTTCTGAGAGAATATTTATTTGCATTAAAATAACTATGAAGACACAGTTGTTTGCAGTACAACTGCAAAAACTGTACAATTTTAAATAATTCAATATTATATTATTATTTAAGTATCACACCACCACTATCATCCTGTGCCTTTGTTCAGGGATGAGAATGATTTTAAGCTGCAGGATGATGTCCCTGTGATTTTCAATTGCTCTATTAAACATTATTTCTTATGGGAAAATTTGTTTTCCTCTCCATCAAACCACCACAGGAATACTTTTTTTCAGGACCAAAGTCTTGCTGTTTAGTGGAGCTCCTCTCTACTACAGTTTTCTGTCCTGAATTTTTATTTGGGGCATTTTTCTTTTCAAAATTTGGCCTTTCCTTTGCTATTTCTATACTTCCATGTAGGGCTGCTCTTCATTTTTATTTTTTTACTTTCCAATTCCCTGAATTCCTGCTTCCTGAACATCATCTCCATCAGAGCAACAGATTTTCATCCTTTGAATAGAAACACCATTTCCTGAGACAATTTCCGGTTTAACTTTTTGAGTTTATCTTTACATCAGGTAAAGCAGAAACACCAACATAGGAAGGATTTCTCCCCCATGTAGGCCAAAACCTTCCCCTGCTCAGTGGGGTGTTTTTCTTGGCAAAATTTGCACTGCAGTTTCAAGTAAAAGTTAATTTATACCTCAGCATACGAATTCAATTTATGTTTTTGGGCTGATTATATTCTGTATTCTCCAAATTCTCACTTCTAGTTTTAAGGATCTCCTACCAGCCTGTAGATGAGATTTTCAGCTCCAAGTTCCACTACAGCCTCCGTTTCCTTCAGCCCTCCAAACCTGCACATTATTTTCCCAGTCTCAAATTTCTTTTGGGAACCAAATCTCTGACATAGACCCAGCATGCGGGTAGCGCCACTAATTCCTTCTTTCAGGAAGAATTCATTGTCAGGAAGAATTTCTTGTCAGGAAGAATTTCTTCATGGAAAGGGTGCTCAGGCATTGGAACTGCCCGGGGAGGTTTGGAGTGCCCATCCCTGGAGGTGCCCAAGGAATGCCTGGATGTGGCCCTCAGTGCTCTGGGCTGGGTGACAAAGTGGGGATTTGTCGCAGGTTGATGGTCTTGGAGGTCTTTTCCAACCTAAATGACTCCGGAATTCTGTAAAAAAATAGCAGAGATGATGTTAAAACCGTGAGTCAAAAGAACCTCCTTGCTTTCAAACTCCTCAGAAAGAGCAATCAAGCCTTTTACTGGAGACAAGTAACAAGAAACCCATCCTGGGGGATGAACTGTGGGGGTTCTCAGAGCTCAAATGAACTCACAGGTTTCCCGGGATGCACAGGCATGGATCAAAATGTTGGTTATAGGCTGGAGAAGGATCTGTGACTAAAGACATGCCTGGGAGCTTCTGTGCTGAGAAAAGATTTGAGGGGGGTTTGGGCAGGGATGAAAAAGCCTCCCCAGTGCTTTTATTCAGCTGCTCATCCAGAGAGAAGTTCCCAACAAAAGCCCAGAGCTTGTTTAATGGTTTAACATTCCCGTGCATCCTTGGGAAGCATCTGACACACTGTTTCTGTACAAATAACCACAGCAGCACTGTACAGATGACTTACTTGGTTTCCCAGTGGGTGTGTAAGTAAATTAGCAAAAAATAAATGTCACGCGGCAATGACTTACTCCACTTCTAAAGGCTCTGTTCTCCCTCTGTATTTTTGTTTGTTTAACAAGTTCTTAATTAAATTCTGTTTTCTGGCATTAGAGCTGATGTGATGGCACGCGATAAAGTTGTTTAGAATTCAAATCTTCCTCGATTTCTCATTGTGGCAAAGGAAGAGATAAGAGCAGTCGGGCCCTGCCTTCCCCTGGTTGTGTGTGGCTGTAACTCCAGCCAAGCAGGAGCTCTCCGTGTTCCAAACTCCCTCCTGCTCTCAGGGGTTTGTCACTGCTTTGAGAGGCTCGCACACCAAAAGTAATGTGTGGGCTCCCCCTTCCGCCTGAGAACATCAGTGCCTGGGAAAGAATCGGGATGATGGAATGGTTTGGCTTGGAAGGGACATTGATGCTCACCTCGGTCCAACCCCGACACCTTCCGCTATCCCAGGTTGCTCCAAGCCCCAGCCAGCCTGCCCTTGGACACTTCCAGGGATCCAGGGGCAGCCACAGCTTCTCTGGGCACCCTGTGCCAGGGCCTCCCCACCCTCACAGGGAACAATTCCTTCCCAATATCACATAAAGAAGGGCCAGGACGACTTTCTGAAGTGCCAAGTTCCTGTAAAATACACCAGGAAGGGCACTGAGCATCTCTGAGCAGTTGGATCAGCCTATTCCCAGAGCCACACATCTCCCTGATAACCATCCTGGTGCTGGCAGGAGAAAAGCAGCTCCACTGCTTCCTGGGATGATTGGAAAGACAGCAACAAGGATCATTGCAGATCTGCAACCTAAAACATGGAAAAGCTTGTTTGGAGAGGGAGTCATTTCCCTTTACTTTAGCAAACTATGAATTAGACCCTCTAAATCTCCCTGAGAGAGATCAGCACCAGCAAAAAGGTGAGTTATCCCACGTATCTTTGATACTTATTCTAGAAAAGCAAAATTGTCTTCCAGGTTCCTTTTTTCCTTCACTTTCCCACTGCAAAGACAGGGGAGACAACAAAGGCCATGGAACCACAGAATCTTCAAGGCTGAAAATTATCCTCAGCCAAGCCCAGCACCATGTTCACCCTTAAACCACATCCTCAAGTGCCACATCCACACATTTATTGAACACTTCCAGGGAAGGTGACTCCACCACTTCCCTCGGCAGCCGGTTCCAGTGTTTTACAACCCTTTCTGTGACTGGATTCTATATTTTTAGGAGCTGAAGTAGGAAAGAAAGGTGCCTTCTTGCTGCTATCCAAGCCTCCAGTAAGCTTCAGAGCATCTCTGTAGAAAACACGGAGTGGGAAGTAAATGATCTCATCTATTTAAAATACAATTTAGAACATGAAGACAGAATGAGCTGAAGACTGGGATTAAAACCAAAACTGACTCAAACTGGAGATAAAGCACCAGCAGCTGTGGTTATGGAAAGAATTGGAGATTTAGGGAAAGAATCAGTGTGCAAATTCATCATCTCTATAGAGCAGAGGGGTCAGAGGCTTCAGTGGTCTCTCCTGGCTCTGGGATATATCATTAAAGACAAATTCTGATTTGGGACAGATCTGGGCATGCCCTGGCCAGTCTCAAATCCACCACTCCAGTATTTCTGGTTCTGCTGTGCACCAGCGTGCTCCTTTTGCAGGGTGATTTGTTTAGCTAATTCATGTGAATATTCCACTTGTAGGTGCCTATTTTAATCCAGGCACTGCCCCGAGGGATGTGCACAGCATCACCCATGAACTCAGATGAGTTATGGGTTGGAAGAGTAAGGGAGGGCCCCTTCTTACACAGCAGAGGTGTCAAAAACTGGCCAAGAAAGGGATAAAAAGCTGGAAATAAAAGCTGGAGGTAAAAGGCCTCCCATGGAAGTCAGTGGAAGAAGTTCCCACTAGCTCTTGGTGAGCAACACAGCTTTCCCCTCATTTTTTTTCATGCTGGTAATTCATGATTTGACCACAGATTAGCAGTGGGTTAGCACTCAGAGCACGTTCAGTGAAATCTTTAATGCTACACGAGATCCCTGGGGTAATTGGAGGCAGTGAAGGTTGGCTGCATCTGGCAAAGCCCTGAGCCCATCATTTCCATGGGAGTCCCCAAACACAACATCTGGATCAGCCCTTGGACTTGTTAGCTTGGTTGAGTCTTCCTGATGCTTCACATTTTGATGCCTTTATTTGGCTTTTTGTTGTTTGACCTTCACAAGGGAGAGGAAGAAGCAGAGAAACGCAGAGAGCTGAGGTTCTGCATTGAGGCTGAGCAAGGATTTCTGCATGGTCTCGAGGCTGTGGATTTCTGAGCTAAACATTCTGGAAACTCCCATTTTGCTACATCTTCACCAGAGCCAATGCTTCGTGAAGGGAAAACGGAGATGGAGGTGGAGAAGGGGAAGGATAAGAAGGAAAAGCCAAAGGGCAGCCTGGCACAGAAGGACCTGGGGGACATTTTCACTCTGGAGTCACTTTCTCCAGATGCAATTTGTTGATCTGGTATTTGCTGAATGTTGCGAGCAATACTGAAGCTGTGAAAGTGCTCGACAATGGAAGAAGGAAGTTTGGATGTTTGACCATGTCCAAAGAAAGGAATGGAGATGGGGAAGGCGCTGGAGCAGCAGGAGCGGCTGAGGGAGCTGGGAAAGGGGCTCAGCCTGGAGCAAAGGAGGCTCAGGGGGGACCTTGTGGCTCTGCACAACTCCCTGACAGGAGGGGGCAGCCGGGGAGGGGGATTGGGGGAGGGGGGTCGAGCTCTGCTCCCAGGGAACAGGAACAGGATGAGAGGAAATGGCCTCAAGTTCTGCCAGGGGAGGTTTAGGCTGGATATTGGGAACCATTTCTTCCTGGCACAGCTGCCCAGGGCAGTGGTGGAGTCCTCATCCCTGGAGGGGGGGTTTAAAGACCATGTGGATGTGGCACCTGGGGACATGTGATGCTCATAATCACATGGTTCTTTGCCATTTTGAAAACAAAACTTAGTGACAAAAAAATGATTCTCCTTTCCTACTGAATTCAAGAGAGGATTTCATTATTTTCACTCAAATATTCCCATATGTTGAAAGAAAATATTTCTGCATTTTCTTAATTTTGCAGCCAGCCATGAGTGAGGCACCAGAGCACAAAGCTCTGTCTCTCCAACAACTCCCCTCTGCTCCATATTTGGAATTAGAAACAGCATCACCCAGCTCCTAAATCCAGCAGCACCAGGGAAGCAGAGAACTGGAAGCAGAGCCAGCAGCAAGGTCCAAATATCAGAGCTGGGCTTTATTTTCCCAGTAAACCGAACTGGAATGCTCAAACCTCAGCCTCTCTTTGCACTTTGAGATATGGATGGGAACCTATGGGAGCATGGAATATCACAGCTCTCCCACAAAGAAACACCACAGGGACTTGGATTTAGGAGCCAAACATTGGTTTGTTCCATGGGCACATTTCCAGGGGAGCCGGCGACACCAACTCTGAGCAGGGCTCTGCCAACACTTGACATTTATTAAAGCCACAGCTCAGTGAGTGATGTAATTACCTGGACGTTTCCATTTTCATGTTTAGTAATTCCAAATAAAGCCCATTTTTCACCAATGATTACTAATTTCTCTCTTTTTTAGCACTCTCCTTGTGGTATTTAACCATTCACAGTGCACTTCAATAACCACCCAGTGAAGGTATTCAGGTTACATCCACAGCAGCAGCAAAAAAATGCTGTTTCATTCCTTTTGCCCCACAATTTTTAGTGTATAATTAACAATATCTAGCAGGCACAAAGCAAAAAGGAGCTCCCAGCTATCCACCTCCCTCTGCTAACTGTGCTAATCTTGTTATTTTAGATGAAACATGGTTAAAATAAATCCCATCTCATGTCCTAATGACCACAAGCCTGGACAAAACGTGGGAAGGGTTGTGGCAGGATCAGTGGAAATCCTCTGCCCAAATTCAGGGTGCCAGGGTCCCATCTGTGCCTCCCTGCTCAGCTGCAGTGTTTGGGGAGCCACAGGAAAGGTGCCAGCATCCCTTTGCTCTCCCAGTTTCCCCCCAAAGGAGCTGCTCCCAGGGAGTCCAGATCCCAGGGAATCTGTGCCAGCAGGTGATGGATGTTCATTCCACGAGGGGGTGGAAGTACATCCCTGTGCCAGCTCTTCCTTTAAAATCAGCAGGAAAAAAGCAGGAAACGAGGAGAGAAAAAGGGAACTCTGCGATCAGAGCTGATTTTATGTTGCTCCACAGCCACCGGGTGTCACTCTTGCCTGTGGAGTCACAAAGGAATTTTCGGTGGGAGATAAAATCCTATTTCATCAATAAATCCTGTGGCTCCCAGTGGTGACAGCATCATCCCCTTTTATCACAGTTTGCCAGGTTTCAACATCAAATCACCAGCTCATTAAATCTGGGAGGGTCTGGAGCTGGCACTTTGGCCTGTGGTGCTATTTGCAAAACACACAAAATTATTTTAAAATTATTTTTATTGTTAATGGTGTAAATGCAGCTGGAAAACTGAGATCTGAGTTTAGATCTGGTGTCTGAGGGAAAGTGATGAAGAGAGAAAGTGGGGATGGGTGAAAAAGCCAAAAAATGTGGCTTTTGCAGGTGTCTCCTCTGCAGCAAGAATGTGATTCAGCAGATGAAGCTGTAACACATTCCAGCCTTCGGAGTCAAGGCAGTTCAGGTCTCACCGATCCTGTATCTCCGAATTACAAGGAGATAAAGGCTGCAAACATTACACAACTCCTTAAATATGCATTCTTCAGAGTATCCTTGACTGCCTTGTGTTGGGGGGGGTCTTGCTTTCCTAGGATAACAAACTTGTCTTGCAACAGCTAAACCTGCTCTCCTGCTAAACTTTGTGTTTTTCGAGCTCTCTAGAGATTCTCTGTTTCCTCCAAAGACAGAAAAACTCTTTTATTTCCATACAGATGAAACCCAGTGTGGAGTCTTTGTCTGAGGAAAGAACCATTCCAATAAAATGCAACGTGACGGGTAGGACCAGTTGCTTCAGCACGTGCTGGATCAGCAAACTCAGCAGCTGATAAGGATAATATAAATTTTTAGTCAACAAGAGGAGAAAATTCTCATTAGGGGCCTCATTCTACCAGCACATAAATTGCTGATATTACCTGGCCCTGTGTTGCTGCCAGACGTAGGAATTTGTGTTGAAATCCCACTATTAAAGCACAGCTATAAGGAATTTCCCTCCCATAAACAGGGCATGGATGGGATTTATGGAGACATCAGAGCCTGGGATTCCCTCTGGGTAACGTAGGAAAGAGCATCACGTCCTCTAATGCCATAAAATTTATGGCCAGGACTTTGAACTTTGGAATTACTTTTAAAAAGTGGGAGATGTCTATAAAAAGTTTGGTTTGGGCTTTACTCTGTTATATTTTGCTGCAAGAGGACATCAAAGGTTCATTTATTTATCTGGGGATTCTGTTCACAGTGAGGGCAGGAGGTCACACACAAATACCTTTAAAAATCCATCTCAGGATCGGTGTAATTCAGAGTTATGAATGGCCTTGGAAACAATCAATCCTTCAAACTTACAAAGTTCCTATTAAAATAATAAAGCACAGAAAGTGCTTTGTAAAAATTGAGGTGAATCTCCTGAACCTGCACATTTGCACAACGTGTTGCGTGAGAAATTTCAGCAATCTCTCTGAAAATAAATAAATAATTGTTTATAACAAGCAGAATTTTGACACAACTGATTTGGGAAAATTGATTTTTTTGCTTTATCCACTTTTTTTTTTTTTAACCTGTTCTTAATACTGATTTTCCTTGGCACTTTCTTTCTCAATTAAAGTAGAAATAAATTTATAACAAACTTGTCTTCTGTTTTTGCCTGTGCCTCCAAATTTCTACCACATTTCTATATTCATATCTTCAGGCTGGAAAGCAAGATAAACCAGAAGACAAACTTAATGGCCCAGGGACTGGGGACAAAACAAAATTCTATGAAACATATACAGTGGCAACAGGTTTTATTTTTTAAGTGCTTCACCGCATATTTTGTGCTGAGGATCTGATCACTGCAGGTGCTAAAGAGCTGTTGGATGCCCTGGATACATCCCAGGACGGTCCCAGTGGTGCCGAGCTTTTTGCAGAAGTGGTGGGCGCTTAAAAGTTTGGCTAAACCCTGGTAAGATCCCCTGGTTTGGTTTTCCAACGCCTGAATGATTTATGGGCACAAAGTAGGTCTACAGCAAATCCATAATTGATGCCTCCCTTTCGACGCGCAGCCGAACAAATGGAAAAGAGGATTTAAAACGCACTTGATTTGTTGCTTGTTGCGGTTTGGATGAACAGACATCCAAAGGACTGACATGTTTTCTGGGTTGCCCGGAGATAAAATTCTTTCTAGATGATCTGAGGGCTGAAACATTCGTACCTCAATCAAGATAAAAGCAAAAAACTTCTTCCCAGGCAGCCTGATGATAACGCACACCCCGGGCAGGACACATGTAATCACGTATTTCTAAACGAAAGTAATCAAATTTAGTTGGGTGGGTGTTTTTTTTTTATTTTTAGGGTTTTTTTTTTAATGAGATGAAGGATCTCTTTTTCCCTCCTCCACATCCCCGTTCAAGCCCTGCCACAACCAGGTGGGCGCAGCAATAACTGTGGCTCCTCAACCTGATGAAAACAGTGTCGCATTCAGAAACTCGATAAATGAATGGGAGGGACAAGTAGTGCCTCCCCCCCAAGGATGTTTTGTTAATTAAATTAGCATTTAAATAGCCAGAGCTAATCTGGGAAGTCAGCCCCTCATTACAGTAACTAGGAAGGGGGAAAAGAGCTGGAGACAATTCCCTACAAGATGGGGTTAAGTTGGCGTTTCACAAACTATTTGCCCGGCCTGTCCCTCCCAAGTGAAAGCTGCCACCCCCTCCCTTTCCTCCCAGCATAATTAGCATGTTCCAGGGCTGTGAATGGAAACAATATCCTCCCTCCAAGCTGTGCCCCTCCAGGGAGATGCTTCCCACAGATTGTGGAACACTGAGCCAGGGAAAGGGCTTGCCGAGGAATTCACAGTGGGGTAATTACACTGAGGCAGCGCTTGTGGCAGTGCGAGAGGAGCTGCATTACTGTAATTCAGTGCAGGAAGCAGGGGGAAGCATAAAGAAGTCCAGAGGCAGGACTTGCAGAGAGCCATGAGAATTTATTGCTCCCGAGCATCTTCCCAGAGCGCCGATCAACAGCATCCAAACTGAGATGGGTCTTTGGGCTCTAAGGATGTCTCTGTCTTGGAAGAGCTTTGCAGAAAGCAGCAATGATTATACGTAAATCTGGTTTCTCTTTGGCTATTAGAAGTGAAGGAAGGCTGAAAGAGTGATTTTTTTTTTTTTTTTCAGATTTTAAAACAAATTCTTCATTCTGAGTAGAAAACTGGAGCAAAGCTTGCAAGAATTGTGTGATTGCCCCTAAAACGTGCTGGCACCTCTCTGGAACAAATAAGAAGGTTGTGTGTGATCCTTTCCCGAAAAGATTTGCTGTTTAATTTCACCTAAACCAATAGTAACTGATACAGGAGAGGAGATGCAGGAGGAAGGGCTGGCTTTGGGTGACACCTGCTATCCCCAGCAGTACGTACATCTGGCCACGGGTTTCATCTCATTTCTCTAAATCAAATTCCAGGTGACTCAGCCTGAGGTAAAAACCACCCATCCTCCGCTTGGCTGCTCGTGGTGCTCAGCTGGAAAGTGGGGATTAAATTTATCTCCATGGCCAAAGCACTCGGTTTCAGAAAACGTTGGTGCGGTTTTGTCGAGGCCCCAGCTGGAAAATACCACAAGAAGTTCAAAGCCGGGTTTCATCCTGTAATTGGATCCTCAAGTTCACAAGTGCAAGGACCAACTGTGCGGGCTCAAAGAGGGATGTTCCCTCACCCGGGGAGCTGTGGGGCTGCAGGGACGATGCTTTCCCCTCAGTTTTTGCCTCAAGCTTTCACCACTCTGCTTGGTCTGACCTGTTATTTAATGTTTTTTAGCTTCGAGACATCTTCCCAACCCTCATGTTCACTTGGGATGCTCTTAGGAACATGGACATTAATCCCAGTGTGACTCAAATGCCAGCTTAATATTCGTTTTGTCTCTGCTTTGACAAGATATTCTTCAGGTCAGACAGGCATGAAATGATAAATATTGAGTGCAGTTCTTCTGGGCAAAAAGTGCCACCTGCCGAAATCTTATCTTGAACCCACTTGGACATGTGCTATTTATTTATTTCTGTCACAAAACCTCGTTCAATATTGGAAGGCCAAAGGATTACAGTTCTGAAACTGGGGTTTTTTTTCCCTGACCTTGCTGAAATCCAGCCTTTCAAAATAACACTGAGAGAATCCTTGTTTTGAACTAAAATAGCAGCTGCAAGGGTTTTCAACCACGACCATTTAAATGAGGTTTGGGGGGTTTTTTGCATCTTTGCATTATAGTTGCGTTCTCGGTTTTTTCAATCAGTGGCTGTGGTTGAGCGGTTGAGGGGTCTAGTGAGGATAAACAGTGATATTGTTCAGACTGTCTCTGATTATTCCTGCTGAGGTTTTTTAGCGAGCCGCCTTCACTGAGCAAATGACACTGGAGCCATGAGGGGCTGCTCTGTGGAACCAGACCCAGACAGGACCTGAGCCCAGGATCTGTATGTTGGCTTACGGCTCATGAGGGTTCTCTGGGATCCTCAGTACAGCAAAGACATGGAGCTGTTGGAGTAAACCAGCCATGGAGATGCTCCAAGGGCTGGAGCCCCTCTGCTCTGGAGCCAGGCTGGGAGAGCTGGGGGTGTTCACCTGGAGAAGAGAAGGATCCAGGGAGACCTCAGAGCCCCTTCCAGAGCCTAAAGGGGCTCCATGAGAGCTGGAGAGGGACTTGGGACAAGGGCTGGAGGGACAGAACAAGGGGGAATGGCTTCAAACTGGAAAAGGGGAGATTTGAGTGGGATATTGGGAGGGAATTCCACCCTGTGAGGGTGAGGAGGCCCTGGCAGAGGTTTCCCAGAGAAGCTGTGGTTGCCCCATCCCTGGCAGCATCCAACATCCAGTTGGATGGGGCTTGAAGGAACCTGGAATAGTGGAAGGTGTCCCTGCCCAAGGGATGAGCTTTAAGGTTAATTCCAATACCAGCCATTCTTGGGTTTTGTGATCTTTAACGTGATGTGACTTATAAAGTGATTTCTCACAGAAACCCCATGGAAGAGATGAAATCCCAAGGTGAGGTGTGTAAGTTCCAGTGGCGATGCTGTTGTCTGCTCAACATGAAATATCTCAGTCTTCCCCCAAAAGGAGGGGACTGAGGTGCAATGGACTTCCCCTGCAGCCACCCAGGGGTGGAGTGGATGGATCTGGGGTGACCCTGAGCCCCCTCCACTCTATAAATGCCATTTTGGCTGCACCCCCTCATGAATCCCTCTATTCTGAAGGACCACACATCCGAGCGTACAACGCCTGGGTCCCTTGCTTCAATATGGACATTGAGGGGCTGGAGCGTGTCCAGGGAAGGGAATGGAGCTGGGGAAGGCGCTGGAGCACCAGGAGCAGCTGAGGGAGCTGGGAAAGGGGCTCAGCCTGGAGAAAAGGAGGCTTGGGGGGACCGTGTGGCTCTGCACAAGTCCCTGACAGGAGGGGGCCAGGGGGGTGATCGGGCTCTGCTCCCAGGGAACAAGGGACAGACAAGGGGACATAGCCTTAAGCTGCCCCAGAGAAGATTTAGTTTGGACATTTTATTAGGAAGAATTTCTTCACGGAAGGGATGATGCCCAGGAACTTCCACCTGAACATGAGGAAGAGTTTCCTTCCTGTGCAGTGACCGAGCACTGAACAGGTTGATCAGAGAGAGTGTGGAGAGTCTCTCACTGGAGATATTCCAGAACCATCTGGACACAATCCTGTGCCACGTGCTCTGGGATGACTCTGCTTGAGCACAGGCGTTGGACCAGATGACCCACTTTGGTCACTTCCAAACTGATCAGTTCTGTGATTCTGTGCTTAGACATTGGACGGGGCTGCCCAGGGAGGTGGTGGAGTCCCCATCCTGGAGGTGTCCAAGGAACGCCTGGATGTGGCACTCAGTGCTCTGGTCTGGTGACAAGGTAGTGACGGGTCACAGGTTAGATTCGGTGATCCTGGAGGTCTTTTCCAACCTAATTAATTCCGTGATTCATCCAGCCTGCTTCGCTCCCAGGCTAGGGGCAGCGGGAAGAACTACAGCTCCCACAGCGCACCGCGGCGACCCGCCGGGAGTGAAGGGGGCGGTGCGGGCGCAGTGCCCACTGGGAGTTGTAGTCCTGCCGGCATTGGCCCGGCGCGGCACCTCCCTCGCCGGCGCTCCTCCCCGCTCCGGCTCTCCCTCGGCAGACGGAAGCCGGGCAGGGACGAGGGAGCCGGGAAGGCTGGAGCGGCAGGATGGGGGACTCCAAAGTGAAGGTGGCGGTGCGTGTCCGCCCCATGAACCGGCGAGGTGAGACCCTCCCCCTTTCCCAGCATCCCCCTCCTCTGTCCTTCCCGGGAGCGGCGCGGGCCGGGGGTGCCGGTCCTTGGGGACAGGTGTCCACCGGGACAGGTGTGCCCCAGTGCGGGTGAATCGGTGCGTGTCCGTGTGTGCTTAATTATTTATCACGAATAAACACACCCTGGATAGGCACAGGCGGGTGTGTGGCCGCAGCCGCGCTGTGCTCGCCCCCCTCTCCTGATATCCCTTTTCCTAAACCTGCCTGGGTTTATGGCTTTATTTTTGCCGTGCCCGCTCCCCGGGGGAGCAGCTCTCTCCACACCTCTTGCATCTGCTTTACAGCCGGTTCCTGCTGGGACAGTGCTTCCTTCTTCCTGCTTTGCGGTTTTGGGGGAAAATGCCTCTTTTTCTGCATTTTGCCCTGTGCTAATTCACCCCGCTGCTCTCCGACCCCTCGGTGCTTGAGCGGGACGCTGTTAACCAGATGACAGCGACACAAGGGCAAAAACAAGCAAGAAAATACAGAAGAGGAAGCGAGAATTGACAAGAGAATTTTTTTGTTGTTGTTTTTTGGGTTGTTGGTGGTTTTTCTTCCCCCCTCAACGAAACTTGCCTAAGGGTTATGTTAATCAGACCGTGGTCTGGGCAGCTGTTTAAATGTTTATTACTTGTCTTAATTAGAAAAACTTGCTCTGGATGATGAGGAAGTGAGTATGAAAAGGCAGCTTCAGCCAAGGAATAGGAAGGTGAAGAAGGCAGAAAGCCAAGAAATGTGTTGGGTGGCTTTTTTTTTCATCCCACATTCTCACAGGAGTATGCCAATAACTCCTTTTGGGGAAAGGGAATCCAGTGAAGTCAGTTCAGTAGTTGAAGCAAAAAAAAAAGGAGGGAGAGGGGAAGCCCTTTATCGTCTACATGATCTGACATAAAATATCTTTTTTATTCCTTTCTGTAAAAAAGAAAAAGGGTTAAAGTATTGAATACAGTGATTCTACACCTTGTAAAATGTCAGCAGGGGAATGTTCACTGAGTTCACAAGAGCTCCTGAGTCCCACTTCCAGAACAAGAGATGGAGTTGATGCCTTTACAGTCTGGTGGTTTAGGGAAATCGAGGATATTCTGACCAAAAGCTGCATTTTGTTAAACTTCAGGTGTCAGCTCTCAAAACCGAGGAGGATCCATCCTTACAGAGAATTGCTTGGAGGAGATGGAGTGGCAGTGTGGAGGAGTTGGTGGGAGCTGGGAGAGGAGCTGAGAGGTTGTGCCTGGTGTCAGTGACAGACTTGGGCTTTCCTCTTGCTCATGTCCCTTTCCTGACATAGGTCATTTCCTTGGCTCTGCCCCAGACGTCTCCTGACTGCTTGGTGTTCCTCACCCCCGGGATTAGACAATAATTCAGGTTGGAAGGGACCTCTGGAGCACGTCAAATGAGATGAGGTTGCACAGGGCCTCTCTCAGTGAAGTTTGGAATCTCCAGGGGTGACTAATGCACCTCTCCCTCCCACATATACCCTACATCTGTTCAGCCCTGAGTTTGTCCACATGTCCCTTTCCAGCCAGGAACTGTGGGGAAGCAGTGGGGGAAGTAAAGGAATCTGGAGGAAATCTAGATTGTATCTAGTTATTCTCTTTCATGGAATATTCTGAGTTGGAAGGGACCCATAAATCTAAGTTCTGTTTGTCTTTTATTCTGTATATACTTTATAATGTTATGGAGAGGGTGACTCCTGTCAGGAGGCTCATCCAGGCATGAGGGACATTTGAGTATCAATCCTTGATGCTCATCAGAGAGAAGGGGGGCCTGAACCCCCTGCTCTTGGCAGTTTGCAGCTATTAAACATCCTGTTATTTTTGAGTGATACTCAAATCCATTTAGGTCTAGCCTAGAAGATCCATGTCATTTTCTCCCTCAAACAAAATGTCCTGGAAGTGGGTTTTTTTTTCCCAGCAGATTATTTGTCACAGTCCAGATGTTTTGGTCAGGCCTAAACAACTGATACCTCTGTGTGGTATTTCTGATGTACCTAGAATTTATAGAAACAAACAGTGATATCAAGGCTGCAATTTTTCTTACCTATTTATTGTTAAATTTAAGAATTTGTGCCACTGATTTTCTGGAGAGTCATCCATTTGTAAGACTTCTGTGGACTGGCTTTTTTTTATTAGGCTTTGAGGCAAGAGGCAGCTTTCCTGGAAGCTCTTTCATATACATTTTGTTCTGAGCAGTATTTGTGTGGGGTTCTGGGGCTTTGGACCTGAAGCAAGTATTTGTTTTCTTCAGGATCACGAGTAATGTTCTTTCCTTCCCTCTGCACCGAAGGGCTTAACATTGCAAACCTGTCAGTTGGCTGAGACTGTGCAAAGTTAAGCTTTGAAATATTCTCAGTGTTTACGTGTGGTGGTGGTGGTTGTCTTTGGTGTTTGAGTTATGAATTTCTTAAGGCGAGGGTTTATTAGGTTAATAAAAGTGGTGCGCTTAACTGTTAGGAGTTTTTACAGCTCATAAAAGCATAATGGGTTCCTTGCCTGCCTGTGGAAGGGATTTGTGTATCAAATAATTGGTTATTTATAGCGGTCGCATTTCAAGGTGTTTGGATTGAGGGTCCTGCTTCATTCTTATGCAGAGTGGTAATCCATAAACTCAGTTTATAGCACTCATTTTTAGTGAGGGGAAGCATTTCTAATTGTGCTTGGGTTTGGGGTTTTTTGCATCCAGGCTACTTTATTTTGCATCTTGCTTCAAATTAGACCTCAATTCCTACGAAGCCTGTGTGGAAGCTTTGCTTTTATAAAAATGCTGCTGCGTCCACACGTTCGCAGTGCCACGTCTGAAGTTGGAGGCTCTGCTGGGTGGCAACAGAGGCGTCTTTTTTTACATCCCTTCTACTTTGCAAACTGGGATCTCGATTAACAGGCTTTTATGAATTAAATAATTCAGTATTGTTTTGTTAGATAAGGCTCCTGGTCTTTTATTTTCTTGGCTCTGTAATTCACTAAAGTATTTCCTAGTGCACTGTGTTATTCAAATGGGGGTTTGATAACAATCAGGAAGTTCTTCTGCTGTTTTATTTAAGAGTTGTGGTGGATTTCCTTTCATGAGTGTCGTGTTTGACTTCTCTTAGCAGATATTCATCATATTTCAGGTAAATGCAAATCTCAAGCCATACCACGAAGCAAAGCAAATGACAGCTGAAGGCTTTTTAATTAAGATTTTTCTGACTGAATGCTTTGTTTTCAGGTGATGTTTGGGTACAGGCAGTACATTAGTATATTCAAGTCATTGTTTTTTCTTGTGCTTTTGGATCAGTTCAGTGCAGTGTTAATTAACGCTGATAAAAGTTGTTCTATTTTAAAAGAAAGCAACTTATGCTCAAGGATATGGCTGATGACACTTAAGCCAGACCAAACTGCTACGTCTCACTTGGGTCAATACTTTTTAAACAAGATAGGCAGGAAAACAACTGCCTGTATTCTGGCGATGCTGCTGGATTAAACTGCTCTAGAATTGTAGTGTAACACCTACAGCTCCAGTTTAAATACCTGGATTGCCTGTAAATACCCATTCAGGTATCTGTGGATATACATATTTATCCAGACTATCAGTGTCCAAACAGGGATCTTCTCATGCTTTGATGGTGAAGGTTCTGTTTCCCATGCTTGTAAGGAAGGAATTTGCTTTTGTGTCTGTACAAGCTTCTGATCACTGTGTCGGGTGGTAATTTTATGTCCTCCAACCCTTTTTGGAGGAGGTTTCATTTCCAGCCACTTGAAATATTTTCGGGGTTTGAGGTGAGGAGGTGGGGGTTGTTCCTGTGCTCTTGTTTGTTTGTTTTCCCATGGAGATTACAACAGAGACAATTTATCTATAAATTGGAGTTTGTGCAAGCGGGTTTATAAGATTAATTGTGGTGTTAGAGGGAGTGAAGTGGCACGTCTTGTATCCTGATGGCAATGTGCAAACCACACGACTTTTCTTCACCATTGTCCTCATGAGTGCCTGGAGTTTGGAATGTTTCCTGGTGATGGTTGATAAGCTATAAAATAGTGTTTGGGCTGGGAGCAGGCTTAACCTTGAGATAAGGTGCCAAATGGGTAAAGGATGCAGTTAATGTTTCATCTTGTGAGGCAATCGTATTTTAAGAGCTCCTAAGGTGCTACAGCCTTACTCCCCACAGCCAGAGACTCCCAGACATCCAACGTGGGTGCCACAAAGGAATTTTAGTGCTAATTGCACCTTCGGAGCTCCAAGGGCAGGGGGAGGTTCCCATCCTGCTCTGGTTTCAGGTTGGCTGCTCCCCCTGAAGATCAGATACACTTGGAATAGCTCTGCCTGGGCTTTTGGGTGCTTGGTGGCAGAGCAAACTCTCTTGCATTTCATGCCTGTTGACTCCAGAGTGTTGAACTTCCTCAGAGCTTGCCGGAGTCCCCCACTCTGATTTATTTGCTCAGTTCCCACGAGCCAAGCGGTGTTTGCAGCAGCAGAGTTGGCCGAGAGAAAGGTCCATGTCCAGATACACGAAGTACCTTCACTAAAGCTGTCTGGGGAGCTCTTTCCTTGCAGAAAATGAAGCAGCAAAGGATAGAACACGGGTTTTCTTAGCGTTTGGACAACATGGAATTAACGTGAGAGGGCACCTTGCCTGTTCCATGTGCTCATGAGTTTGAGTTGACTTTCCCCTGACAGACAAGCTCTGATATCATTGTGTCCCCTTCCAGATGCACTCGTACATATTTAATGACCTTTAATCGCTGCAAACTGAAAATTTCATGACTTACATTTGAGCAGTTCATATAACAGAGAGGCTTGAAAGATACCTTCATGTTGGTAGATGTAAATTACAAGTCAAATTACTGTATTTTAGTCAGAATTTATCATCACTATGTCTCATAACCAGTTCCCTAAAAGTGTTTTTACACTCTTTTTTGCATATAAGCCCTTAACATTATCGTGTAGATGGAAGTTATTTACACATTCACTCATCTCCTCATTTAGTTTTGCCTTTATTTGTGTTGGCTCCTATGTAGCAAAGGGCAAAGAGAAAAGTCACTCTTGGGAAACAGATATTGGCAGGGAAACTTGAGGACTTGTTGTCTTTGAACTGGCTTTCACATTTCTGTGTCAAACAAAAAAACAACAGAAAACCTCAAACAACAGCCTGTCATTTTTTTTAGTTGGCTCTTAATTGACTTGTGTGATAAATAAATATTTTAAAGTTACTGTTTAAATATTTCTCAGTGTTTTTGCCACTTGCTTTTCCAGATCAAGAAAGGTATGAGAAACCAACTGCAATTTCTTCTCCAATACAACTTGACGGCTCAGGCCACAACATTCCAGGTCTAACCTCCAAGGGAATGTTAATCTCCTGAAAATCTACTGGCAATTTAAAATATAAAATTTCTATTGTCTGTCTTTACAGGAGATTATTTGAGCTTTTGTATTTGGGGCCAATTTTGGCTTATGAGCTTAGGAGAGGCACTTTAAACCTTTCACATTTTATTTGTTATACTTCAGTTGGTTTTTCCAGCTTTTGTGAAGCTCTACAAGGCCAGTTGTTCTGGTTCCCAGTAACTGTATAGAGCTGAAGGCCCATCTCCAAAGGGTCCTGAGGTGTCACTGAAGGTACAGCTGCCCTAAATCTGGTTAGTGGGACCAGGAGGAATCTGCTGACAACTTTTATTTGAACTGTGTTGTAACACCAGGCTCATGTCTCTGTTTCAGTGGGATTCAGGATCAAATGGTATTTGAAAAGGCTGGAACACTGTCAGCCTTCATAAACTTAATTTCTTAAATTGAGATCTAGTGGAAAAATTTACATGGAAATCAAAGCTCTTGATTAAGTGGGAAGTGCTTTCCCTTAATTCATAGAATGGTTTGGGTTGCAAGGGACTTTAGAACTCATCCCATTCCATCCCCTGCCATGGGCAGGGACACCTTCTGCTAGCCCACGTTGCTCCAGCCTGGCCTTGGACACTTCCAGGGATCCAGGGGCAGCCACAGCTTCTCTGGGCAACCTGGGCTGGGTCCTCACTGCCCTCAAATGGAACAATTCCTTCCCAATATCCCATCTATCCCTGCCCTCTGGCAGTGGGAAGCCATTCCCTGTGTCCTGTCCCTCCAGGTCTTTGTCCCAAGTCCCTCTCCAGCTCTCTTGTAGCACATTTAGGCACTGGAAGGCTGCTGTCATTTTATACACTCTGAAAAAATAGGGAATGTAAAGAGGCAAGTATGGAGGGTCACATAATTTAAGACAGGTCTTTATCTACCCTGGCTGTGGTACTAAAAGGTCTTATGATGCCATGCCCCGCCCCCAAGTCATGAATTTAAAACCTTGCAGACCCCCCTTATTTACTGTATCATTGTTCATTTTAAGATTGTTTCAAGCTGCCCTGCAAAAGCCATCTCTTAGGATCACTTTGTTTGGTTCTGAAATGCAGTGACCCTTAAGTGGGATGGTTTTTGGGGTCGTGGCTGAGGAAGCTGCAGTGTCAGCACGTGGCAGTTCAGGTGTTTTTGTTGTGCCACTCGAGGCAGCCACTAGAGTTGGGTACAACATTATCAGACCTCTGTTGTCAGTAGTCGCAGCCAATCCATGAAAACAGTTCCCTACCTGATCCGTAAGCAAAGACACAAATTTCCCAGAGGTCAAAACATCCAGTGTTTCCCAAAATACGTCTCTCCCTTTCCTCCAGGATTCACACACACTCCTTGTCTCTGCCCCAAACCTGATTAGTACATTTTCAAGTGGCACCTTTGCCAGTGTTTCCTAACTCTGTTGTGGAAAATCTGCTGGGGGGAGTTTATTTATCAGCCACATGACTGCTGTTACAGAGGGATTGGAAATTCCTACCTGTGGTGGGAATGGACCAGTGCCTGCTGAATCCACCATTCCTGGCAGTGCTAGGCTGCTCCTGGCTTCGCTTTTCCAGCTGTCTCTTGCTTGCTGACTTTTCCACCCTGTTTGAAACACACTGAAATTCTTAGTGAAAAAGCCCAAAGTGTATGTGGGGAGTAGGAGTGATTTTTACAACACCCACAAGGCTTTTATCAAAGGTGTAGTAGTAATTTGGGATTGACACAAGCGTGGTTTCAGCTAAGATCTGCATTGAATCCCAGTTTTAGTCAAGTCTTGTGAGGAGCTGAAAAATCATGGGAAAGGGGAAGGAGAGTGGCTTCCTTCAACCCCCACCTTCCAGTTTCACAAGTAAAATAAAAACTCATCCAAGGAACTCTCTGTGAGTAGCTTGGACACAACAATTATTCTTACACTCAGCCCAGCTTTGCTTAACACGTCTACAGCTGTGAAATGTAAATGTGGAGAAGTGACTCAGATACGTGTTACCCTCTTATTATGGATGTCACAGCTCTCTTACTCTGAAGCTGTGAAAGAGATTTTCGTTCCCTGCAATAAATGGTTCTTGATGTTGAGAGTTTGAGTTTTAATTCTTCAAAGAGCAATTAGCTGATTAGTTTCTTATTTGATAAAGCAAATGAGTAGTTGATTGTGTTTTCTTGGTAATTTCCTTTCTTGGAAGGTAGAAGCAGGTTAGCAGTAATAATAGGTGAGATTTTCTTTTTGTTTAAGGTGCAAAGATTGGGATAAATCTCCAAAGTCTGACAGCGAGCCACTTCTGTCATCTTTTAATTTCATCTTTAATTTCTAAATTTCATGCTGCCTGAAAAAAAACACACCTGAATAGTTGAAGAAAATAATACCAAACTTTGACAAGTGAGTCCTTACTACAGGACAAATTAAGTGGGATGTTTGGATGTGCATCCTCATGATCTTATCTTGGTGCATCCTAATTTTGCTTGTTGTTCAGGAGCAGCAAGTACCCAGCTCACCTGGGAGACACTGAAACTAGTAAAAGTAAGGGTGGAGTCCTGGTGTGATCATATCCGAAAGAGCAGGCAGATAATTTGACTAGAAGGCCAACCTGCTTTAATGATATTAAAAACTTAATGAGGTGGAAATGATGATGATATAAGTTTCAGTAGTGGCTAAGATTCATCTCTCAGTGTACTGGAAGCATTAAAGGATTCAGAAATCTGTCAAGGAATGTAATGGAGCCAGAATTTGAAGAAGGTGAATGATGTGCTGTTCAAACAGGATTTAAAGTGTTTCTTCAGCCGAAAGGAGAGTTGCCATGTGAGCCTTTGGCTAAGGTAACTTGGATAAGCAGCCTTAAGGCTGCCTGGATCCAGACCCAGCTTAGAGGCTCAGTATAACTGTTTCTCAGGGGTTTATTTCATGTGACACCATGAACTGGTGGAGCAATTCATCTCTGCTGGGACAAGGTTTCTCCCAGCTCCTTTCTTCCCTCTGCACAGGTCTCCCGTCCTGTTTGCATGGCCAAGGTTTCAGTGGGGATGGAGCTTTCCATAGGGTCTGGATACATCTGTGTTCCATGTTGGGTTTTCTGCTGTTGAAGTAACGTGAGGTGACTTACAGAGGATCTTCTGAGCATGGTAGTGGCAGGTGAGCAACAGGCACAGGAGGGAAGGACTGGGACCTCTCTGCTTGGCAATGGCTGCTAGTTTGGCTCACCACATCTTCCAAAACCGTGCAGCACACCAAGGTGAGGGGTTTTAATGTTATCTGTGAGAGGTGATAATCAGACAAGGTGTGTTGCACGGGACAAACTGGCTTTGAATCTTTTTTCCTGAAAGGACATTTGACTTTCAGGGAGTCTCTTATCCTGCCTGTGTGCTTTCTTAAGGATATTTCACAAAGAGAGGTTTAATGAACTGGGCAGTCATGGATGCAAAGCCTGCCATGGGCGTTCTCTCTCAAGAGCTGCACTAAAAAAATGTGACGGAGACCATGCTGCTTGCAGACCTTGTGCTTTGCACAAGATTACTCACAGCATTCTTACTCGGTGGCTGGGGCTTGGAAGAGGGTGTGAACTCATTGTAGGTGAAGTGAATAGATAAATCCTGGGCAACAATTGGAATGAGGCAGGTAAAACCCTTCTTCAGGAGCTGGGAAAAGCAGGTCACTGCAGTACAGAGTGTTAATCACTAACCGGCCAGACCGAGATAAAGTGCCTTGTCGGATATGGGACGTATGGAGAACATGGTTTCATCTAAGCAAGCATGTGTTGCATATTAATAATAGGTAAATTGGCTTTCAGGGTGTGGGGAGAAATTAAAATAAACACTGGCTTCTGGAACTCGTCTGGCTCTTCCTCCTGCAAAAGCACAGTGTAATAACAGAGGAGCGGTTTTGCTCAGGAAGATTTCAGTTTCATGTGACTGCCTGCTTTGGCCAGTGATCTTGAGCTTTGCGTTTCTTTGCTGCGTGTCAGGTAGCGAAAGGCTGTAACATTTCTTTCCAAAAATGCCCGTGGAAGAACCTCCCTCTTACTATGTCACTTACCAGGAGCAAGAAGTCTGCAAGGTGCTGTGCAATGAAGATCTGTGGTCTCTGTCTGAGAAATTTCCAGTCTGAGTTTATAAGGTGCTGTGAGGTGAAAGAGCAAGTACAGGTGACTGAGAAGGAAAGAGCAGAGATGAAGGAGGATGAGGATTATAATTAACATGATTAGACACGAGCGTATTTGGGTGATTCAGCTGAGGTGCTGTACCCTGTGTGGGGTTGTTCAGCGTAGCCCCTTGTCATCCTGGCGTGGGAGGGTGTGAACAGTGTGTCATGGCCATTGGAATCAGCACTTGGGAGCACTTTCCAGGGCCACTGTCACCATGCAGGGACATGCTTGTGTCCAGGCCCCGCGTCCTGCATGTCTGTAGCAGTGACTCTGGGTGCAGGCTGTGTGCTTTATCCCATACCTAACTCTGTTTGTCACTGGGTGGATACTTTGGACTGCTGTCAGTGTTATCTGAAGCTTTTTATTTTGCTTTCCCCACCTCTAGGGCCGAGAATTCTCACACACTCCAAATATCCTCATTACTCATAGTCCACATCCCACTGCTTAGCGTCAATTGGCAGAGCTGGACTTCCCGGGAGCCTGTGGGGGAAGGACAAACCCTTTTCTACATGCTTGCACCTAAATTATTTTTGATGGGACTTGAATTTCTGAGAGCAGGTGCCCCAGGACTGACAGCTGGCACCATATCACAGCAGTGGCCGGGGAAAATGCGCTGCAGATGGCAGGGCCAGCTTTCCCTGTGAGCCTGTGAGGCATTGAGGGAGCAATAAGAAGAGCTGTCAAAGTGGTACCAAGCCTAAATGGTTCCTTTCCCCCAGAAGAAATTTCATACTGCCCTTGTATATGCTGATTGTCCTTCAGTGAAACCCAAGTGCTTTTTCTTGCTTTGAAAAGAGTGCTTGCTTTAAAGCTGGACAGGATCCATCCCATCAGAATATCCCTAGAAGTGGAATTTGGCAAAAGTCCTGTTTCTATTCTCTAGCTGATGGGTGGCTGTCAGACTGCATGAATAAATTTGGTGTCTGGAGGAAGTAATGGTGTATATAATCCCAGTGCTTTAGGAGCAGCACTTGACACTCTCTCATTTCTTTATAGAGCTTGATCTGCATACAAAATGTGTGGTGGATGTGGATGCAAACAAGGTTATTCTTCACCCCATAAACACCAACCTTTCAAAAGGAGATGGCAGGTAAGATTTTTGAATTGGGTAGGTCAGATTGCATAAATGAAATATGAGTCTAACAAGTAGGAAATGTAGGCCTTGATAGAGGGTTTTTCGGTTCAAAAATTACATATATCCTTTCCACAGTGTAATTGCCATCATCCATAAAATAAGGCTGATTTTTACCTCGCTGGGAAGTTGCTTGGAAAACCTTGTACATATTCTTCCTGCTTTCAATAACATGTTAGTGCTTAATGTGTCCATGAACATTCATTTTTTTCTTGCGTGCTGCTATGGGACAGGAGAAATTTAAATCTGCAAAACAATTTGAGCAGGGCACAGTTTGTCATTTTGGAATGAAATAAATTTTCACAGTTGTTTTCTTATAGTGGGTCATGGTGTGAGAAGGGGAATGGGAACATTCTGGAGAGATGTAGCTCTAGGAGTTTCTCGACAGTGGGGCATTCCATGCGTCAAAAACCTGTGGAGAGGTGGCTGAGGGTAGGGACCAGTTTGTGTCGGAACTGGCATTAATCTATTAAATTACTGTGAAACTGAAAAGTCATGCAATAAGTGGTGGAGTTAAGCTTGTGACTATTTCATTTACTGCTTGATGCAAGGGGAGGAAATGAAAAAATATATGCGTGAAACAAAATAATGGTGCAGGAAAAGGCAAAACCTGTTGCTGGATGTCTGCAGTCAATCCTCTGTTTCCTGGGGGGGAAAAAGGAAGAGGTCTTAAGGGTAACAGAAAGGAGAAGAATTCAGTTAAACACATTACAAAACAGAGTTTTGTTTAAATTTTTCATGTGAAGCTGAGCTGTGTATCAGGGGTCAGTATTCATTAACTGCTCTCTGATAATTTAAACTCCTCAAACCCAAGTGGTAGTAAATGGACAAGCGAAGAGATCATCAGGTGCAGTATTTACCTTCCATTGTTAGTAGCTGAAAGATTTGTTACAGACGGTGGGACTGGAGCTTTAATAAGTTTCTTAAAACCAAACAGGCTGTGTGTGGGGGGGTGTTTTTGTTTGTATCAATATCCTCCTCCTCCTCCAGGAACACGTGCATTGTTCAGCTGCCAAAACCCTACGTTGATTTGAGCCTCGAAAACTGCTAAAAATGGCAGGAAATTGAGATTCTCAGAAGCTGAGTCGGCCACAGCTGGATTAAAAATGTAACTCATGGTTTCTCTAAAACATGGCAATGAAATGCATGGTTTCTAGTCCCTAAAATGTGTTTAAAAACGTTCATGGGGCAGTCACACATCATGCAAATCGTGTCCCTTGGCAGGGGAGGGCTGGCTTGGCAGTGGCTTGAGGTCCCAGCCAAGGTGGTGAGCTCAGTGTGAGAATCCAGCACCAGAGCGAAGAATGCTTCATTTGCATCCTCACAAATACCCACTGCTAATCTAAGCAGGAAGCATACGAAATTTACATGGGGTGATTCAATAGAAGAGAGGAAAGTGGAGGCCCATTAACTGCACTGAGGGTTTGCCTGCACACGGTGAGACAACAGATCCCAAAAACACAAGTTAGAGCGGTAAGGGTTTGGAACAGGGTCCTTTTGGAACAGGTCACACCCTTGAGAGGCTGCTGCTGAATTGTCTTGGCTTCTGCAGCTCCATCAGAGGAGTCTTAAAAATCAGCTCAAGGAAAAGGTTAGTCTTAGCTGCAGTTTTTCTAAGTCTGGAGGTTAATTTATGCCCAGGTTCTGCTTCCGTTTCCAAATCCACCATCAACTACTTCGCCTTCTGTTACAAAATCAATTCCTTTGGATTTCAGACTTTTCTGGTGTCTCAAGTGAGCTGAAGGAATTCTGGCAAACCTTTTAACTGAACAGGGAAAAGAGAAGTAAATAATATTGTAAATACACAGTTCAGGTGCTTGCAAAGCAGGGCAAGTTTGAAAACCTCCAGAGCTTTGCTGCATTTCTCATTGAGATGCCAGGGCAAATTTAGGAACTGGGAAAAGAATTTTAGAAACAGAACTCTGTGCTGTCACATCCCCACTTGTCGTGACTCAGCTGTGCTCTGGCAGGGAGTGACATTTGGAAAAACAACCCATGACTTTTGGATTTACGCATTTTTTCCCCACTTCCATCCTCTCTGGGAGAAACCAAGCCTGGGAGATTGGGAGATGTAAATAAATCCCCCAACTTGAGGTATGTGGGACCTGACTGTTGGATGTGGCAAGCTGTGTCCATGTAATTGCCACTGAAACGTTGTCAGGTGTTCAGAAAAATGTAGCTGTTTGAAATTTGACATTAAAAAATAAGGAATGTTTTGAAAATCTGGGTGATGACTGATGGACCTCACTTTTTCTTGAGTATATTACTTACACATTCCTCTAGAGACTTGAGGATTAATAAGTACATGTAAAACAGTTGCTCTTAAAAAAAGTCTCTTTTCACATGGCTGAAAAAAATCTGGTATTCTCCTGTTATTCCTTAACCAAGAAATGACCTTTCCTGAGCTGGAGAGAGAGGCAGCAGTTATTTTATTGAGCAATCCTTAATGGTGTTGTGCAGGTTTCAGTAACTTGATCACGTACAAAAGATCAATTTTAAAATCCATGGGATGACCTCCAGGCTGGGCAGGCTTTGCTATTAACCTTGGGCTGTTGGGGGGGGTGGGTTTGGTTGAGTGGCGGCTTCTTGTGTTAAAATTAAAATTATACCAGGTGGAAATGCTCACCCTTTTCTTTAGCTGCCTTCACAAAATTAATTGTGACAGAGCTTTGAGTTTCTGTCACAAATTTCCCCAAATGACCTCTGTAAATCAAAATCTCCCCTCAAGGATGTGTGAAGCTCCAGGGATTCGCTGTGGATGGATAATACCATTAGCATGACTTGTCCCCTCCTTTGTTTGCCTTCCTGAGCTGTCTGCTCCCTCTGCTCTCCCTGTTGCAAAGGTCAAGGCTGAAGTTTCTTTATCAACTCGGGATTTACTCTGTGCCGCAAAGATTACTCACAGCATTCTTACTCGGTGGCTGGGGCTTGGAAGAGGGTGTGAACTCATTGTAGGTGAAGTGAATAGATAAATCCTGGGCAACAATTGGAATGTTTATGGGAATTAATTTTTTGGAAAATCTCCAAATTGACTCTAATTATTCCAGGCTCCTTTATAGCCCTTTTTTTTTTTTCTTTTAACTATCGATTTGCTTGTGGTGTAATTTTACATTTCCCAAGCAAGACTTATTAAGAAGATTTAATTTTTTTTTGACAGGTCAGACAAAGGAGGTTTATGCTGTCTTGCAGACATGACTGTAATTGATGTGTAACTGATATGAGCTCAGAGATCAGTGGTGTATCAGTCTGGCACAGCCCTGTGAATCAGCAGTGATACTTGTAAAGCAAAGCATTCATTAAATCTGCCCAGCAAACCACTTTCGAGCCTTTTTATTAAGAGAAAATGCTTAAAAATGAAACAAGTGCTGACTTCACTGTACTTTTGTTGCAGTTTGTGGTTTCTAGCTGCTTTCCCTCTTGTTTTGCAGAACAGAGAGATTCCAAAGACTGGCGCAGGGTAAAAACCTCTTCCAAGGAATGAGTGCAGCTAACTGGAGCTGACAAGTGTGTTAAACCAGGCTGGGTTTTTCCTTTTGAGCTATTGTAATGTCTTTATAATTAGTGCTTTGTAGTAGATAATTCAGTAATTGAGGATCTTTATAAAGATTTGCTTTTAAGGTATCTATTTCTGGATTTAAACCAGTTTATTTTTCTGTGCCCGCACAGACACTTTTTTTGCTCATCCAGTTGTGGCGCTTACACTCAATTTGGTTGTTTTTAAGGAGATCTGGAAATTGAGAAGGGGTGTGTGTTATTATCTTAGGCTTGAGGATTTTTGTAGCCTTGCAGCAGCTGAGCTCAGTGATTTCTGCTTTGATGAGGAACTCGGTGAAGCCCAAGTATATTTTACATGGGCAAGAATATTTTTAGAGGATTCTTCTGCCATTCCAATTCCTGCTTTCTTTCTGAGACATCTGACAGTCCTAAAGAAGGTCATGGGGAGATAGGGCTTGGAGCAACCTGGGATGGTGGAAAATGTCCTTGCCCATGGCAGGAGGTTGGAATGGGACGAGCTTTAAGGTCCTTCCAACCCAAACTATGATTCAAGTGGGTAATAAATTGCTGGTTTCATGTGGATGATGGACTTCAGGCAGTGGTTGGGTTAAAATGAACAGACCAGTGTGTTAAAACTTCCTTGAGTTTGTCTTTGGACTGAAGTTTCTTTCTTCTTACAAAGCTGAAGAAGCTTTTAATCCTTTTGAAGAAATGAAGATTAGGGCAAATTCAGACAGAATCCTGGCAAAGACTTAGGTACTGAAAAAATGCTACCAGAAAAGAAGTATTGGGGTCTCACAGACTAAGCAACATTAGTCCACTCATTTTGAAGGGTTAAGTGCAAAGTGCAGGAATGGTAACAAAACACACGTGACTTTAAATTTGAAAACAAACAGTTTGATTGCTAAAAACTGTAATAGGGTGTTCTTGCAGGCCCACGCAAGCTCCCTGTGCTCTCTGTTAGCCAGGAATCCCATGCTGCCGAGGCAGGAGCATGTGGAGAGGCAGGATAAGCTCCTGCTTGGCACAGCCTGAGCAGTTACACAATGTTGGGTCTGCCCAGAGCAAGGTGAAGCCGCCTTTCACCTGCCTGGGGTGTGTGGGTGACTGCTTAGTGTGACTCCAGAACTCCACTTAAAGCTGCTAAAAGCTGGAAATAAGCCATGACTTAGCAGCTCTTGCTGTGGGGGAGTGTTAGAGACCTTCAGCTCCCTGGATCATAATGGGAAATGCTAATTTTAGTGTGGAAGTGCCTTAGTAGTGAGGTGGCAAAACTGCACATAAATCGATTTCTTGTGCAGAAATTACAGATAAGGGAGTGTGTTCATTGGGATGAATGTACAATGAGTGGAAAAACATTAATTTTAAATTAAAAAATATCTCAGTGATGCAACAAAGTATATCTATCATATTTCAGTGAGCTATACAAGGAATACATGTGGAATGATAAGCAAAAATCCCAGTTAAAGAAAGGCTTGTCAAAAATTGAACACGTCATGATCCTGTTTATCTTTGTTTTATATCTTACAATTTTTGCAAACTGACATCCATTTGCATCACTCAGAGAGTCAAGATGCCTAGAGAGGAAATGCTGACAGGATTATATAGGTGCTCCTGTATATGCAGATATGTATGAACTGGAAAAGCTGACTGGTAGGAGTAACCAGGGAAAACTTGACTTTTAAAAAATAACTTGTGGCAGCAGGAGCACGTCGGGGTGCAGACTTCACTTCCACCCTGGGAAAGGACATGCTTGATCAGAAAAGGAGGCAAATATATGAAGGCATTGCTATTTATGGAACTAATCTGCAGAGCTCCATGCTCCCACGAAAAGAGGCAATTACTAGTAGATAGTCATGGAAAAATGCCCACATTTTCTTGAAAATCACCCAGGATCCTGCCTGATGTTAGGCAAGAACCACTTGGAGAGCTGTCTCATCTCAGGCATCTGTGTCCCCAGCTGTTCCTGCATTTGACTGAGGAGTCTCAGCTGTTGGACACCACCAGAAATGGAATATTGGGCTCGCTGAACCATTTGCATGCTGTGGTACGGTTGCTATTTGACAGCAAAGCAATTTAGAGGGAGAAATATTATTGTCTTTGAAGATGGGTGAAAGCTAATTGCTGTGCCTTTGCTTCTCCACATCTTTCCTGGCACTGTATTAATTCCGTATAAACTGCTTGGGGTGGGGAAAATTCAGATTAGGATGTGTGGAAGGGACACAGAGTTGCACTAAGCAGGAATGGCTCCCGTGGCTGAGTGGTCACGCTGGTGCATAAAACTCTGAGAATGAGATTTCTGGGTTAGATGTTAGTTCAGCATTGTCATCCAGGGAACAGATTTGTGTGTGCAATATTTTCATGTGCAGCAGTGTTCCAGGAAGTTGGAGGGGGGCAGGGAGTGTGTGTGTGTTTTCCCGAGGCCGAGAGCTGACATCCAGAAGAAAGGGAAGTCTGCCGCTCTCGACATCCAAGCTGGTGTTTTGTGGGCACAGAACAGCTCACGGGAAGTTCATGTTTGCAAAAAACAGCACCATGAGATTTTTCCTGCACTGCCAGCTTGGCCTCTGTTGCGTCCCTGCCCAATTCTTGCTTCAAGCATGAGCTTGTTCTGTAAAATTATGATTGTTCTGCTGGGTTTTATTGGTCAGGTTACTGAACAGCCTAAAGAAGTTAGAAGAGAAGGGAAAAATATGCCTAATTTAAAATTGACAGAGTAATTTAAATGAGTGAATGAAATAATGGTGAAAACATTGCTTTTTCAGTCTGTTACCAGAGCTTATTTTGTAGGAAGTGGTATTAAATAAAAGTGGTATTATTATGGAGGTGAACTTATGCTGGGGGAGGTTTAGGTTGGATATTAGGAGCAGTTTCTTCACTGGGATGGTTTCACGCATTGGAAGGGGCTGCCTAGAGAGGTGGTGGAGTCCCCATCCCTGGAGGGACTTAGAGCTGTTTGGATGTGGCACTTGGGGACATGGGGCAGTGCTGGGAGAATGATTGGACTTGATGGTCTTAGAGGGCTTTTCCAACTTTTTTAATTCCATGTGTATTAAGGCTAGACTGCATCCAGCTCCCAGTCGTCTGTTCTTCTCAAAATTGTCTTCTGATATAAAAATTATATGACTAAATACTTCTGATGAGTTTCTGCAGTACCTAGAAATCATTTTGTTCAAAGTGTCCTGCGGACAGCAGGACTGGCACACAGGACTCTGCCACTGCCCCGCCTGAGGCTTTGGCTGCACAAGGGGGAAATTAACTTGCCCAAGGAGGTGAAGGTTCACCATCTAAAATCCTTATCTCATGTAAAATTGAGAAGTGGGAGTTCTGCCAAGAGAGAACGGGGTTGCTGAGCTTCCAAGCTGTGCTTTTGAGGAGGTGTTTGCTCCAACTCACGTGCTTTGACTGAAGTAAAGGTGAAAATCCGAGAGAGAGAAACCTGCCGTTAATTTTTGTGATGGATCAAAAAAGTAAACAGAGATTTTGAACTGTGCTTTTGTGTGTCAATGTGCTTAAAACAGACCTGTAACCTATTTTGTATTGCTTAAGAAAATAAATGGTGAGACTTTGTGTTAGTGATTTCTTTTATAGCTGATTCCCTTCCCACCAGCTGGGTCACACCTATTTACTTCTACCTTTTTTTATGGCAAACATAGTCATGTTAGGATTACCTGTTATTTATAAGCTCTGTGCCCATGTGGCAGGTGAAAACTGCTTTAACATGAGGCACATCCTCTTGGCCATGTCACTACTGGAATCATCCTTGGCCCCCTCATATTCCTTGGATGAACATCAAAGAGGCCTTTTTTGATCTTGCTGCTCATTTGACCAAGTTGGTAACAACCTGCTGCATTTGAGGGAAAGAGCAAATAGATAAAGAATAAATTTGTTTCATGTCATGTGATCTGAAGTCCAACCCTCAGCTTGTGCTTTATTGATTCTTAATCTCTGGTGCTTTTTACTCTTTAAAACCCAAAACGTGTGATGTACCTGAATTCTTCACTAACTTGAAGGTTTTTGACTGCAATCTAGCAGCAAGTTCTGGAGTACCCTTGGCATTACTGACCTGCTTGCAGACAGCATTTGGAGGTTGGTGGTGATAATTGCTCAGCATCCAGTCCTTCAGGAAAACCCTTCTGGAGCCAGCAAAGGCTTTTGACTGGGATTTCTCCAAGGAGTTGACTTCTGCTGCAAACAGAAAGTTATCTGCCGTCCCTTCCCACAGCGGTACCAGCAGTAGGGACCAGTTCCCAGAGCTGGGTTGTTTTCTGGGAAAAACCTCAACACAACCACGATACAAAACCAAAACCCCTCTTGGTGCCACGTTGAAGCTATTAGAATGAGTGTGGTTAATATTTGAGTGGAATGTAGCTTTTATTGAGCCATTTATGGCTGTTTTGAGGGAACTGTCTAAACAGTTTTGCTTTTCAAGCCTGCCTGAATCTGAAGCTCTCAATATCAGATCGTTGAGCTTCAAGGAGACTGTGAAGTGTTAATTGTTTTCTTGACTGCTTAAATCTACAAGCTAAACCAGACAAATTAATTTGCTTTAAGAGGACACGCTGTCTCTCTCCCTTCCTCCCTCTCTCTCCATCTATATATATATGTATATCACTGTTTTTATGCCCAGCCAATTTTATTTTGGGGATGTTTAACTCCAAAATCCCAATCTCAGATTAATATGATAATGAGATCAGAAAAAGATATAAGAGAGGATATTTCCCACCCTCCAACATGATTGATTAGTAATAACCGGGATAACCTTGTGCTGTACAACTCTTACAATCAAAATGACTGGAACAGAGAGTGTATAGATGTGTTCCCTAAGATAATTTGAAATAAGATAATCTGAATGTTCAGGGTTGAGCTTCTTAGGCAGGACAGGGTTTGATGCTCTCCTGAGAAGGTGGATAAATAACTCGTATTATCAGTGATTGTATGGTCAGCTGGAATATAGAGGCAGATAATATCACATACAGTCTTTTAATTTCCTTAGGTTTTGGAAAATGGAATATAAAAACTGTCAGGGTTTGTTTCCTAAATTATTTCTGAGTTTATCATGAAAAGCGAAGGAAAGGAGAAACCTCTTCGTGTCTTAGAGCCATTGTCCTGAGGACATCTGAACAAGCTTTGAGAGTGCATCAGTTTGAGGTAATTTGTCTTTTTTTGTTGTGGTGGGGCTAATTTTAGGATGGCACTGTTGCACCTGATGCTACCTTACACTTATGGGGTTTATTTTGATTTTGTCACCAGCTCTGTAAAGTCTGAAATAAAACTACTGAATGCAGAGGACCTTGTTTCTGTGTGTGTTTCTTACAGTAAAATGGGAAAATTGCACTTGCAGTAGCACCTCAAGATTTGCTTCAATATTTTATATTCTTCTACCTATTTGAATGTCAGTAGATGGGGGAAAACGTTACAGGCCTGTTTGTTCTCCTCCTCCTGTGAGGAGAAATCAACAATCAGCATCTTGTAGGTATTTCTGGTTTTTGTTTTCCATGAGCTCGGTCTGCAGGAATGCAGCATCTGCTGCTCTTGCATGGGCAGCACCCTTCCCTCTGCTGGGAATGCTTTTCCTTCCTGGAAAGAAGCTCTGGAAGTATGGCTGTTTATGGCCTCCTCCTAAAAGGAGCACTAAGTTTTGTGTTGTTGCAGTTTTAGAAGAACCAAACTACCTTCCCTTGGTTGTAATTTGCGTTAAAATAATTTGTGTCTTTATCCATTCATTTTGTGTGGAGCAGGGCAAATTCTGGGGATATAAATCTGGCTTCCTGTGCGCTGCTGTGGGATGAGTGTTGCATTCACTGCTCTGGGAGCATGTGAAAATAACATTTTAATTAGTGCTCGAAAGTTCATGGCAGCCTTGATAAGCATAAGGTTTGATAAGCATATACTATCTTACAAAACTAATTATCCAGTTGGAGCTCCTTTGAGGAGAGAAGCAGTCAGGGTAATAGGGATTTTTTTGGCTAAAGGAAGAGAGCGGGACATGAAGGATATCATGAGAGGAAGGATGGACTTCTCTAAGAGCAATGGCTGCATGAGGGGATTTAAGTTTTGCCTCAGCTCTACCATATGCTCCTTATCTGACTGTGGACTGCAGATTCCTCCCTTCCATTTCAAGCCTCTAAAATAAATCTAGCATTTTTCCCATTTTTCTGGTTGCTATCTAGTCCAAGAAGCGTTTTACTGTGTGGGAGGGTGGTTTTTTATTGTTTGAGTTGGGTGGGTTTTGGTTTGTTCTTCTTGTTATTGTTGTAATCTTGGGGTTTTTGTGTTTGGGGATTTTTTGGTCTTTTTTTTCCCCCGCAAGAAGCTTCCTGTGCTGGTGTATAATTAATTAGGTCACAGCACTCAGTGGGGCCAGAACTCTGAGCCCTCATATTGTGGTAGTGACGTAAGGAAACCATATATCTTAATGTGTATTGTCTGAGGTTCTTAGGCTCGTCCACTTACTTGAATCCTCAGCCTTCTGGAAAGCACAGTACCATTTTCTGCCTTTCTCCTCAGGGTTTGTAGGCTCCTGCCAGCATTTTGTTCTGTCCCTCAGCAGTCAAAGCCTTACTGTGCTGATCAGATAAATGAAATGAAGGAGCAGGATATCCACTCAGCTTTATCTGGGTAGTCCTGCAGAGATGAGTGCTTCCAGCTCTCTGGATTTTTTAAAGCATTACTTGCATACATTTATGATCTGAATTTTATCTGTACTTGGGAGAAAATATAATCACTCAAAAAATATTATCTAATATGAATCTGATCAAAATGTAGCTCTGATCAAACTGCCAGAATGCAGGGTTAGATTGGAAATTGGGAAGAAATTCTTCACTGTGAGGGTGGGGAGGCCCTGGCCCAGGGTGCCCAGAGAAGCTGTGGCTGCCCCTGGATCCCTGGAAGTGTCCAAGGCCAGGCTGGATGGGGCTTGGAGCAACCTGGGATAGTGGGAGGTGTCCCTGCCCATGGCAGGGGATGGAATGGGATGAGCTTTAAGGTCCCTTCCCATCCAAACCATTCTGGAAATCTATGGCATTGACTTTATCCATTATTTTATTCTTCTGTCAAACCTTTTTGTGGTTTGAAGGCTCTTCTCCCTACTCCTCTGAGCTCTTGGAATTGTATTTGTCATCAGCCAACTTCTGTGTTGGAATGTATGTATGTCACAGCCCATATATTTCTGATTCCTTCCCAAAAAATGCACCTAAAGATAATATTTTTGCAGAGTTTGCAGCCGTGGCACCGTGGAAAGGGAGAATTACAATGTGCTCAGCAGAAACTTTAGAGGTGTGAAGAAAAAAAAAGGCAGAAAGACAAAGAAAAACCATATGCAGATTTTGTGGCAGAGAAGAGAGAAATAGGGATGGTTCTGAGAGGAAGCAATTATCTGGTTGCTGAAACCACATTTGCAGCAGCTGGAGCTTACACACATCTCTACTGCCTACAAGTTTTCTTACTTAAACACCTGCCCTAAGCAGCAAAGAGGTTGTGAAGCAACTTCATACTGAAACCTCCCACCCATGCTCTGCTCCCGCCTGTGCAATCCTCTCTGCAGAGTTGGCACACGTGGTTTTATCTCTCCCTGTCACCACTGAGGTATCTTCCTGTGCTGCTAAGAGTTTAGTTGAATTGCAGGAGGAGCACTGGCAAGTCTTTCACAGTGTTCCCAGTGCAGGAATTATGTGGGATTAGTAGAACTATGGCAGGTTCACACCGCACAGGAGTGCAAGTGGTGCAGAGTAAGCTCAATTCTGTGTGCTAAGGAATTACTGCAGCATGTGGACATAGGGTGGGAATTGGGCATAGTCCTCCATGACCTGATTTCTGGTGATAATGAAGAATCTCGTGGTTAAATGATGAGGTGTTTTACTTGTGAAGGTGGCACAAGGTGGAACTGGTAGAGCTCTCCAAGAGTGTGTGATGTATATCCTGGTACAGCTTCGTGTGAAATTATGTCAGTCTTTGGAATCACAGAATGGTTTGAGTTGGAAGGAACCTTAAAGACCATCTCATTCCAACCCCTGCCATGGCCAGGGACATCTTCCACTGTTCCAGGTTGCTCCAAGCCCCGTCCAGCCTGGCCTTGGACACCCCCAGGGATCCAGGGGCAGCAACAGCTGCTCTGAGCACCCTGTGCCAGGGCCTCACCACCCTCACAGCCAGGAATTCCCTCCCAATATCCCACTCAAATCTCCCCTTTTCCAGTTTGAAAGCATTCCCCCTTGCCCTGTCCCTCCATCCCTTGTCCCAAGTCCCTCTCCAGCTCTCCTGGAGCCCCTTTAGGCACTGGAAGGAGCTCTCTGGGTCCTTCTCTTCTCCAGGTGAACACCCCCAGCTCTCCCAGCCTGGCTCCAGAGCAGAGGGGCTCCAGCCCTCAGAGCATCTCCATGGCCTCCTCTGGTTTCACTCCAACAGCTCCACATCTTTCCTGTGCTGGGTTCCCAGGGCTGGATACAGTGTCCCAGGTGGGGTCTCACCTGAACAGGGCAGAAGGAGAATCCCCCCCTCCCTTGCTGCCCACGCTGTGGGATGAGCCCAGGGCAGTGTTGGCTTTCTGGGCTGAGATTGTTGAGCACTCTGTAATCAAATATTTCCTCATATCTTTGTTTTCCTTGTCCTCCAGTCCCTGTTCAGGTTTCTCAGGTGACATTTTCCCAGGTCAGGTCATGCCAACAACCCCTTTCCAGAGGCCGTGGCTGAGATTCTGTGTACTCTGTGACAGCTCTTTTGCTGAGCAAGGAGATCACTTGGCTGCCTCCAGGTGATCCTTGGAGATCTGAGAAGCAGAGGAGTCCTGGAATAATTCGGAATTGCTGTTGGAGTGATGGCAGGCTTACACATGGCTGTCTTAAACACAGGGCTGTGGCTATGGAGTCACAGGCTGGAAGGGACCTCTGGAGATATCTACTCCATCCTGCCCTCCTCAGGCAGGGTCTCCTGGAGCTGTTTACCCAGGATTATGCCCAGATGTTTTTTTAATATCTCCAGATACAATTTCTGTAGCTCTCTGTGCATTAATAAAACCGTAAGTTGTTTGTGTGCTGCTGAAGAGTGACCTGATTCCGAGTGGAATTTGGATTACACCTGTCTTGCTGAGATGGGGGAACTAAGCTGACAGAACTCAGTATAAATACCAGCTGTCACTGGATAATCATGTCCATAATTAATGTGTTTGAAAGTGAGAGACAAGTTCATTTTCAAGGCAGTAGTGATGTCAGCAGTTAATTGTAGCTTCATTTGCGAGGGGTTGTTGGCAAGGCACGAGTCTGTACCTTTTGGTAAATTATATTTAGCAGAACATCCATCCAGAAACTATAAAAATTAATCACAATTATTTAATGTTAGTCTTGAATAGTTATCTTCTAAATGAAAACTTAGTTTATATCTCATGTTGAAGTGGTACCCAAAGAAATTCCAATTCAACCAGGGCTGAGTGTTTCTTGTGTTTTAACTGTTGACTGCTTTGGCTTGTGTGGACGCAACCTCTGCAGGATGTCCTTTGTCCTGAAAATTCAAGGATTTAAAAATTATTTTGTCTCTCCTTCAGTCATTTGTCATTTGGGGAGGATCTTGCCTGAGCTTTTGGATTAGTTCTGGGAGGTTCTTCAGCACATCAGTGATGATAACCTTTAGCAAAATTTGCCATGCACGCTCCAGGTTACCATGGCTTTTGAAACAGCATTTTTTCCTTACATTTTGGACATTAACTGCTTGGATCCTTGAACCTTGACAATGGAAGATGTTGGTGAAGTGTTTTTTAAGTTTTCTAGAAGGAAAAAGGTTGGATAGGAGAAGGGATAATTTGAACAGATTCATTCAGACACTGCAGCTGAGGTAGAAAGATGAGTGTTCAGGAGTTCATGAGTTCTGGTTATGCCAGTGCCTTCGACTTGCTGCAAATTTTGGCAGATATAATTCCAAAGACTTCAGTGGCACTAGCAAGTTCTAAAACTGTTGCCACGTTGCATAAAAGTCATTAAGCCTTGTTTATTGTCAGGGTTAATGCTTAGAAAGAGCTTGATTCCTTCAGGAAAAGTATTGAAATCCATCCTTGCAGAAAAGTGAAGTTTATTTTTATCACAAAAGAAAGTAACTTGACAACTTAGTCTCTCCTGGCATCTTGAGGCCAACAAGAAACTAATTAGAGCATAATTGTGGTTTCTCTTGCTGTTGTCCCATCTGTGTACAGTGGTTTATGAGATATTATAAACATGGATGAAATGGCCATAAGTTAAAAATCTTTGCTGTTTTGCAAATGATTGTGCTTGGAATTGTGACTGGAGTTTTGGAGCAAGTTTTTAATCTGCATTTGCAGGGGATCATAATGAAAAATAATGAGTTTATAGTCAGATGTGAAAATCTATTTATGGGAACTCAAAAAGGAGGAAAAATCTTATGCTGAAATGGTTACTAAATTTTAAATTGTGATTTGAAGGATGTCATTTGAAGACCTTTTAAAACCTATTTTTAAATCAGATTCTTTTAGAATACAGTACCAAAGGCAGTATGGAAAATTAATAATAATGGCAGGAGTACAGTATAAGATTTTTGTTCTCCCTTAAAAGGAGATATTCAGTTTATTATTTGAATTCCAAGTCACTGGAGCCTGTTCTTATGTGAGTCTCTTCCCACTGATGCTTTATAGGGAATCTTTTTCATTGCTAAACCAACTGAATATACTCAAATTATGGCTTCTCCTGCAAGGCCCACTTGTAGCCTTTTTCTATTATTTAATGCTAAAGAAAAAAAAGAAAATCTAAAATATCATACCAATGGTGCATCTGAAAGAGGGTTTCCTCTGTGTCTGCGTCCTTGTTTCAGGTTTTTGAGTGGTAGATGGGAAGAGACCCCAAAAATGGCCTTGAAAACTCCCTGCAGAGTGACCTCACCCTGTTGCCCTGATGGTGTCTCCTCCAAGGCAGGGCACAGTGCCTGAGGCAAAGCAAACTTGTCCAACGAGAGAATTATCTGTTGCTGCAGGATTTGTGCAGAAGACCTGTAGTGATCACAGAGGATAAAGAACAACCCCTTGGAAGTGATTTCTGTGCTTTCGAGCTGATGCTTGTTCAGGAGGTGCCTCTTTTTCCCCTTCCCACTCGTCTCTCTTCCCTTTCATCCATCGTGTTTGTGATGTACAAACATGGATAAGCAAACTGTTGGCTTGATCTGAGTGGAATATATTGAATTATAGAATGGTTTAGGTGGGAAGGGACCTTAAAGCTCATCCCATTCCAACCCTGACACCTCCCACTATCCCAGGTTGCTCCAAGCCCAATCCAGCCTGGCCTTGGACACTTCCAGGGATCCAGGGGACAACACACCTTCTCTGGGCATCCTGTGCCAGTGTTTTACCAATTTTAAAGTATTTTGGGGAGCACAGTTCTCATTCCTCTCTGGTAGATCAGTTTGCTGCCCAGGAAGCAGAGTTAGATGGATGGCTGAGTTTTTGGGTTACAGTCAGGTGTTAAATGCTGCAGAGTAGTTGTAACACCAAACTGGGGTGGTTTTGTCCTGTGCTGGCTCTGAATAGCACTTTTCCACCCGTGAGCTACTAATGCAGGGTGTTTCACGTCAAGAAGGCCAACCCCAAACCTGAGCAATTCTGAGGAGGCATCAAAATCCAGCATTTTCTGCCCTCTTGGGTGAACCTCCCTTTTTTGGAGGGAGCACTTTTCCTGGCCTGGTGCTCTTGCCTAGGTGACCACAGCTGCTCTAAATGCTTTATTGATTTTTAAGTAACACACAGCTATGGGTTACTTCACCATAAACTTGGAGTATTTGATGGAATCAGTGAAGTGAGGACGTAGCAGCTTTGTCTGCAGGCTCACACTTCCCCCTGCAGCCATAAAATAGCTGCTAGTGCTGGAGTTTTGTTTTAACCCCCCTGCAAGGTTTACCTTGCCATTTATCAATTGAAACAATGCAGCCACAGAGAACTTCAAAGTCCCTTTGCTTCACAGCAATGATCCAGGCAGAGCAGGTTCCTTCCTGTAAACACTCACTTTCCAGGGCTCAAAGTCTTTATTTTTAAAAGCATCTTTATTAGGAATCACCTATTAATGCTGTGTCCAGGAGTTTTTCAGTGTGTATGATCCTCCTGTGCTGTGGGAAACTAAATTAATCTTTCTGTATTCTTAGAAAGTTGGACAGGGTGGATCGAATTGGGGTTTTTGTTGATTTTTTTGGATGCTTCTACATGCTGTAACATTTTATTCCTGGTAGTTAAAGGTAGACCTTGCACACAGAACCACCAAACGCGTATCATGTTTATCTGATGAATCACTGCTTCAAAATAGCTTATTCCCTTTCATCAGGTTTTTAATTAGCAGTGGTTGAGGATTTGATGCAGATGGAAATATTGTTGATCATCTGAGATTGCTTATTGCAGTGAAAGATTTACTGCTGATAACTCTTGTGGTGTCAGCAACAAAAGTGATGCTGGTTCAACACTGCTCGTTTCAATCCTGCAAGGTAAAGAGGGGCCAATTGAGCTGTTTGAAATGACAGAGATATTTTCTAATAGTCTGAGTGATTAATTATTCCCTTTTCCACCTTCTGCCCCACTTGTTTACTGTCTGTAAACTGATACTGTCTGCTCATCTGCTGGCACTCGAGACTTTTGATACCATGGTGATTTTGGCTGAGGATCTGTGCTGCTTTCATGTGGGGATCCCTCTCTAAGTGGAGTGTTAGTGTAGTTTCCTTGACAGAAACGTGAAGTGCATGTTGATGGAGTTATGCTTTCTATTTAGCTAAAGCCAAAAAATAGAAAGAATTTTGATTTCTGCCATTTGGTACTTGCAAATTAGTTGCTGTATAATTCTTTTGCTGTAGTAATTCTGTGAAAACAAGACCATTTTCTGTTCTGTAGCCTTGTTTGCTCTTTGCCGTGGCATTTTTTATTCTGGGATTTTATTGGAATAATTCAGTAAAATATCCATTCCCATTATATAAGCCAGGTAGTCTTTAAGCTGGGAGTATAGAATGGCTTTTTAGCTGCTTATCCCTTGTTTCTTAATTCTTGATAAGGAGAGTGCATGGAAAGGTTTGGAAGATACCTTAGGATAGGACTGAGGATAAAATGTGACATTTTGTGTGTTAGATAAGTGCTGTTAACATATAGTTGTCACATTACTGAAATTACTTTGTTTTGCTCAAATACACCTTTACAGCACAGGTTTTAGAGGCTGAGGGATCATAAACAGTGAAGTATTTCATCTGCTGGAGTTACCAGAAGATTTCAGTGTTTGATACAAAGTGCTGCCATCACCTTGGAAATCTGCGTTGTGATAAGGGGAAGGTGGCACGAAGACTAAGTGTGTGAACGCCTAGAACTAGAAAAATACAAGTTGGGAATTTATCTGTACCACTCTTAGGAGCAAAGGTTATGAACTGTTGGAACTGGCTGTGACAGGTAACAGTGAGTTCTTGTTTGCAGTAATGAGGATATGTTTCAAAAGGAGCAGTGACGGCCAAATGTCATAATGTGTAGCTGGTGTTTGCAAGGTCAGGTTGGCTGTGTAACACTCCCTTCCAGCTTTGAGATCTCTGAATATTGAGAGGATGTGATGGCCAGACTTAGAGTGGTGCATGGTTGTGGTTTGGAAGGGAGCTTAAATCTCATCCAGTCCCACCCCCTGCCATGCACAGGGATACCTTCCACTAGCCCAGCTTGCTCCAAGCCCTGTCCAACCTGGCCTCGGACACTTCCAGGGGCAGCCACAGCTTCTCTGGGCACCCTGTGCCAGTTCCTCACCACCCTCACAGCCAGGAATTCCTTCCCAATATCCCACCTATCCCTGTCCTCTGGCAGTGGGAAACCATTCCCTGTGTCCTGTCCCTCCATCCCTTGGCCCAGGTCCCTCTCCAGCTCTCCTGGAGCCCCTTTAGGCCCTGGAAGGTTCTGGTTGCCTTGGCAGGAGCAGCTCCATGAACAAACCTCAGTTAATGTGGCAGAAGGGAGGTGTCATCTGGGAAAAGGCAGGGCAGTACTTTGCTTTTGGGCCTTAAGAAATACCTTCTCCTTCCTCTTCTCTTCTTTCTGAAGGCCTTAAATGCTGGACAAAATGACTTGTGCCGTGAAGTTCTCTTCCTTAGGTTGGCATGACCGGCAGCAAAACATAGAGCAGGGAGGGGGATGAGGAACACTGAGCTCAGGCTCTGCTGCCAACACCCAGAGCCTTGGATAAGTTACTGTTCTCCTTTGTCATATCCATGCAGTGGGAACAATGCAAGAGGCATCAGCAGGCTTGTGATTCTTTTATTTTGTTCCAAAATTTAAAAAAAAAAAAAAAAAAAAGGAACGCTTCACATTTATTCCATGTGTTTCTGAATCATCTTGTGTGTGTTGATAGCACAGGTAGCTGAGTTAATGCCAGTGAACTCGTGGGCAAATGCATTCAAAAACCCAAACGCAGCCTGATCCAAGGGTTATAACATTTAAATGTAGATATTTTTGAAATATCATGCTGTGGTAGTTTGATAGGACATGTTTAAGAACAGAAAGGAAATAAACTCACTGGGCTTGAAATGCTGCCTGCTTTGTTGTGTACTGGTAATTGATAGATCTCTGGGCTCATTAGTTAAACTAAGCAGTGTTATTTTTATTTTATCTTATTTCTATCAAGTACAGGGACGTTTATGTGTGTGCTTGGCCATGGTTTTCTTTCTAATGAAGAAGGGTTGTTTCCTATGCAGAGTTGTGTCATTTGAAAGGTTTTCATATTTAATTTTTCTTTTAAGCACTCGTAAGTCATTGGAAAAAATTACATTTAGCCGTTGAACTTAAAAAAGCAGTTTCATTGGAGAAGAATAAATAGGGGAGGATACTGAGAGATCTGATTTTTTTTTTTTTCCTGCTCATTCCTATTGGGTTTGCTCAGTGATTTTTAGGCAGGCCAAGTACTCTGCCTGATTTCTTAAAGGAGCCTTGCACTTGACACAAAAGTGCTTGAGAGTTTAAAAATCACTCTTTTGGTATCTGAATCCACTTCAGCTTAAAAATAAAAATCATACTAGGTATTCCTCATGTTTGTAATGTGCATGGATTACAAAGGAGCTGTGATTGCAGCACTGGCAGCCTTTCAAGCAGCCTCTTACAATACAGCTTTATGCCTGTAACATATTTTCTCTCCCTTTTTGCGAGTCATGTTTTAAGCACATTTCTTTCCCTTTCAACTCTGGAAGGCAAATGTAATGTTTGAAACGCTGTGTTGTGCTTGGAGAGGCTGGATTTTCCTCTTATTCTGTGAAACAATAAATGGAAACTGGCATGTTTGGAATTGCACAACCCAACTCTTCCCCCTGGGACCGTTCGGTCATTAAATTCCTGATGGGAAAATGGAAGTTCCAGGGTAAAAATAGAGGTGTAAGGACGGAGATGTGTGCAAGGAAGGGTTTTGTCAGGTATTTGCTTTTAACACAAAAATGTTTTGAAGCTCTTCCGTGCGGGCCAACTGTTGTAATTCGTTCCAGCTCTGATTCTTGGGAGTTTCAAAACCCTGTGTCCTTTTGCTATCAGTTCTACCCAAAACCAGGTGCACCTGGGTGCTTGTGCAGTCAGGTGAGGCTGCATCCCAGTGCAGCTCCAGCCTTGCGTAAATGCTAATTTATGGATTGTATTGGGGGAGGAGAGAGAAAACTGCACAGAAGCTTCCCCTCTACCGCTTTGGTTCATAATTGTGCTGCTTGTACAAAGTGGAGATTGATTTCCTGGACACTGTGACCAGCACAAAGCAGTGCTTTGCTGTCACCCCTCAGTCCAGCCCTGAACCAGGGCCAGGACAGGTTGTCCCCAAGGATAAACCCCCTCTTCTCCTCCTAAACATGTTGGAGTAGTGGTAACTCACAAGAGAAGCCCCCCCTTTGTGCTGCTGTTCAGCAAAGCTTGGTAAGAAGCTGCTACTGATTAATTAAGCAAAGACATTGGGTGTGATGAGTCTGCAGTGACAGTCCATCGTTCAACATCCCATCTTCACCTTGTGCTTAAAATAGTACCTGAAATTTATGTATGGCTTTATTTTTATGGGAGCTGGTTAGGAAATCCTGGAATATACATACTCCAAGAGCATGGGCAGTTCTAACAAAGGCAGTACCTGTTGCTGCAGTACCTGTCGAGAGGAATTTTCTCGCTGTGTCCTATTTTCTGTGCCATCAAATGACCAAATTGAATATCCAGACTCTTCTCTGTGTTTGTTGTTGTGCTTGGACAGACTCATTCAATCAGCTTCATGAATGAGCATTTAAGGGTTTTATAAGCCAGAATGGACAAATTATGGTAATTATACATCTTGTCTATGTTGTTATCCTGGCTGCAGAGCAGTAAGGAGGTTAAAGGAATACTGTCAAGGTGACAAAGGTACCAGACTGTCTTACCTAAAACCTGTAATTTTTTGCCATATATATCTGAATACTTTGATTTTAGAGTGTTCTTTCTCCCTATATTTAACTTCATGACATTTAGAAGCAGAGAGAAGGGGCAGAACGGTGCAAATGTGTGGTGTGAAATCCGTATCAGCTTCTTGAGTTTGTCTCTTAAATACTGTCCGGTGACTTGATACTATCTGAACTTAATTTTATACAATTAGAACCTGTAATGGTTCTAGAAATTTGTATCACTCTACTGAATATGGCAAACGTGCATTTAATACTACAGAAAACGGAATGCAATAGAGAAATGGGTCACTCTTTAGTGTATTTCTGCTTAGGAGTGCCAGTGTCTTTTATATGGGCTTTGCTAAATAATTGTGTTTATGTGGCTGAGAATTTGATGCTCATAATCAGAGGTGATTAAACAAACAAAAAAAATGCAACCAGCTTAAACCCAACCAATTGAGTAACATCTAAAGTGGATAAATTAGCTGATATCATATGTTAAAATCAAGCCTGTGTTCAAAAAGAACTGATAGCAGTAGACAAGGACAGCAAGGCTGCTCCTGAAGGCTGATTTTTGAGGAATTCACTCAACTGGAAGATGTGCACTGATCTTTACATCAATATCCCTTTGCTTTTTCCCCCTCTCCTCTACTGTGTCAACTCTAGTTCTTACGGTGTCACAGGCTTTTATCTGAGAGTTGATATTCATTTCACATGTGTTAAGTTGGGGTTTTTTTTGTCAAAGTCCTTTCCCCTTGCAGCAAACATGCTGTGGGAAAGGGACTTCTTTTACCCACCACTTTTGGGCCTGTGTTTTGAGGAAAACAACTGTTAACAACCTGTGTTTTTTGCAACACAGGCATCATCCTAGAGCAGCTGACCTTGGATAGTTTCCCAACGTGCCTGCAGAATAAGAAGTTTTTCTTTCGTGTTTCATGTTGGCAGCAGGAGGAGGAGGAGGATAGCCTGGTCTATCCACAGGAGTGGGTTCCAACCTGTGTTTTTAGGACTGGCTGTGGGAGGGGGGGCATGGATGTCCTGCACTGTCACTACAGGCTCTGCAGAAGAAAGTCTGCTGTCTGTAAATGCAGATTTGTTCATTTTGGCCTCACAGACCCTTCAGAAAATTGTGATGGTTTTAGTAAGTGGGGGAAAAAAGGCTGAAAAACATTTGTAGATGATGTTACAGCTAAAAAATTCTGTCTCATCGTGGCTCCAGCCGTGGGCTCTGTGAGACAATTGCCAGCAAGAGCAGGGAATGTGGAAAAGGAAAGTGTGTGGGGCTGTAAAGAGTGATTTTACTCCGGTGTCTCCTCATCTCCCTGATCTCAGCCCTGTGCTCCAGATGAACAGACCAGACTGGGGACTGTCAGAGATAGTTTTGGCTGTTGACTTTCCCCCCTCTCCCTGTTCAGAGAGGAAATATTGGCTACATGTCTGTGTTTTCCCTGGTGCAGCATATTTTCAGTTTGTAAATCTCTGGTAGCTGCTGGTGTACAGCAAACTTCTTCGTGAAGTTACCAGTTTAGGGATTATTATTTTTCCCCTCAGTCATGGCTTTTATGACTAAATGATGGTTTACAGTGGTGGGCAAAGTGTGAGCTCTGTGGAACAACTAATCCACAAATATTCTGTAGTTTATTTTTAATGAGATTTCTGGCCAACTTTATTTCATTAATTTTTCTTCCCCTCTGACAGAGAGTCCTCCTTCCCCTTCCCACCCCTACCCCCACCAAAACAGAGGTTGGCCATTAAAGATAATGTTTTCTTTAGCAACTTGTATGTGTGGGTGGTTTTTGTTTTGTAAGGAAGCAACCGAGTGGATGCATCTCCCCACAGTTTGGGGGAGTTACAGCCAGGAAAACGTCCCCATGGAAATGAAAATGGTTGAGTTTATTTGATGTAAGTGGGCAAGGAATTGTTGTAACAAGGAACTGTTGTTGCAAAACATTTTTTATGGTAATGACACAAACGGGAAGGAGAAGAGCTGACCTTCAAGTTCCATGTTATGTTCCAAGTGGGACTGTTGGGTTTTTGCAGTGACTGCGTAGCTGCTTTGTGCCTCTGAGCGATGCAGGGGATCCAGCAGGACAGTTTTAGAGGAATAATTTGATTAATGGTTCTTGTTTTGTCATTCTATGTGAATAGTTGTGTGTTGAGAATTAGATGTATAGTCTTTACTGGACAATTTCGAGCTGCTCGAAATGGCCTGATGTCTTTTGGATTTAGAAGAATAAAATATGGGTGATTATAAGAGCAGTTGCTTCAGATTTGAGAGTAAGCCAGTCCTGCTCATCTAATAAAATTCCAATATCTGCCTGTTCTCAATATAGATATTCATAGCTGCTTTTTGTAATTCAGGATGAGCAGAAGGTATTGTTGGGTACCGTTCTAATTTCCACATTTCATTTAGCATTAGCAAAAATAATGCTTTTCTTGGTGATGTGTGTGTTTAAAATAATTAAAAGAGCTTCTTAGGATACAAGTAGACACATCTGCTTTTATTCTTGTTTTAGGGCACTGCTGTGCTCATTGCTAAATCATGATAGTGTCACATAAAGTGCTTTTGCATGTGCTGTCCCATATGAAGCACAGTCAAACAGGCAACAAGTTGCATCTAAAAGCAAGATATTTTTCAGCCAGAAGAGACGAGCAGCAGGCAGCCCAGGAGTTCAAAGTTAGCATTCAGCAGGACCCATTCTTGGGCTCTGTGCAGTGCACATGAAAGCCTCACATCCCATCCCTGTTTATGAATACCAGCAACTTGCTGTGTAGCCCACACTTGCAGGCTAAAAATAACTTCTTTGCAATGCAAACTTGGCATCAGGAGCTGACAAGTTTATTTGGTATCACCTTTAGGTGGGTTTTTTTTCAGGGAAATTAATGGCTCCTTTACTGTGTATGTGAACTATCACACTATTTAATCACTGAGACCACAAAATACTAAACTCTTTTCCACATGGCACGTAGGAGAATTCGTCTCCCAAATAGATTCTTGGAAAATGAAAAGAGAAGTTTTAAGTAAAACCAGCTGCCAGCAAGTGTCTGGTGCTGGTGGCTGCTGTGAAACAAAAGAACAGCATGAGGAGGTAAACATTAGTTCAAATTTTGGGTTGGAGTTGATTTTTTTAATCATTTCAGGTTTTTGCACTTCTAGAATTTCAACTTTGTGCAGAGAGTGTTGTGCCCAACGCAAGCAGAACTCACATGGAACACAGGCTGTATTTCCCTCATAAAGAAATGATACAAAATTTGCTATAATTGTGGGGTTTTTAGTGAGGGTAGATTATTTTTAAAGGCTGCAAAAGTTGCACAACTCCCTGACAGGAGGGTGAGGTGGGAGTCCATCTCTCCTCCCAGGTAATGAGTGACAGGATGAGGAGAAATGGCCTCAAGTTGTGCCAGGGGAGGTTTAGATTAGACATTAGGAAAAATTTCTTCATGGAAAGGGTTGTCAGGCACTGGAACAGGCTGCCCAGGACAGTGGTGGAATCACCATGCCTGGAAGTGTTCAAAAGAAGTGTGGATGCGGCACTTGGGGACATGGTTGAGTGGTGACCGTGGCGATACTGCTGGTTGACAGTTGGACTTGATGCTCGTAGAGGTCTTCTCTAACCTTTAGGATTCTGCAGTTCCATATTTAGGTGAAGAATTTAGAAGTACAAGCAAGAAATTCCCTCAGATTCCAGCAAGGAAATGTGATTGCTTTTCTGGGCTATTAGGGGTTTTTCTCTCTTTAATTACATTGCTTTGTGGCAGAATTGACTGGCAACAGTATTTTTGCAGGGCTATAGCACATGGTCAGTGATAAGAATGGAGGTATTTCTACATTTTCCTCAATGCCCAAGTACCCCTTTGTATTAATCATTCCTGGCAGTGGGAACCAGCACACAGGTCCCAGTTTCTGGGTGATGGATTGCTCTGTTCACTAGGACTTCCTATAAAACCAGTTTATTATGGTGTTGTTCACAGAAAAGCCAAACAACTGTGGTCCTCATCCAGGATGGACATTGTAGATGCTTTAGTCCAGAAAAAGCTTTGGAGCATTGAATTCACAGCGTTGGATCTGTCCTGCAGTTGGAGCAGGGTCATTTGAGATTAGATCTAAGAGGTTTTTTTAAAAGAGGTCCTGGCACAGGTTGCCCAGAGAAGCTGTGGCTGCCCCGGGTCACTGGAAGTGTCCAAGGCCAGGTTGGACAGAGCTTGGAGCAGTCTGGGAGAGTGGAAGGTGTCCCTGCAGGGTTGGATCAGATGACTTTTAAAAGGTCCCTTCCAAACCATCCTAAAATTTTTTTCACAGTGGCTACATGAGACTCGTTCACACACAGCCGTGGGGCATCATTTCTTGTTATCCAGCCCTGTGATTCCCTGTTCTGTCTGCTATTTTCCCTGTTTTCAGCCCCTTTATATTGTCTAAGTGAGGGGAAGGTACTAAATAGCCACAAAGCTGCATTTGTGCAGCACAGAACACTTGACCATACAATGAACTTTTAATTGGCCTGAACTGAATGTAACCCAGCACATGTGTAATGTCCCGAAAAGGACTTTTTTTAAAGTATCTACAGCCACAAACAGCTTTTGCTCCAGAAACAGTGTTATGGAAGGGTTTAAGTCTCCTTTTGGGGTGTTATTTTTGTTTGAGGGAGAGGTGTTGAAAGGGATTTCAAAAGAGAAGGCATGCTGGGGAGATAAACAGCTCTGGGAATAAGAGCAGCACCGGAAGCACAGGAAGCGAATCCATGGTGTTGCTTGTGGGAAGCTCTTAGAAGTAATCAGTGATAAGAGTGAGGCAGGAGGAAATCTGGTTGGCAGCTGTGGCACTTTCAGCAGCAACTCTGACCTTGGCTTGTAGGTGCTTTGAGGCTGCTGGGGAACGATTTTCTATCAGAGCTCCCGGTTTTTACCTGAATTCCCTTGGAAAATCTGCGGGCAACCTGCAGGGTGTAACTTCTCATCCCGTGGCTAAAGGCCCTGCCTCCCTCCTTCAGGCACTGCAAAAATACATGATAAAAGTTGGTGATAGAGCAGAGGACTCGTGTTTGCACTTTTTAGAAGCCTAATCTAATCCTGGAGCACCAGAAGCAGTCTCCCAGAGATCTGCCCGAGGATGGGACTTGCATCCTCCTCTCAAACACTTCTCTGCCCTGCCCTGGGACAACATGAGGATTAGCAAGAGCCAGCGAGTCTCTCGCCAGAATCCAAGGCCAGGAGATTGGCTGGCAGGAAAGTACATGGTGGGATTTAGTCTGACACAATTTACTTGGCTGAAAGGGATAAGTGATGGTGCACGGTGCATGTTTCACCTTGCTAAATATCTGCATTCTGCTGCCAGAGCATGAAATGATAACTTAATCCCTGATTGCTCCTTAAAGCCCTGCAGGCCATGGTCTTTGGAAGAATGTTTGTCAGCCAAAAATGATGTGTGACTTCACCGAGCCCAGTTTCAGTGCCTTTTCCAGCTAACTCACTTCTGAATTAATTTAGGGCCAGATGGTTTTGCACTCTCAACGTTGTAGCTCCTGCACTTGGTCCCACCAGCCACCCTCCTCTGCTAATGCCTGTTCCTGATTCCTGTTTTCTTCCCCAGCATGAATAAATCAGCAGCAGTAATGAACAAACCCTTCAGCAACTGCCACGTGTGTTTTTGGGGTGATGGGTGTTGGTGCAAGTGTTTAGTGAAAGAATTTTTTGTACACAAGAATAACTATGGCTGGAAGAAGTAGTTAAGGAATAAATGCATATTCAAAATTATCTTCGTCATTAAATTCTTCAGGATTATCTGACTGCCCAAATGAGAGCTTTCAGTTGGAACACCATGGGCATGAAAGAACTGCAGTGCTTTTTAATAGTTCTGTAGTGTGTTGACTCAAGAATAGTTCACAAAATGTTTCCGACACCTAAAAATGACCACAGCCATTTGCCGAGGTGGGAGGGAGAGGAACAGACAAAGCCGATGGGTAGGTTCATCATGTGGCCAAAAAATGAATTTGGGAAATTTAGGGCACAGAGGAATGCTACAGTGAATCAGCAGCACCTATTTAGGATGAAATAGTTGGGCTTTTTTCACCAAATAATGAAGAAATCTGTATTTCTTCAGTATTTTTTCAGTCTGATGTTTCTCTTTGCTTCTCACTCCAAAGATGTTATTTTTTGTCTTCAGAACAAGTTCTCAATGCAGATCTGCTCACTTTAATGCAATTCTAGGTTTAAGCAAATATTTAATTCTGCCTAGAGCATTCTGACATTTTTTTCAGCAGTCTGGAGCCATTAGCAGGGCAGATACAGGACATGGGAGCCGAGCTGTCATGGTGAGGGCTTGCCTGTAATTTTCATAATATACTGTATTTTCCCTTTGCTTTTCAGCAAACAGGTCAATTATAGCTTATTTCTCATCCTCGTGCTGGGAAGGAAAAAGAGCTGATTGGAATGGTACACTGAGGATAAGGATTGCTTTTCTAGGTCAGGCAGAAGAGAGCTTGCTGCAAAAATGTTACCCTGGAAAGCAGTTCTTTCTTGGTTTCTTTGGGACAAAGTTTGTATTTATTGCCTCATGCCAGGTACTCCTGTAGGGAGATTCCTGGAGGGTAGGGTTAGATGGGATATTGGGAAGAAATTGGAATAATAGAATTGTAGAATTGTTTAGGTTGGAAAAGACATTTAAAATCATTGAGCTCAACCATTAGCCCAGCACTGCCAAGCCCACGATTAAAACACATCCCTAAGCACCACATCACATCTCTGTATCTTTTAAATCTCTCCAGGGGGGTGATAAGAATATTGTTTGCTGCCTGCTTCCTTGTCTCCACACTATCAGTCAGGTTGTCTTAAATGGGTTGGAGGAATATAGGCAGCATTGAAAGAGTTCATCAGAGAGGGTACAGAGTCTGTGCTCTTGGGAAGAGCAAAAGACAGCGTGACTTTCTAATTTTAAGAGACATAAACACTAATTTTACTCTAGCTGAATGTTTGAGGCTTCTAATACTTGTCAGGATTTTGTTGAAGTGCTCTTTTTGAGATGCCAGTGCCTTGGCAAGCTGCTGTTCTCGTGGTTCAGATGAGTTTTGCTATTCTTTCACCTCCCAGGCTCCTTAGATGCTGATGGAAGGTTTGGGTTGAGATGACACAGATCTTGTGCAACAGCCTCTGGATTATCACTCTGATCATGGAACATGGATGTGCTGAAGTGAGGAAATTCACTTCATGAGGTCGTTACTGAACTGTGGAGCCAAGACAAACCACTTTTTTATGCTAATGACCAACCCTTCTTGCCTACAGTGCTTATTTTCTCCCTCCTCCCCATCCACCATTAGACCGACATCATTTGTGGTTTCCAGTGTGTTTGTATTTTAAATACTGCTTGAATCCCTCATTTGGAGCTGGATCCAAAACAGGCCATGAATAGACTTTACCACATGAAAATAACGCTGTGCTTAGCAGGCATCTGGTTCTGGAAGCACTAAAAATGACTCTGAGGTATAAATTTCGTCACTGTGCGTGTACCCTCTTCATCAGCTCGAGATCCAGGGGTGCTGAAATTGCACCGAGATTCAGAAAGTGACAGGCTACTGTACCCAGTGAAATTCCCTATCTTGTAAATGCCCTGTGCATACACAAACTACACCAGTAAGATTGATTTCTTTACAAAATGTGGCCACAACAACATTCCCTTTGGAACTGCTGCCACTTCAAGCATTTCCTACTTGCTTAATGCCTGGTGGATCTGCTGAAGAAGTTGGAGAACCAAATCCAAAGAGAGGAAGGTGGTGCTCTCCACTGTAGGGCAAGGCAGACCTGTGGAACCAAAAAAGAGTTAAGGAAGCAATTTGACTTCTTATTTAAGCCTCGAGGCTGGAAGGTGTCTCCCAAGTTGCATCTGTGATTATCTAACACAAATCGCCTGGAGAGTTGTGAGATAAACGACTGAAAGGTCTTTGGGGAGTCAGAAAATGTCGAGTATCAGGTGTTAAGAGTACAGAGCTGCCTCATGGTGTTGGTAATTCAGTAGGAGAGCAGATGGGGAATTAGCAAGTACTCAGAGACACCTCTTCTACACATTTGTGCTTGGAGGGAGTTAGTGCCAATTTAAAAGAAACAGAAAACATTACCAACATTTTCTAAATGCTCTTGGTGAGGCATTTGTTTCCCTGAGTTGAAGAGTCCTTACAGTAATTTCCTTAGCGTGCAATGATTGATTAATGTGAGGGTGAAGAGCTTGTGGGCTGCTCTGCAGCCTCCATGGCTGTGGATCCCTTTGTACTCCTGCAGACAGCTCTCTTTTTCTCTTCCTTGTTTGAAGCAGAGAGGGGCTGAAGGAGATCTTATGGAAAAATTCTTCAGGGTGGTGAGGCCCTGGCGCAGGATGCCCAGAGAAGCTGTGGCTGCCCCTGGATCCCTGGAAGTGTCCAAGGCCAGGCTGGACGGGGCTTGGAGCAACCTGGGATAGTGGGAGGTGTCCCTGGCCATGGCAGAGGGTGGGGCTGGATGAGATTTAAGGTCCCATCCAGCCCAAATTGTTCTGGGATTTTTCTTTCTTCAAAGGATATTGGAGGCACACATTTGTATTTTGGTGCTTGTGTAAATATCGCAGAGTCCATGTGAAGATCACCTCTATTCCAGAGTGATTCTGGTTGATGTATTAGTGTTTTCAAGGAAGTCAGACAAACTCAAACTGGTTTAAGGTAGAGAGGCTCTAATGAGTTTGTGGATTGGGTGATACAGCTGGGTGATCTACCAAAGGTGGAAAACCCGGTCTCAGTGGACCCAAGGGAGTTCTTGAAATACCCTTTCACTGATTAAATTCCTTTTAGTTCCAATCTTTTGCTTTCTGTAGTGCCCAGGAGATCATCCTGGGATTAATCCTGCATGCCAGTGGCTTGACTAAAGGTTACCGTGGATGTGAACACTGAGTTTTTGATGCTGTAGAACAAGATTACCATATATTGTATCTTTTCCTGTACGTGCTGCTCCACCTGCCATCATTTTCCATTGGGATCTTCCAGAGGAGTTAATAGGCTGCCACATCCTAAGGAGGCTTTTCCTTCCCTCACATGGTTATAAAAAGGTAGGCTACAGCCCACTTCATTAAAAAAGACTGTAATTCACAATAGTAATTGAAAGTCTGGGGACTGGCTGTTCACCAAACATTCTCTAGAGCACAATAGTATCCCGACATCTGAGTATTTACAAACAAAAGGATAAAGTTGTAATCCCCTTGTCATAACACCAGCTTTATGGGATCCATGCACCACTTGAATGTGGTCAGGACTAAGCAGATTATTGTGCCAACAATACAGAAAATTTAGCTCCAAGTACAAAATACCCCAAACCCACAAAGCTGCTGCTCAGCCTGAGTTCTTGGGGTTTGGGGCTTTTTTTTTTTTTTTTTAATTGTTTTGAGTGAGCTGGCAAAAATTAGTTTTGTCAGTAGAAACTAAGTAACCGCCAACTACGCCTGGAATGCCTTGGAGCACTGGAGGAATTTTCCAAGGAACAGTGATTACCTTTGTTCCTTTTATCTACACAAGTTTAGGCTTTGAGCTGTGTATGCTCTTTCACAGGTTTTTTTTTTTGTTTGCTTTTTTTAATGTATTTGGGGATTTTGTTTTAAAGAGGCTGTTTCTGGTTGCAAAAAATCTTTTGCTCAAATAGGGCAGTGTGGTTTTCGCCCAAAGAACTCAGTATTGCTGTGGAAGTAAAAATGAGGCTCTATAAGAATAATATTAATTGCAGGACTTCATCAAAAATTGGAGTTTGGTGGGACTCAGCATTTTGATATCACTTGATCTACATGCAAAAATGGAGTAGAAATACTTAGAAACTGTTAAATCCAACAACCTTAAGCACTTTACAGTCTGAAATATTCTGTTAAAATGGATTTCTAAGTATCATAGGATAAGCTTGAAGTGGTCTGACCTTTCCTCTCATTGTATATACCTGGCAGCAGCAAAATGGGTTGCAAGTTGTATTTGTCTGATATGCAGACAGAGAGGAAACAGCTTCTCATTCTGCTGCTTCTTATCAGCTGTCATAGTGCTGTCTTTCAGTTACGTCTGTGTTAGTAAAATCATTAAATCTATTGTCAACATTTTACTTCACCATTGGCTGGCGTTTTTTTATCGCATAAAAGAAATTCTGCAGCTGAAATTTAGACAATAAAACTCTGACCATTGCAGTGCTGGCTCTTCAGAATACTTCATTCTGAGTCCTTCCTTCATACAGGGGAAAAAAGCCCCACACAAGCTACCAATGAAAGGATCTGCTTCAGAAAGATAACTGGGCTCCCAAACTTCAAACAAATGCAAGATCTTCCTGATACTATTTTTTTTTTTGGTGCCTCCCTTCTATGTGCTGCAAGGCCTTGAGAGTTGCTGGTGCTGGAGCTCTTCAGTTATTCCTGCATCACTTATCAGCTTCTCCACTCTAGGAAGGTCCTGTAGTACAGTGAAGGATAGGGAAGCTTGGAAATCATAAGCCCAGTTACTTCAGAATGAAAGGCTCTGGAATTGTGGGTTGTTAAATCCCCATCTCCTGTTCAGGCAGCTGTCTGATGCTGAGGCAATGAGAGCTCTTCCTTTGGAATTCCACTTACCTACACCCAATATTTGCTCTCTGTGATATAGCCAGGGGTCATAAAATTATAGAAAGTCCTGAGCTGGAAGGGACCCACCAGGATCATCCAGTCCAGCTCCTGGCCCTGCACAGACACCCCAACAATCCCACCCTGTGCATTCTTGAGAGCGTTGTCCAAACACTCCTGGAGCTCTGGCAGCCTTGGGGCCATGACCATTCCCTGGGGAGCTGCTCCAATGCTCAAACACCCTCAAGACTCAAAAGCCTTGTTTGAAGGATGAGTTTTCTTGAGAAACCCTTCAGTCCTTGGAATCCCTTCTGTTTTAACCCACTGCTCTTCAAACAGAGCCTCGTTTGCTTTAGCAAAGCTCTGTGCTGAGGTGCTGGGAACAGGATCTTCGATGTTTCTGAGGTGCTCCTGACTCTGCTGTGTTTGAGTAGAGACACTCATGGCAGGTGAGTGAGAAGGAGCAAGGGAAAACACCTTTCTAGTGGAAGGTATCACTGCCAGGGGCACAGGATTGGAACGGGATGATCTTTAAGGTCCCTTCCAACCCAAACCATTCTGTGATTCCATGAAAACACTGTACAGGAGCCACAAAAGAAATTATAGTTCAGGGTTTCCCATACTAGTGTTATTTTGGGCCATACTTAACCAGGAAAAAAAGGAAGGAAGGAAAGATTTGTGGGGACAACTAACTCTGCCCGGTGTAGCTTCAGTTCTTATTCTATTTCACGGAATAGGTGATACATGATGCAGTTGTGTGTGTCAGAACCTAGGAGAGTTATTGTACAGCTTCTGTCTGCAACAACTTATTAATAAAATCCCAGAATTCCAGAATCACTGGATCCAAAGGGTAAATTACTGTTACACATGTTGCCAACTTTATTTTTAATAATATTTTTTTAACTCAACTGGGAGCATAAAGATGTGGCCTTACAGGGCGATCTCTGGGAGGCACTGACACCTTTCCGCATGTAAACCCCAAGGAGTTTTTCCCCATCAGTTTGTTTTCCTAGTTGCATTTTTAGCTGCTTTCTAGAGTTTATGCTGGGCAGTTTCTGCTGAAGGGCATAAAATAGCACTAACTGCACTGGAATTTGATATGGTTGTTTTTGCAATGGTTATGGAAGATTGAAAGTGGAAAGCAATGAGAATTTCTGGAGGGATTTATTGAGACTTTCCTGATTCATAGCTGGAATTGTTGCCTCTCTTTTTTTCTTTTTTCTAACCCTCAAATTTATATTATATTTTTCCAGTCCAGAAGCTTCTGAAAATGACAAAATGTTATGTTTCAATTCCATAAATCCAGCATAGCCTTGTGCCACTTGGCAGTATCACTCAAATATACAGTTTGGATGCTGTTGCAGTTGCTGTTGGCACGGGAAATTGTTTTCAAAAAAATACGGGGCAGAAAACCCATGCCTGGCGTGTCAGCTCCTGTCCTACAGCTTCTGGAGCTCTTTTCCCCTGCTCCCTGCCTTGCCACCTCCCACCTTTCTCCTCCCTTTGCCCCATCTGGCTGTTTCTGATCTAGACAAGAAGCGAGATGTGCTGTGACTGATTTAGAGCATGTGCTGATTTGCCAGCTGGCTGCTATCTCAGAGCTGTGGGGTCAGTCAGACAGAAGAGATAAGGGCTGAGCTCTCCTCGCCTCTCCCCAGCCACGGTTCACCTCTACTCATTTGCTGGGGTGTTTTCCCCCTCGAGATCTGCACAGTCTCAAATATACTTAAGCTCACTAAACCTTCCTCTTTTGAACAAGGGAAAACTGATCTGGGTGTTACTAAAATGCCACTGATAACTATGGTTGAACAGTTTATTGTGTTTGAATACATCATTTAATTATTCTATTAAAAAACCCAAAGCAGTAGTAGTATTGCACATACTGATGGTCTCAGCTGGGACCTGCTCTGACTTCATCCATATTTTTACACTGTGCCTGAAATCTGTGGAACCACCAGAATGTTTATAGGAAAACAAATGTGTCCTGATCAAGAAGCTTGATCAGGACTCATTTACACTGTGCAACAGGTTGTTTAAACAGAAATTATTACCCAGGCTCCATGTCTTCATTCACTCTCAAAACAGCAGATCTATTCATGGAATCACAGAATGATTGGAATTGGAAAAGACCTTAAAGATCATCTCGTTCCAGCCCCCTACTATGGGCTGCAACAAATGCTGTTAAATGTAGGATGTTGTTTTGGAGTAGCCTTCCTCCTTTTTTAATTTTAGAATTAAATTTGATATGTTAGGTTCCCCCTACTTCTGCTTGACATTGAGCTGAGAAGAGATAAAAGAAGGGAGTTGGCGAATTCCTGTCAGACTGGATACGAGTGAAAACAAGTAGCTGGAAGCATCTCAGTGACATCCTTCAGTGGCTAAAAGATAAAGTTTTCTCTCCATGCCTTGGATGCTTCTGCTGAATCCGAGATAGATGGGAATTTTTGGCTGTGAGCCGAGGAGCTGCCTGCACCTCGGAATGGCAGCATCCTTGGGGATGGAGAGGGACTTTGGACAAGGGATGGAGGGAGAGGACGCAGGGAATGGCTTCCCACTGCCAGAGGGCAGGGATAGATGGGATATTGGGAAGGAATTCTGCCCTGGGAGGGTGGAGAGGCCTTGGCACAGAGTGCCAAGAGAAGCTGTGGCTGTTTCATCCCTGGAAGCTTCTCTGTGCCAGGGCCTCCCCACCCCCACAGGGAACAATTCCTTGCCTATATCTAACCTAAATTTCCCCTCTTCCAGTTTGAACCCACTCACCCTTGTCCTGTCACTCCAGTGCCTGATGAACAGTCCCTCTCCAGCTTCCCTGTCACCCTTCAGACACTGGAAGGTGCTGTGAGATCTCCACACAACCTTCTCTTCTCCAGGCTGAACAGCCCCAAATTCCTCAGCCTGTCTCCTTAGGGGAGGTGCTCCTGTCCTCTTATCAACCTCGTGGCCTCCTCTGGACTTGCTCCACCAGTTCCATGCCCTTCATATGTCGGGGACACCAGAATTGTGTGCAGGATTCCAGGTGGGGTCTTACAAGAGCAGAGTAGAGGGAGAAAATCACCTTGCTGTTCTTTGCATGTGTTCCTGTCATCCATGTTTTGTTGTAGGAGACACTTCCCTGCTGCATGGGTGATGCTGTTCTTGTTGGTATTTAACTTTTCCTCACCTCTGAGATGGAGTGCAGCACTTGGGCGTGAACACCCAGCACTCCCCCTGTGTCCTTGCAGCACACCAGGCTGCTGTGGGTGCTCTATTTCCCCATCTCTTCATTTCCCAAGGGATTTTGAATCAGGCTAGAAATCTTTTCATGGGTTTTTGGGCCCAGCACGCAGCTGCAGAATTTAATGGGCTCGTATGTGCTCAGCACAATGCTGTGTGATGCAAGCTGCACCCTTAATGTTTTCCTTGGGGAAACATTTGTCCCATTTATTCTCTTCATGGTCAAAAGTAAATCAAACAAGCTGCAGCTCTGTGTAGCTGTGCTGTATCCCAAATGCTGCACGCTGGGTTTTGTGGGGCTTCTATTCCCTCGTGTTTGGATTAAGCAAGACCAAGACCTGGGTCTGTGTGTTTGTGCAGCCCTTCAGAAAATGAGATAGTTCAGACTAAAGGTTTTAAGTTAAGCTTGATGATACATAGGCCTGTATAATCCATCCTCTTAAAACTGTATCTGTGATAGAGCTTCTCAGATTATATCCTTACGGCTGCTTTAACCCAAATACTCAACAATACGCCTCATATTGAGGGCTGGGCAGATCAGCTGGGTTGTTGGAATATAATCCTGCCTTGGAATTGGGCTGGGGAATGTGAGCAGGGCAATGTCACGTCTCTGAGTGCTAAACTCAGACTCCGAATCCAGGCTTGGTGTTCCCTTTGTTTTACAAGGAGAATGTTCTTGTAGGAATAGGAATTAACCTGCCCTGTAAGCAGAGCTTCCCTAAAAGCAGTTTCCAGTGAAGTGTGTAGCAAAGTGCTCCATGAGCACTTCAGAGCACGGAAAGCCGTGAAAATGCTCCCGTGTGTCTCTGAGAGGAATCCAGAGGGGCTCTCTAGAGTCTCCTGTGTCTGGATCAAAGCCCCAGTGAAGGAGATTCCCTCAATAAAATCCACCCAGCAGCAACAGCCAAGAGTCCACACCAAGCTCGCTGCCAAGGACCTTGGGAGAGCCTTTATTCCAGCTAAGCCAGATGGCAGGGGAAAAGGGGTCATGTTGTCATTGCTGACTTGGATGACCCCGTGACATGGGGTGACCTTGACTTAAATAATCATCCTGCTCGCCCAAGTCACCGTCGTTCCTGTTCTGTCAAACAGATACACACAGCAGAGCCAGGCATGAGTAAAGAGAGGTGATGGATTTGCATAATAAATAATTGTTTTTGAGAGACAGTGCTCAGAAATTACTATTTTTAAACTCACTTCTCAAGCCCAGTGAGCAGCAGGAGCTCTTGAGGGTAATCCTGTATGGCTCCCATGTCTTTCTCCTGCTCTGTTCAAAAGAAATCAGTGTTGGCTTGTCACAAGACTTTACCCGTTGCTGATGTCAAGAGTTTCCTAATGTCATTTGGAAGGTCCAGGACAAGGGGAGTATCAGTGGTTTGTTGTGTGTTTACTGCTTTTCTCCAGCCTCTGATGTGGGGAGGCTGCATAACCTGCAGTCATTGACTGGGGCCGTGCTGGTATTTTAAAGGTCACTCCAGTAATTCTGTACTTGCTTAAAAACAAACAAACAAAAACCCCCAAACTTTTAAATTCTGCACATAACAGACTGGAGGAATTGCTGTTCTCTGCTCATTCTTTTAGGGAAGCAAATGTTTGCTCTGCTGTCCCAGCAACCGTGAGAGAGCCGAGTTGGGCAAGCCCAGGGGTTGGACTCTGAAATTTCCTCTTGAATGACTCTCCTGAAGTTCCTGTTCAAGTGGTTTTGGAAATTTTTATGTTGCTTGGGTACTTTGTTTTCAAGAGGCAGTGACACCCAGAGAGAGAGAGGTGTCACAAGAAAAACCTGCGAGAGAATGAGGAAGAGATACAGTGTGAGGAAAATGAGTGGTTGAATTTTAAATCAACTCCGAGCAGCATCTCAAATCTTGCTCCTAAAAAGGTTTAGAAAATGACTTGGGATCTGTAAGCAAGGAGAGATCTGAGGAGAGAAATGAACTTTTTAAATACAGCATTGCAATGATTAATGATAGCATAATTAAGCTAAAATCACTGCAACTAACAGGCCTTGTGTTTCTTTTGTCTTTTTTTTTCTTCCCCCAACTTTGTACCAAATCCTTTCCACTCCTGATGCTTTGGGGGACAGCAGGACTCACCCAAAGGTAAGGGCTTTTTTCAGTGTGTGAGAATTATCCTATCGCTTGCTCAGTCTTGGGTTGTCCAAATACTAAAAGCATTTTGAAGAGCTCTGCTGTTGATCAGCTGCTGAGTAAGAAACTCAAAGCATCTCCTTGCTGCAGAAATGCTCTGTACAGCCCGTGCCAAGAAATGAGTCAGAGGAACAAATGAGAACATCCACACTCAGCACTGCAGACTCTGAATGGGAGATACTTGTTCTTTGTGGGCTTTTTAAAAGCATTTTCTGGTTTTTGTGTTAAAGCAAACTCATTTTGTTTTTATGATCCCGTGACTTCGCACTTGTTCCGAACACTCTGCCCTGGCATGTCAGGGTTCAGCTCCAGGGATGTGCTCACACAGGCAGTGGTGTTTTACTAAATGTTCTGAAGGCTTGGGATGCTTTAATAATATGTTTAGCTGTAAAATAAATTCAAAGGAAAAAAAAAAAAGCACCTTAATTTTAAATACACAAGCTGTTGTTTCCTCAGAGGATATAAAATAACTACTTCATCTCTTGATGCTGGGACATCAGTGTAGTATAGGGGGTGGAAAACAATGTATTTTTGGAGATGAGTTATTTAAATTTCAAGGATTTTGCTATGTTAAGCATTTTCATAAATGTTGGTAGTCAGCAACGTCGCAATGCAGGACATCCAAAGAGGGAAGAGCTGCTTCCATTAAGCTTAGAAGGGAAATCCACAGCCAGGGAGCCCCACATTGCACTTCCCTTTTCCTACATCCTACAGAATAAATTTTGCCCATGTGAATGTAGGTCAGACATTACCCTAATTAATATTTTTCCTTGCAGACACATACCCAGGGGAGCTGTTTTTGCAAACATCTGTCCCAAAAAATATACATTGTATTATTTCAGGTCATCTTTCAGGATGAACGGTGCCCCGTGGACCTTTCAATGGATTTATGGCAAAATTGAAACTTTTGTATTAAAAATATTATAGAGCTGCTCTTTTAATGATAAAACTGATTTGTTTTCTATTATTCTTTGCAAATATTAGACTTTGATGGGTGCTTTGGTTTGTCATGGTACATAAGTGAATACACACTTCTCTTGTATGGAAAGAGGTTCCTACCCTAAGGCTTGTTTTTAATTTATGCAGACATGAGGCACGGGGAGATGGGAGGCAGAAAGAGCTAGAGGACATCTGTCAGTTTGCAAGAGAGAAACTCTGGTGAAAAATGAATTGCAAGGATGGGTTTGGAGGGAAATACGGAGAGGTCCTTGACATCCACTGGATTGGCACATGGAGAGAGGAGAGCAGGGTTGGCACAGAAAGGCACAAATAGAAACAAGGAACAAATAAAAACACCCAGGAAAATGAAGTGTTTGTTTAGGCCTCAAACTCCGAGGAAATAAGGAATTCAGTGGGAATGTGGTTGAGTTCAGAGTGTCAGAATGTGAGTAACGTGTTGGATTTGGCAGCAGCTTTTCTGAGGTGTCGTGGTTGTTTCCCTGCAGGTGTTTGCATACGACCACTGCTTTTGGTCTATGGATGAATCTGTCAAAGAAAAATATGCAGGTAATAATATTTATTGTGGCTTTTGTGTCTCGAAGTGGGAATGATCTGATTAAAATGCAGTCCTTGCTACAGGGCACAGGCCGTATGGCACTGAGCGCTGTCCCCTCTATGACTGGCTGCTGTCACAAGGAAAAGGGAAATCTTCAATTATTTCAGTTTCTCTTTAAAGATGACAATAGCAATGGGCACTGCCACCCCTTTGCAGCGTAGGGAGTGGAGAAACCCAGCATAATGATGCTTTACTCCTATTCACAGCCTTATTTAAAATACTGCTCCAACTCCATTGTTTTGAAAGCATCAAATCCATTTATTTCTTTTGAGGAGCATTGTTATGTGTAATTTCATGTTTTTCAGTGCTGCTGGGAGTTTGGCATCATAGTAAAACTTAATAAGGGAATATTAATAAAAGCCTGATTTAATATAAGTGTATGTAAATTCAGATGCTCTAGTGAGAATGTGTAATGTATTTAATTAAAAGGGTTTTTATGTATTATTATAACACATTTTGGTAAATAATTATGGTAAATAATAATTTTGGTGAATAACTATGGTATGGACTTACCACTCCTATAATTTATTCCTTTCATACTTGTTATCCTTTAAAATTTGGGATCAGTTGAACTTGTTAACATTTATTTTATAAAAATCATAAGAAAAATCAAAGACATACACTTCTTAATTTTAATTTCTTTAACAAATAACTAATGAATAGTAACCTATCAAAGCACTGAGAAAAATGTGACACTTTCAGCCATACAAATTACACAGGAATATTAAACATTTTTTTTCTCAAACTAATGGTGGTGCCTATATAAATGGTATTTTGATCTGTTACACAGTGGAAGTGTTGCCCCAGCTGAGCCTGGCACAGCTCTTGGTGATTTTGGTGGGGAATTTAGCATGGATTTGGCTGTAAAGATAGGAACTTCTATGAGAGAAAGGAAGAGCTTAAAGGAACAGTATTTGAGAGGACTTTTCAGTCCATAAAGTTCTGTCATGCCTTGTTCAGATTTTAGTTTTGCTGCTTGTAAAAAGTAATTCTGAAAATAGATTTTAAGTAGTAACTACCCAAATATTTTAAGCCTTTCTTCCTCTGCTTGGAAAATGATCCAAAAAGCTCAAAGTTCAATTACAAAAAAAGTGATACACCTTATTTTTTGCCAGTGTAAAATATCCTGTAGATCTCCGTATCTTCCATATAGTTGTGATTCCTTCTGTGCAAAAATCTCCTCGTGGTATTATTCAGTATCTTACACAGTAAAATTTTCCAGTGCTCTGCTGGTTCCCTTAGATTAAAATCAACTGATTGTCATTAAAATGTCCAGCTTGAGTATATTTTGAGGAGGTGTCATTCCCCAGCAGATTAAATTCTGCAGTTGGTTGTAGATTCTCTGCTGATAAAACTTCTGGGAATGAACCTTGATAAGATGTTGCTTTAAGCACATCCAAGTATATCCATGATAATCCCAGCTCCAGGTTTTTACAGCAGCATAAATATGGAGCACATCTTCTGCTCCTTTCCAGGGAGCAAACACTGGATGTGATTTACAGCAACAGCAGGAAAACCCTCACAGCTTTTACCTAATTGTCAAAGAATCCAAATCAAGGAGCAAAAACCTCTTGCTGAGTTACGATGTTGGCTTGTGTGCTCTATTTTCTAGGTCAAGATGTTGTGTTCAAGTGCCTTGGAGAGAATATTCTTCAGAATGCCTTTGAAGGCTACAACGCTTGTATCTTTGCCTATGGGCAAACGGGTGAGTCCCAGAGTAAGGGAGAAGTGTTCCCTCCAAAGGTGATGCGTTCTGGCTGGAGGCTCTTTGCACGCCTCTTGTGACATTGTTTCAGGAGGAATGCCTTCTAACCTAGATAAGAAATGTTTTCCTCTTCTGTAACATCAGATATGAGGTGGGCAGGATGAGAAGTAAGATTTTGTTGCTGCTGGCTACCCTTACTTCTCACATTTCAGATTATGATCTCTGGCATGACCATGATTGTCCTTGAGCTCGGAGCATCGCTCAGGTTTTCTGCCTCTGCTCAGATTTTCTGCCTCTGCAGTTAAAATAATCTTGAATTGTCATTTTAATGTAATATTTAAAGAGTTATATGAAGAGTTTTCTCATTGTGGGTGTTAGTGGCTTGTCATCTACAGTAAGGCTGTATCTACCTAAAATATCTACCTGAAAGTTCTCCAGCACTCTCAACCAAATTTCTTGTTTTCCTTTTCCTTTTAATTAAAGTAGTCTTTAGCTCAGTGGTATTTGGGTTACTTTAAAGTACAAAACGGAGCAAATATCTTTCACTGAAATGCAAAAAAAAAAATTTTTAACCTCTTCTATTTCCTATCAGTATTCTGCACATCAGGAGCCTTTGTTGCATGTACTCTAATCACAGCTTCCCTCACACAGGGTCTGGAAAATCCTACACAATGATGGGTACTGCAGATCAGCCCGGATTAATCCCCAGACTTTGCAGTGGACTCTTTGAAAGAGCACAGAAAGAAGAAAACGAAGAGCAGAGTTTCAAAGTGGAAGTATCCTACATGGAGATTTACAATGAGAAAGTCAGAGATCTCCTTGACCCCAAAGGGTAGGGAATTTGTGTGTGAATGGCACTGTGGTATTTGTCCTACACTCTTCCTTTCCATAACCAGTTTGCCTTAATGGATCCCATCTAAAGCGTTTGCCTAGGATGGCTTTTGCTGCTTCCTGATCTCAGCATCTCCTCATTATAAATCAAAATAAAGTAGCAAGACTAAAAGCTTGGAGTAAATTTACCTTCCGTGAAGTGACAGCACTGTCTGTGTCAGCTTTTTATGTGTTCTAAAGCTTTTTTTGTTTGCATTCTGGCCCTTGCTCTGTGCTTCACTGGGTATTTGTGAGACCATCCTGTTTGAGATGTGTCAGGGAGAAATGGACTTTGTGTAAATGTTGTCTTAAGTCAGTCATGTGCTTATAAATCCCTTTTTTTTCCCCCCAACCAGAAGCCGTCAGTCATTAAAGGTTAGAGAACACAGTGTTTATGGCCCTTACGTAGATGGCCTATCCAAACTAGCTGTTGCTAGCTACAAGGTAAGGATCAACTTTATGAAAGGCTTGTCTTGACATCCTAAACACCAGGTGCTGTCCCTTCAGCTGGACAGAATTACTAAAATGCTCCTAATCACTAATCTTAGAGCAAGAGAGCTGTAGATTGTTGTATTGTGATCTCTGGGGATAACAGGGCTAAGAGCAGAAGCTGCCTTCATCCTGTGCTACTCAGTAATTCTGGAAGTAATTCAGCTGTTGAATGGAACAGATTTCCTCCCAGCCTTAGGATGAGTGCACACTGTCACGGGAAAGTGTTCTGTGATTAATGACAGGCCCAGGATTAGGCAGAGCCAGGCTCTCAGTGCCCCACTGTGTCACTTTTTGCCTGTCATGCTCTAGTCAGTAATTTCCCTTCCCAGCAGCACACGCTGGAATTACGAACTAATGGGTGTTTACAAAGCAAATACTTGAGAGCATCACATGAAACTTGCTTGCAGGATAGTAAATGTTTATATGTGCATTCACAAAATGCCCTGTTTTATAAGGAGCATTAACTTACTGTGGGGAAAATGGATAAATCTGGGATGGAATTCTGTCAGCTTAACCAAAACATGAAAATAGTGCAATCCCTGTGCTGCAGTTTCTCCAGGTCTTCATCCACCACTCCTTGGTGATTCCTGCCAAGACAGGACACATTTCATGCTTTGCCTTTCCATGTTGCCCAGCAGCTTTGTGTAATCCAGAATTTGGAGTTAGTGGTCTGTGGTGGTCCTTTGTTTGACTGTTTTTTCGAGTTGTTGTGGCATCACCCAGATAGAGAAATAGAAGTTTAGCCCAAGACTCCAAGGTTTTAACTATTTTACAGAATTGCTGTGAAACCCCAAAGCAGGGGAGCTGCACCTTTCTCAAGCATCACAACAGATCAAAGCACTTAATAAGCTCTTAAAATTTGGAGGAATATAATGACCTGTTTAGTGTGGTTCTGTTTTATAAACCTCTGAGTCTTCTATCAGTATTCCAAATTCGGAGACTATGACAACTGAGGCTGAAATGTGACAGGGTTTAAACATGAATTACTGTTTCCTCACTTCTTTCTCTGCTTTTGAGTGTTGCTATGTGCAGCCAGGTGCATTATTTTTGTTGATAGTATCTGGGTTGGGGAGTGGGTGAAGTCATGACACTGTGGAGTTTCTAGGCTTTAAAGGGGAGGGGATCACTTCTATTTTTTCCTCACTTTTTTCTGAATAAAAAAATGGGAAGCTTAGTGAGAAAATGCTGTCTTTGACCAAAACAGGATGATTTTTGGAGGTAATTGAAAAGGATGTTAATGCAGATCTGCTCATGGCTGTGAAAATTGTATTTAGGACATCGAGTCCTTGATGTCTGAAGGCAACAAATCTCGGACAGTGGCTGCCACCAACATGAACGAGGAGAGCAGTCGGTCCCACGCAGTCTTCAAGATCATCCTCACCCACACCCTCTATGATGTGCAATCAGGGGTAAGAAAACCCAGCTGCAAGGTCCAAATGTCAGGCTGGGATGTTTCTCTTGCTTTAATGTTTTTCACAGGAAAAGAAACACTTCTTTGGAAGCAGCAGTTTGTAGTCCAGGCTAAAGATAAAGTAGGTGAAAAATAGAAGAACACCTGTGTGTTCCTCTGGTGATCCCCTTCTAGTGGTTACTGAATGCAAATTTGTATAAATTACCAGCTTTCTGAATTAATGCAAATTTGTATAAATTACCAACTTTCTAAACTGAAAAAACCCCACTAGTATCAAATATTTTGCATTGGATTCCATTAATACTTTTATGTGTCTGTATTAAATATATAAAAAAGCATTTAAATCTGCAAATATTTTAATTTATGTTTCCTTATACATAAATATGCCTTGGAGGAGTGTGTCAAATACATTATGTCAATATTATTTAGTCCCTCACAGAAAATGGTGATAAACTTGAATTGAAATAAGTATCTTTAAACTTCGTTCATTGGTTCTGTGCTTGGGCAATTCTTTAATATTTTCAAAGCCTTGGAGAAATGTTGAGTGTCCACAGAGCAAATCTGAGGCTAAATATTGGATATATTGGAAAGCATAATGAGCCTTTGGGCTTTTTTACCTCCTAATTTCTCAGTTTCCACCGATCTTATCCACACAATTTTCCTCATTCTTTATTTGAATTTTTTTTTCCCTTTGCACTTCAAATCGGTATCATACTGTGCTGAATTTTTTGGTTTTGCCATGGTTTGTCATTCCAGTTTTGCTGTGGCTCTTCTGCATGCTTTTCATACCTGGTTTTTGTATGGTCCTGCTCAGCCTGGATGCAGAGTGGTCGTTGTGACTGCGCATCTTCTCTGCGCCTTCCAGTGACCCCAGTGTCAACTTCTGGAACAGATTTCTCTGTTCTCCCACCTGCTGGTCCTTTCAGTCCTAGAAATGGCACATTTCAGGATCACACCATATTTTGAGAGGTTTAGGGTGACATTTTTGAAAGCTTATTGATTCTAATTATCCTGTTCATTTACGGGAACGCAGCACTTTGCACTGGGATACTGAGGTGCTGAAGGCACAGCTGCTGCAGAAGAACACTGTGAGAGCAAGCTGTTCTCAAAGACAGTTGGCTCTTTGGTTTCAAATTGATGTAGAAAATTCATGGAGTGTTTCTGAATGTTGTTTTGGGTCAAAAGACACACAAAAAAAAGGATTTGTAACAAAATCTGCATTAGAGGTTTAAATGCTTGCATAGCTGGTATCGTGTTCCAGGAGGCAGATAAGGATAAAGGAGACTTTGCAATTTTTATAATATATGTAAATTATAACATGCTTCTCATCAGGTTCATTCTTCATGTCTGAAAACCAGGAGAAACCTTGTATAAAATCTGAGGGTTTTAGGAGACTGTTTTCGAGACGGGATTGTGAGCCCCATGTCTCTGGTTGTGGCTCCTTTGGAGTAACTCTGAATTTTTCAACACTTCATTAGTGTGCCCTGTGTACATCTCCTCTGGAGATTTCTGAGATATTTGAAGATACCAGAGTACCTGACTTCACATCATCCATGGCTTCACTGTTGTTTCTGAAGCAGCAGGAAGTGAGTTAGCACCGGACACTGCTCAAATCCAGCAGTTCTCAAAGGGGTTGGAACAAGAGTCCACACCAAAAATGAAGTTAGATTCCTGTTGTAAAATACATCAAACAATGTAACTCGATGTAAGTGACCTAACAGTGGCTGTTCTCTGGTTCCTTCCCCAGACATCAGGTGAGAAGGTGGGCAAGCTGAGCCTGGTGGACTTGGCAGGTAGTGAAAGGGCAACTAAAACTGGTGCTGCGGGAGACAGGCTGAAAGAAGGAAGCAACATTAACAAGTAAGGCTTTGAGATTGTTTATTTTCCTTTTTTCATCACCATTTCTTGCTAAATACATCCTACTTGTAAAACAGAATGAAGTTCTTGTGGTCAATTTTCTCCTTTCCTTCTCTCTATTTCTCTTTCTGACATGCAATACTCTTAGATACAGGAATGACATCTCCATCTTTTTAAAAAACATTTGTGCTCCTGCAACTGACATGAATTTCATTATGAAGACCTGATTATTAAGAGTGAAAACATACTGAAAAAAAAAAAGGAGTGGAACTTTTGCAAAGAAAGAATGATCAAAATCATACTAGGAATTTTTTTCCTCAGGGCATGTTTCTGGAGAGAAAGTCACTGTCTAAATATGCATTTGACTTATGAATATTTACCCTTGTTAATAAATGCTTGTTTTCTCTGGGCAGATCCCTCACAACTCTGGGGCTGGTTATTTCTGCCCTGGCAGATCAGGCTGCTGGCAAGAACAAGAACAAATTTGTTCCATACCGTGATTCTGTGCTCACTTGGTTACTTAAAGTAAGTAAGGGGTTTTTTTAATCTTCTTTTTTTAAAGTGAAATAAAAGAGAGGAAAGAGGGAGAAGAGTCTCATTGAATGAAATCAAAATTCTGTGCTTTTTGCCTCATTTTTCAGGGTTTGATGGTAACCATAATTGTCTTTGGAAAATGAGCTGGATGTAAGCCATTAGCATCTCTGCAGACTAAATATGTTCCCTGTCTTCTGCTGACCTGCAGTGGCCTAAGGATTAAGGAACTTGAAAAATAAAATTAAAAGCAGTGTATTTTATGGGTCAGTGTAAGAGCAGCTTCACACACAACCTTGGGGCTAATTTCCTTTGGGTTATTTCTGCATGCAGCTGGGTTTTACATCCTGGTATGCTTAGCTCTGAAGATGACGATTAAGACTACTACCTTTTCCTAATTGTCTAATTTAATTGTTAAGATATTCTACTTCTGTTAGCAGAGTATAATTGCAGAGCATTATCCCAGTTACAGTCTGAGGAACAGGTCAGGAGGCTTCAGAGATGGTGCTCATGTGAAATCATTTTCTGAACTGCACAGGACTCTTATTTGGTCTTATTTTGGGGGGAAAAGGAGCGTATCATGATGGCACTTGGATGAAGATCTGTACAGTCTAAATGAAAAAACCAAAATTGTTAAAGATGAGATTTATGTATGTCAAATTTCTTTTTTTCCCCCTTGTGCTCTCTTTAGTTGTTATCCAGGAGCAACTAAGGATATTTATTGGTAGAAAGAAATAATCTGGGAAGAAACAGATTTTTGGCATCACCAGCCTTTCTTTGTCCTCTTACTTTTTTAGGTGCTCTGGCTACATTTTCTTGGTTTTCCCCCCTTTCTTAGCAGTGTTTTTAGGTGCTGTTTGAATTTCACATCCCGGAGATTTAAATGCACATATGGAAAGAAACAGGCAAAGTGACTTGGAGGTTATGCAGGACTGTGGTGATAAAAAAAGTTTTCCTTGCACAGATTTGAAGTTGAATACAGTGCTTAAGTAGAATAAAATCCCTACTTGTGTAACCTCTTTGACACTCAAACCTTCATTTTCCTCAGTGCTGCCTTTCATTGAACCTTTTGGTATGACTTGGGAAATGATTTATCCCTAACAGATATGGACAGCAAATAGCCACGTAAAAATCCAAGTGGCACAACCCAAACAAACCCCTCATAGCCCAGTGTTCTCGCACTGAGACTTTTTCAGTGTTTAAATACATTTTTGCCTCTCTATATTTACACTGAGTTTTTACTCTCATTTGTAAGAAACAAATGATTTTTTTGGCTCTCTGCGGAGATGGCAACAAAGCCACTGCACAGCTTCACTTCGCCCCGGTGGGCTCGGGGTTCCTCGTGTGGCTGCAGCAGGGTGGAAACCTCCCTCATGAATTTCCAGCCTTGTTGGAATTAGTTATGCTGCTCCATTTCTAAACAAATCCAGGGAGCAGACTGCAATTCCTGTTCAGCACCTGTCTGAGGCATTGTGGCCACAGTGCCGCCGGCCGGACGCGGCGAAGGAGTGGGAGCCCACTTTTGTTCTGCCTCCTTTCAGGCAAACCCTCTTTGTGTCCAACATCCAGCCACGTTAAGTGCCAACAAAAGGGTTGGGGGCTTTGGGGGTTTTTTTACAAACAAGCTCTCATTGAAGCTTTGTTTTGAAAGGGGGAAAATTTAAACATTTTTTTTTAATTAGAGATCAAAGGAGGGATTTATTCGTTTAAAGAGGCCTGTTTGGAGAAGCCATGAGATGCTGGGCTGTCTTTCTCGCTGGCTTTCAACTTTTAATTATGATACCAAAGCAGTCTAATGTGTCTTAACTGCAGGAATATCTGTCATACAGGGTCTCTCCACAAATCTGAGAAATCCATTCAGGAGACCTCAAGATCTGACACTTTTTGCTTAATTTTGTTGCAGATCTTTAGACAAAAGTACCAGGTGTCAAATATCATTGCTTGGGCAGTGGCATCAGGTTATGTGGAGGGAGCAAAATGGCTTTGTCAGTTCCGTAACTTCTTGATTTAATCAAATTGTATTGGCACAAACATCTTGTTTTTCCATGTTAATCAGAAGTCTGATGGCTGCTATTAAAAATATTGTTTCTGAGCTCTGCATTTTCAGTTGGTTTTTTGGTGCTAGAGAAAAACAGGAGCTAGTTTATTCTTAGAAGTAACTTACTTATTTCCATTCTGTCTCTCTAACACATGCAAGCCCAGGCTTGCCAGGGTCATTTACAGACTCTCTTCACTAATGAGAGGCTGATTTGCTATTTGTCCACCTTTCTTGCTTATCATTACAGAAACCAGTGAAATCAGCATAAGGGTTTTATACATAAAACTTTATCAGACACTCAGGCATTGGGCTTGAATTGCTACAAGAGGGACTTTGCCCAATTTCTAGTGGGTGTATTGTGGGTTCTGGTGTGTCACTGTTACAGCATTCTCAGCCACCTCTACAGCAGAGCTGCAATTCAAATAATAAATTAATCCTATGTTGGAGCTAATAAGTGCAACGAAGGACATTCCCAAAGTGCAAACTGTTAAGGTTGGATTTGGGAGGGGAGTAGCTGGCCAGCTCCCTGCCAAACTTCATCTTTTTATGCAGAACAGGGACTGCAGTTGCAGGGTGTCATTCCTAATTTTTGCCCAGGAAATCCAAAATGGAATGATTCATGTGCTCCTGTTAATCTTAAAAGTTTTCAGTTAAGAAAACATTTCTGTGGTACAGAGTGGACCCTCCCAAGGCATGGATTAATTTGAAGTAAACATTGGCTAATCCTTGGATGAGAAAAGCCACGGGGAGATCAGTCAGAAAGCTGTTCTTTGCAGCTGATTTCTCTATAAATACACTTACCTGCATGTGCTGACTATGTTGAACACTATAAATATATATATTTACATTGTATATGAGTTCAGTGCCCTTTTGCATGACCAGAGACAGCCAAGTGCTGCCAACAGCCTGACTGCTGTCAAACTGGTTTAGGCATCACGCAGCCAAAAAGAGAGTCTTGGGGAAATACTTAAAGGGACATTTTAATGATTGCTGGGGAAAGCTCCACGTGTGCTTTGGAATTGAAATGGTTTGACAAGCAGCTAATGCAGTCAGATTGTTCTAATGGCAATGCCTGACCTACATTTCATGGGTTATTGAAGATGAAAATTAAGAGCATCGTTCATCTCAGAAAGGGATATTGGGTAAAAAACAAACACACAAAAAAACCTCACCCCAAAATTCCAGACAAACGAAAGAAACCAAGCAGCCAAAGAGAAAAAAAAATCTGCTGCAAAATTCAAACCAGAATGTTTTGTATATCTATATATCTTTATATCTTTATACATCTATATCTGGCCAAAATTGTAAACCATGATCTTATGATCAATAAAAAGATTAAATACATCCTTCCTTCCTTGTTTCCTTGTTTCCTTGTTTCTTTTTTTGTTCCCTTCTTTGTTTCCTTTCTTCTTTATTTCCTTTCTTCTTTGTTTCCTTCCTTGTTTCCTCGTTTCCTTGATTCCTTCCTTGATTCCTTCCTTGTTTCCTTCCTTGTTTCCTTCCTTCCTTGTTTCATGCCCTTCTTCTCTCTCAACCAAATTCCAGGAGGGTAATTTATTATGTAACTCAGTTTAGATTTGTGAGCTGTGTCAGTGAGGGGAAGGGAATGGCCCCATTCTGAACCTTTATAGGAATAAAATCAGCTATATTGTTTATGAAGAGTTCTTTCAGTAATTCAGGTATTTATTGACGACATCTCTCTTCCAATCTTTAAAATGAGATATTCTGAATTCATCACAGTTTTCCCTGAGCTCTCTCAGAAGTGTCTGAGAAGTTCAGTGCTGAAGTGTTTACATTTCTGGTTTGTAAACCTAAGCAGAAAACAGAAAGAAAACTTTGAAGCCCTTACCAGGCCCTGTAAAGCCCAAAACAGGGCCTTTTTTTCATTCCTGTTGAAATTAAAAAAGCCAATAATGTCAAAAGCCAAGAATGACGTTTCCTAAACGAGCTTTCGAAAACGAGCATTGAAAATCACGACTTTTTCTTGACTTGCACTGCATAAACTCTTAAGTTGAACCGCCAGCAAACCAAAATAAAAGTGTTGATTCTAAACACCCCCCAACCTTCCAGGACAGCCTCGGGGGCAACAGCAAGACGGCCATGGTGGCCACGGTGAGCCCGGCAGCCGACAACTACGACGAGACGCTGTCGACGCTGCGCTACGCGGACAGGGCCAAGAACATCGTCAACCACGCCGTGGTCAACGAGGACCCCAACGCCCGCATCATCCGCGAGCTCCGTGAGGAGGTGGAGAAGCTGCGGGAGCAGCTCACCAAGGCCGAGGTACAAACTGGGAGCCTTGCAGATCCCACGAACCCCCCCGGTCTCAGCCGGCTCTCCGAAAGGAATTCCATGAGGGAACGTTGCGGGGTGTTCAGGGGATGATTCCACCTCCCTTTATATAATTTTTTCCCCATCTTTCTGTGCATCCGTCTTGAAACACGGGCGTTCAGTGAGATACTGAATACCTTGTTGGACTTTCTTGGTTCTGCTCTGTGATGCAGAGGACAGGGAGACACGGATAGTTCCAGTGAAGACTGGGTAGTTTCTAGGCAGAGCTTTCCCAATATATTTAAGAATTCAGTGTGGCCATGTCCTGTGAGATGTGACTTCATATAAATAAAGTTTTCCTGCTTCTTTCCAGCTGTTGAATCTCTTACAGGCACTAGGCAATTTCTCTGTACAGCTCCCTGAAGGGAGGTTGTAGCCAGGTGGGGTTGGTCTCTTCTCCCAGGCAACCAGTGATGGGACAAGAGGACACAGCCTTGAGCTGCACCAGGGGAAATTTAGGCTGGACATTGGGAAAAAATTCTTCACAGAAGAGTGAATGAGCATTGGAATGGGCTGCCCAGGGAGGTGGTGGAGTCACCATCCCTGGAGGTGGCACTCAGTGCCATGGTTTAGTTGATAAGGTGGTGTTGGGTCATAGGTTGGACTCGATGATCTCCAAAGTCTTTTCCAGCCTGTTCTGTGATTGCTTCCACAGTGAAATTTCAAGAGAAACATAGTCTAAATGTTAGATGAAGGCCAAGAATTAGTGTAATTCTAACTTCTGTTCCCAAAGGGCCGAAGCAATAGTGATGTAATCTCTCTGGTTTGCAGCTCAGAAAAATTATGATCACAGCATTTGCATTGTGAGGTATGCAGGGAATGCTGGCTGTGATACCACAAATGACTTTTGGATTTTGGACTCTTCTCATTCGAGCTGCCTAATATTCTAAGCATCCACTGTGTGTTTATCAGTTCCTTTAAGGTATCTCAAGTTAAATATCATAATATTAAATATCTAAAAATTCCTCTAAAATACCAACCACAGATGTAACAGTACTCTGAGAGCTGCAAGTAATCCCCGTTTGTTTCATTTTTTAGCAGTACTCCCATAATAATGGCAGCTGTCCAAAGTAATGAAGTAGTGTTTCCTAAGGATGAAATACTAAATATTTCCTTTCCCAAGTATTAAAATCCCACCCTAGTTGTCATCCCAGTGGCATTGACAAAGAGCAGGGAGAAACCAGAGCAATTTGCTGTTAAGAGGCTGCACAGTAAAGGTCAAACCCCACATTCACAGCCTTGTGCTCCTTTCAGTTCATTACATTTGTTGCCCATCTAATTGTTCTTACAGAACTGTGCATAAATAACTTCCTGAAGTGAACAAAAACACTGACTCATTATGACAGGTTACATTTTCAAAGCTCATTTCCAGATATAGAATTTGCCAAGTTGAGGGTTGGGGGTTTTTTTTACCTTTTGGTGTCATTGTCCTTTTTTCTCCCAAACAGCCACAACAGAATTTGACAGTTGACCTTCCCCTCACAGAGTACAGAATTATCCTCTTTTCCCCTTTTCTTTTATAATCCATGCATTTTGATTTTTTTGGGGTCAAAATTAATACCATGTTTTAATTTGTCTGTGCCAAGGCCACCAGCTTGTCCTCCCTGAGCTAGGAATTCACCTGCTTCCAGCAGAGAAGCAGCCTATGAGTCTGGGATCAGGCTGAGCCCATTTTGGTTTATTTGGGCATTGCAGGGAATGAGGAGTTATCCAGGTCACTGTACAGCAGAAATGTGTGAAAATGTGCCCTAACTGTCGAAAGAAATGGGGAAATTAAACCTTGAGAATATCTGGGCTTCATCACTCTGCCCTGCTCTGTAGTGTCCGCCCCTTTGCACTGACCATGTTTTTTCTGGCATTATGAATTTTTGGTTGGGAAATTGCCTTGGCTTCACTTTCCTTCCTTTGTGGAATCCATAGAATCATGGAGTGGTTTTGGGTTGGATGGGACCTTAAATCTCATCCAGTCCCACCCCCTGCCATGGGCAGCCCCGTCCAGTCTGGCCATCCAGGGATCCAGGGGCAGCCCCAGCTTCTCTGGGCACCCTGTGCCAGGGCCTCTCCACCCTCACAGGGAGCAATTCCTTCCCAATATCCCATCCATCCCTGCCCTCTGGCAGTGGGAAGCCATTCCCCCTTGTCCTTCCAGACCCTTTTACCCCGTATTTAGGTATTTAAAGCAGAAAAAGCCCACCCGGGACACATCAGCTGACAGTTCCTAAACTGTTGTGTCTTGAGGCAGAGGAAACTCCTGTCTTAAAACCGGATTTTCCAACCCTGGCGCTTGCCCCTTTTCTTGAAGGAACTGCAGTGTAATGAGGCCACTCTTTGATCTGGGTTCCTGTGAGGAGTTTTGGGTTTGTGGTAAGGGAATGTCTGATGGAGAACGATGCTCCCATTATTTAGTTGGCATTGCATAAATGCCAACCAGCCAAACTCATTTTTCCTCGTTAGCAGTAATGAAATAATGGTATAAGGAAGTCTCCAGACTTTTTGATCAAGGTTAGTAGAGGAGGAAATGCCAGTATGGAGATGGAAGTTGAAAAATGATAGAATAGTTTGAGTTGGAAAGGACCTTTTAAAGCTCTTCTGGACCAACCCCCTGCCATGGGACACCTTCCACTATCCCAGGCTGCTCCAAACCCCATCCAGCCTGGCCTTGGATACCTCCAGTGATGAGGGGATGGTGATGCCCTGTCAGTTTTTGGGGTGTCTGATGGGTGGCTGTGGGGGTATTGTCTTATTCTTAAGTTAGTCCTTGTTTGGAACATGGGCCTTTGAATATTTCACAAGACAGAATTAGAGCTGTGGCAAATTAGCAAGAAAATGGAATTTCAGTGTCCGGAAGCACATCGTAAAGCTTCCTTTGATACTCACTCTGCAAGCTGCATGCGGAAATGCAGAGGTGCAAAACCAGGAGACCTGCATTCTTCCCACAGAAAAAATACTGCCCACATCAGGCCATATAAAAATGAAGAATAAAAACATTTTGGTGGCATGGCAGCTTACTGAGGTGTGAGATGTCATTTGGGGGGTCTGACAGGTGAGGGGACATAGAGCAGCAGGATCTTTAAAAACAAAACTGGTTTTGCTATGAGTCACTTGGGATGTAGAAATAAGATTAGTTTGTGTGTGAGTATCTTTGTGCAAATCTGCCAGTATCATGTAATTGGTTTGTGTTGAAGCACATAAACTCCATGTTAACATCTGTACTTGAAACTAATTAAAAGAACTTTTTGGTGGATTCTGCCTTTACGTGCAGTGTGTGATTTAAAGACCCCTTTACTTACTGCAAAGCATGCCTTGCAAAATGAGTCGTGTTGCCTTTATTCCCCCATCTGTGTGGCTGCAGAGGGAAAAAACACAAAGCACAACAGGCTTTTCTTGTTTCGTTTGCTTTTATTCCTGCAGGCTATGAAATCACCAGAGTTAAAAGAACGATTGGAGGAATCGGAAAAGTTGATTCAGGAGATGACCGTGACCTGGGAAGAAAAATTACGAAAAACTGAGGAGATAGCTCAGGTTTGCTGCTTTCTTTCCTCCTCCCTGCCCCCATTTTTTATGAAAAATAGGTTTGTTTTCTTTGTCTGTCAGTTCATAGAGGTTGTCTGAGTCTCTCCCCACATTTATGGGTAAGTAGGTCAAGCTTGCTGCCCCTTTGAAAAGCTTCACTTAATTCCTGTGATAGATGGGTGCCTCCCAGATTACCACTCTAGTGACAATAATAAATTGTCACTGTATGCAAATGGAGAAGTTATTTAAAAAAAAATAATAATCCACGGATGAGAGGATTATGGGGATTTTTATATTCTTCAGGCAGTAAAATTGTTTGTGATGAGGGAGGGGAGCATTGAGAGCAGTCAGCGCAAGGTTATGGACTGAGTGCCTCAATGCACCAGGCGAAGGGCATTCAGAACGATAAAAAATAGAGCTGTTGAGGATCTCTGTGTGTTTTAATAGCTCCTAAACTGATATTTAGGGCCTCAGACCATAACTGGAGACGATTATGTTGGAAAAATGATGCAGGTCACCACGGTTATTGCATGACACTCCTGGTTCTTCCCACACAAATGCTGATGTATATATTGGCAGAGGGGAGCTTTGGATGGGGAGGACTGTTGGGAGGTGATGAATAGTGTGTAATAAATAAGGGGAGAACAGAGCCTCTGGTACAAAGCCCTCTTGTAGATGCCACAATCCGAATAGACTGTGTTGACTTTGGTTTTAAAGATCCATTGTAAGAAGTGCTGCCTGTGACTACGAGGGCTTCCTGCCTTTCAGTGCAATTCCTCCCTGTGTATAAGGGTGAAAAAATAATAAAATAAAAAATAAGAACAGTAAAAAAATCCTGCTCTTACCCTACACAATAGTTTCTAGGCACTGGGTGTGTGAGGAGGTTGAAAAGCTGGAGTAATGGGCTCAGCTCTCCAGACTAAATGTGCCTTGATGTTTGCACATTGCTGCTTTAGCTCCCTTCCTTTCTGTCTCTAAATTCCCAGCCTGGTAGGATGTTTCAGAGCTGGGAGTTTCATGAGCCTTGAAAAAGGAATATTTTTTTCCAGAGGAGGGATAAAGAGAAGTGTTTGTGCAGTACAGGCTGTTTCAGGACTGCCTGGAAGCCAGTGCAAGCCACTCTTTCACTCCCTTCCTCACCTGGACAGGGGAGAAAAGATGTAACAGAAGGTTTCTGGGTCGAGATGAGGACAGGGAGAGATCAATCACCAATTACTGTCACTGGCCAAACTGATTTGACTTGGGAAAATGTGTTTAATTTGTTATCAATCAGATCAGAGTAGGGTAATGAGAAAGAAAAACTAAATCTTAAAACACCTTCCCCCCCACTTCTCCTTTCTTCCCAGGCTTGACTTCACTCCAAGTTTTCCATCTCCTACCCCCAAGTGAGACAGGGGGATAGGGAAAGGGGGCTGTGGTCTGTTCTCCACTCGTTGTCTTTGCTGCTTTTCCCTCCTCAGGGGAAGGACTCCTCACTCTTGAACTGCTCCAGTGCAGGTCCTTTTCCACAGGGTCAATCCCTCAGGAACAGGCTGATCCACGTGGATCCCCCATGGGGTCACAAGTCCTGCCAGGACCCTGCTGCAGTGTGGGCTCCTCTCTCCACCGGGGCACGGGTCGCTACCAAAACCTGGCCATGCAAACCCAGTGCTGTAGATTTAGGCAGGTCCAAGGCTGAAGGCATTTCTCTCATGCCTCATCAAGTGATTTTATTTCTGGCCCATGTCCACCAACATCTGTCTGTCAAATTGTGTCAGGGTAGGCAGGGAGGATGGAGGGTTAATTGTAAATCCTTGAGGAAAGGATGATTCCTGATAAAGAGTGAGGACCATCAAAGAGGCATCAATAAGAGTTCAAAGCCTTAAACACCAGCCACATGAACAGGCAATTTTTCACTTTTTCAGTGAGTGTTTGACATACTTCTAATGTTTTTTTCAATGTTTAAGTTAATTAACGTTAACTCTTGAGAAAAAATTAACAGGAACTGTCTCGTTTTCTCTCAGTTAATCCTACAAGATTCACATTGTGGGCTGAGTTCTCCTTAGGGCAACATGTTCTTTATCTCTGTAGATAATAAGGATTTTTGTAAACTTCAGAGCCTGGCACTGGTGATCGGAAGAGAGATCTTTGACATCACGCTGCAGTTTCTCCTCTGTTCTTTGTTTTCTCTCTCTCTCACACACACATGACTTTTCCTTACAAGGACATTATGTTGGGTTTGGAAGCGTGTGGGGAGACAGGGAACAGAAAGTCAAGAGCAAGTTGTGCTATTCTTTGCAATTTTGATCTTGATTAGAGCTGGTACAACTCCACTGCTGAGCAGAGAATGATACTGAATATTGTGGCATAGTCAGTTTTTAAATATAAAGCACACTCATAGGTAAAGATAAGCATTCCAGCATTATTCCTACATGATCTAATTGGATATTTTTAGAAGTCTCAGCAGCACAGGGAAAGCACTGTAGGTCTCTTGTATGTTTTTTTACATATTAGTTTCACCATCTCCTGTTTCTGCTTCCCTCAGTAATCCTGTGAGAACCCTCCCATATTTATTTCTAATTTTTTTTTTTTACTGTTGTGGACAGTGGGTCTCACTTCAGTTTCTCTCTGATCCTGGGAACAATCCTCAACTTTTCTATCCTAGTGGGGTTTTTTTTTGGTTTTTTTTTGGTTTTTTTGTAGAAGAATCCCTTTCTGTTCCTAAGTCAGAAATGTTTAATGTTCCTCTTTCACTGCTCTGGTCTCACCCAAACACTTCCCTTTGAGAGATGTACATTTTTGCACAGTAATGCTTTGTTGGGCATTTCTATGAAGTCTTTTGACAAGAACAAAACACCATCCAAAACGCTGCTATTCTTGTTCAGCAGGAAGTGTTCTTTGCATTACTTAAATAGCAGGTTGCCAGTTTTTTGTCATTTTGATTGCTCTGGAACAAAGGATAGACATGGAGCTTGGCTTGGCAGGGATTTAACTTAACTTGTTGCTCTTTAGCTCGAAAGGGAGAATAAAGGGCTCTAGAGATGGCTTTGTGGTAGCGTTTTGCTGTTCCAGTGAGGTCATGGAGAAGCTCTGCAGTGCTGCAGGAGGCTGCTCCCGGCTGCTTGCATTTCCCACTGGGAATATGGGAATGTGTGGGACCAAAGCACTGAGCCCTCCGAGACCAGAGGGGCGAGGACAGGAGGAACCACAGAAATCCCTGATCAAAGCTTGGTAGAACTGAGGTTTTTGTGCCTCACCTATTGCAGAAGGAAGAGTTTCCTGTTCTAGAAGTATCAGTCCATCATTTTTGCCAGATGGGAATGGATTTCCGAAGCGTTGTGTGTCAGTCAGCTAAATTTTGATGGCTGCTCTCTTACAGGAGCGTCAGAAACAGCTGGAAAGCCTTGGCATATCCCTGCAGTCCTCTGGAATAAAAGTTGGGGATAATAAGTGCTTCCTGGTTAATTTGAATGCAGATCCAGCTCTCAATGAACTCCTGGTGTACTATTTAAAGGTAAAATTATATCTTTATATATACAGTTTTTTTGATGTCCGAAGTGGGCCTCTAATTCAGTCAGCAGAGGTGTACTTGGAGAGTTTTATAAAACTGTATATCTAACAATACTTAAATTTATATGAGTACAACTTTTTAATTTCATATGTAATTTACCATAGCAGAGGAAAAGTTTGGGGATTTGATGTTTTTGTTTGTTTTGGTTTTCTTTGGGGTTTTTTTAAAAGCAGTTTAGACATGTTCTTTTTGAGAAGCTGTCTCCTGTTCTGGGATGAGGTTTTTTTGTTGTTTGGGGGTTTTTTATGCCAACTTTCACAAGCTTTTACCCATGAAATTGTTTTATATAAAGGTTGGGCATATCAGTAGTCACCTTCTCCATATGTAGTCCAAATTCTGGCTGCTGTCTTCAGTTGATGAAATGCATTTTTAATCCTCTTCGTGCAACTTGCCAGGAGTGAAAAACAAGTTCTGTTCTGCCTCAGCACTTCTGATGTGCAGTCCCTGTTTCTGATATTAACCATCAAACACATGATGTGACTTTTGGAGTCCATGCTGAAATATTTGGGCAGTTTATTGTGGTTTTTACAAATCGTAGATGGAGGAGAAACGAGGCACAACCATTTTAAGGTCGCATTTTGGAGTGCAAGTTCTAAAAATTTTGCAGTGAACGTCAGCAGTTTGAGCTTCACATGAAATCATTCTCTTCCCTTTGAAGTGGGGTAGTAACTCTCAAAACAGCCACAAAATCAGCAATTAGGCTGAAAGATGGTTTTGGTTTAATCAGTCTTAGGAAGTACGTGATCCTTTTTTATATCAGCCATCGTGGCTCTGCGATATCTCAATAAAAACAAGGGAAAGAAGTTTTGCTACGTTGTATCTGCTTAAAAAAAAAAAACATTAAAAAGGAGAAAAGAGCTGAGGTTTTGGGAGAGGTTGACTCTTTCGCAGACAACTTGCTCATAAAAGTCCGGAGTGTGACTCAGCTGCTAAATCACTGACAGATACTGGGGCAGATCCCACTCCTCCCAGTGGTCACTGGGAGCAAGGACAAGAGCAAGGCAAAGCCTTGGCCCATCAGTGCCAGCAGGGAAAGTCTCCGGTAGTTCTGTGCTGTTTTCCTTTTCTAGGGAAAACTCCTCGGGGTAGATTTTGTCTCCTTCAGTTAGTCTTCATTATTTTTTTAATAACTCAGATTTGTCTTGCTGCTGGGGAATTTTGGTGTAAAAATCCCCGTGCTTTGCAATTATTCTGATAAAATTACTTGGAGCTGTTTCTCCTCAGATTCTGAGATTTAACTCTCTTGTTTCTCAGAGTGTTTGCCCACGTTGTCTCTAAGCTGTGTGTGCACCAGATCCTTCACGTGCTGAAGAACAACCTGAGCTGACCTGTCTAAACTGTTTATCTGTTCCTCAAAAATTGCTTGGAGATGCCTAAAAAAGAGATTTCTATCCCAAAAGGGGGATCCAGCTCAGGCAGTGGTGGAGTCCCCATCCCTGGAAGGATTGAAAAGCCACATGGATGGGGCACTTGGGGATATGGGGAAGTGGTGGCCTTGGCGGTGCTGGGGGATGTTTGGATGGTCTTAAAGTGGTTTTTCCAACATCAGCAATTTTATGTGTGGGGTGATCCTTCATCTGCCAAATCCCCCATGCCTTGAGTACTCCAGGAATTTCCTGAGCTGTTGCTGATCTCGGTGGAGCCTCCATAATCACCATGGATCTGCCACTGTGAACCTTCCTTAACTCCTCCTTGAAATCCTTTATTCCTTTGGCTTCTACAACATCCCAAGGCACTGAATTCCTGCATTAAATTGTAAAACCTCTTCATTTTCAGATTTAACTGTTGCCTGTAAACTTTCCTGAGTGCTCCCTGCCTCTTATTGTAAGACAAAATGTTGATTTGCTTCTCTTTTTCCCTCTCAGGGAAGTATTGAACAGCTGTGAAATTTTGGGACCAGATGACACAACACATCCAGAAGGAGAACGGGTGAATTAGACCCAGTGAACCTCTGCAATCCACTGTTAACATCCAAATTAATTTTTCCCCAGGAGCACACGTTAATAGGCTCAGACAACTCTCAAGATATCCAGCTGTGTGGAATGGGAATTCTTCCTGAGCACTGCATCATAGACATCACCCCAGAAGGCCAGGTTATGCTGACCCCTCAAAAAAATACCAGGTAAAGGAATAAGATGCAGCCCCAGTTGTTAAATAATTGTTATTTTGTCTAGTATTTTATGATTCATGGTGCACAAAGATGCTTGGGAAATAAACTTCTCTATCTAATTCGTAGTAAGAAAAATTCTGCTTCTGTGTGCTGCTTTTACATTTTAATTGTCACCTGCTCCTCTGTCAACTCGTGTTTCATTCCAGTGAGATTTCTCTGAGAGGGTGTTTGTAGCCCAAATTTTCAAAGACAAGATGAGTAAATTGCATGTGCTTTCAGCAAGTAGATGCTCACTGATTTGCAGCTGTGTAGATGTAACTCCTATCAAAATTTGAATTAATTTTCTAGGAAATCTGTTGATATGCAAAGAGCTGCTGAAGCATTTGTTGCTTTATTCAATTAAGTAGCACTACTTGAGAAGCAGCTGGCATATTCAAATTGATAACAAAATGACATGCAGTGTCAGCATCTGCAATAATTTATTGTTAATACACAAAGTTCAAACTTTTCACATTTACCCTGATTTGTGGCTGATGCTGCTTGGAGCAGATTGTGCTGGGTGGCAACCTGAGATTCCCTTCAAATTTGAGTTATCCCATGATCCTATTTTCAGAGTTAACCTGACTCTGAAATAAAAGCAGTTTCTGATACTAATTACTATACTAATTAGTATCTTTAAGCTATTTATGTAGCAAAGGTGTCTATTGCCTTATTCAAATATTTATGTTTTGTGTCTGTATTTCAGAGTAGTGTGAAAGTGGTTTTTTTCTAGTGGCCTTTTTTTTCAGGCTGCTCATTTTTAAGCTTTAATTTTACTTCCCAGGCACAGCTGTAATATCTATCTAAATGTACTGAACTTCATGAGCTTAGGAGGTCAAAAGAAGCTGAATTTGAGGCGTGTATGAAACAGCACTGGGTAGATCAGTGAATTTTCTGGGAATATTTTTCCTGTTTGCAAGCCATAAATCTCTTTACTGGGAGGGGAAAAAATAAAGCTTTATATACATGCATTTAATTTAGAATTTTGGCTTTTCACAGGACATTTGTAAATGGCTCTGCTGTCGTGTGTCCCATCCAGCTCCATCATGGAGACAGAATCCTGTGGGGAAACAACCACTTCTTCAGGTAACAAAAGTTATTAAAGGAGTTGTAAACTGGCACCAACTTTGTTTTGGCTTAAGGTACGAGGAAAGATGAGGATTTTAAAAGCACTGCTGATGTTGGACTGGTTTTTAATGCTAAATGTTATAACAAGGTCACTGTGCTCCCTGCAGTCCCAGCCATATCTGTCCCCTTCCTGTATCAGACAGGATCACTGGTAGATGTTTTCTATGCAAGACTGTACTTTGAAACTCTCTGAAATACCTCAAAGATCAGTGGATTTGAATGATAATCTAAAATTTCATTGCTTTCTTTTATGCTTAAAAGGAGAACCCATATAAAAATGTGAGGTGTCATTTCATTATTGCCCCTAAATTATTTGGATGTGGAAGGACTAAAAAATGTCATGATTATCCAAATTGTGTTATTGGGAGTCTCAGGTACTTAATTATGAGAATGTAGAATGGATTAGTTAGTTTACCTTCTGCTCCTGTTTTTGCCCTGAGGAAACTTACACCCACAGGAGATCAATAAAATTTGAAAGGGAAAAAATCTGATTTGGAGGCTCTATTGAATTTTAACAATATTTTAAAGCAACCCCGTGTTTCAGAGCTGAGCAATTAACAGTTCTCTAAAAATTTTCCTCTTAATTAAAGGCTGAATTTGCCAAAGAAGAAGAAGAAGGCAGATCATGAGGATGAGGAGCGGGACAACTCCATGAAGTGCAGTAACAGTGTGGAGCAGCTGGATGCAGATGGAGACAATTCCAGTGAAGTGTCCAGTGAGATTAACTTCAGCTACGAGTATGCCCAGATGGAAGTCACCATGAAGGCTCTTGGTAGCAATGGTAAGGAGCCACAAAAATTACTGGGATATCCTCATGGATATTTATATATCCTCACGTGCAAAACATGAGGATAACCACGGACTTTTTCCCTTATAACTTCCTTTTGGAGAATTTTTCTTGTGAATGACTCAACACAGCCATTTTTGTGCTTGAGGAGGGAAAAATCACCATGGCAGACTGTTTGGTTTGGCAGTTCTTGCTGGGGAAAAGCCAAAGCTGGAATGCTGGGGGAACTGCAGTCTTAAATCAAAGTGTTTTCACTTGGCTGTTTATTTTTCTTGTGTTATGTCTCACTCAGGCATTAACTGCAGTGATTTCTGTCTCTGAAACCATGTTTTTGAGTTTTTGTGGTCTTATGTAGCTGTCCCAGAATGACATTATTTTGGGAAACAGGCGGACTTTTTTTTTTCCCCAGCTTGGGCTTTCCCTTTTCTTAATTCTCTTAAGTCATCTGCCCTGTAAATGTTTGTTTTGCTCCAGAATTCAGCAGCACTATTTAAATACACATTGCAACAAAAGCAGAGTTTTTTACCTGATAACTGTGCTCACACCACGCATCCAGGACGCTCCTCAGCATGGATTTCACTGTAGTACTTTTCTTTATTTTCCAAATCTGCCTAGACCCAATGCAGTCAATCCTGCAAAGCCTGGAGCAGCAGCACGAGGAGGAGAAGAGATCAGCTCTGGAGAGGCAGAGGCTGATGTACGAGCACGAGCTGGAGCAGCTGCGGCGGCGGCTCTCGCCCGAGAAGCAGCATTTCCGCAGCATGGACAGGTTCTCCTTCCACTCCCCCAGTGCCCAGCAGCGCCTCAGGCAGTGGGCAGAGGAGAGGTGGGTGACCCACTGTGACCATCAGGGGGGTTCTGTCGAATTTCTGCAGTGAATTTGGCAGGATTTTGGTTGCGTTGCAATTGCGGTGAATTTCTGCGAGGACTCGTGGTGGGGAGGACACGGCCAAAATATTTATCTAAGAATCACAGAATGATAGAACAGATTGGATTGGAAGGGACCTCAAAGACCATCCAGTTCCACCCCCTGCCATGGAGAGGACACTTTCCACTATCCCAGGCTGCTCCAAGCCCTTTCCAACCTGGGCTTGAACACCTCCACAATAAGCAGACCTAAAATGGTAGAAAATGGGAGAAATAATGAGTTCCTGATTTGTTATTAAGGAGAAGCTCTATCCTGCACAGCAGCAAATTTGACTAAAATTGAGATGATTGGATGGAATTTTGAGGCTCCCATATGAATTTGTTCTTTCATGGGTCATGCATGACTCAGCTGCTGGAAGGTTGTTTTTCCTCTTGACTCAGATCCATCTGTCTGACCTGGGCAGGTCCTGACAACCAGAAGAGTGTAAATAAAACAAGGGAGTAAGAGGATGATACAAAGAATTTTAATCCAGAGCATTGCAAAAACCATTTAATAACCAGAGAGGTCAGTGTCCACTCTGCCTCTTCCTGGGTGATGACGTGAAGGTTATTTACTTCAGCCCCTAAATGATCTTTCTACTATTGCTGCCAAAAAGAGCAGCTGCAGGAGGAAGATGAAACCCTAAATAAATGAGTGTGGTGAAGACATTGTCATGAAAAATACAAATCTAATATATATGGCTAGAGAAGCAACTTTGGAAGTAAAAAATATTTCAGTCTGACAAGGTGTTAGCTGTGTGCCTGGGATGTTTTGTGGCACCAGATTCCTGGGCTGCACAATTGACCCTCTCTCTCACACTTGCCAGGAAGGCCAGTGAGCAAGTGGGTGATGTCTGAATAAACCTTTCTCTGTAACATGGAGCATCCACATCTGTGGTGGGAAAATTCTGGAAGGAGCCACACAATAGCTGCCTGTTCAGCAGATGAGTGGAGAAGTCTCCAAAGCCAGCAGCATCCTGATTTTCATACTGCCAAATTCATGCTGAGAGTTTTTCTTTCCCATTTGAAATGTAATTTCATTCCCCTGGTTTTTGTGTTAAAAAGGATAAAATTGTTTTGGTGGGAAGGGACCTGAAAGCCCTTCCAGTGCCACCCCCTGCCATGCACAGGGACACCTCCCACTATCCCAGGCTGCTCCAAGCCCCGTCCAGCCTGGCCTTGGACACTTCCAGGGATCCAGGGGCAGCCAAAGCTTCTCTGGGCACCCTGTGCCAGGGCCTCCCCACCCTCACAGCCAACAATTCCTTCCCAATATCCCATCCATCCCTGCCCTCTGGCAGTGGGAAGCCATTCCCTGTGTCCTGTCCCTCCAGCCCTTATCCCAAGTCCCTCTCCAGCTCTCCTGGAGCCCCTTTAGGCACTGGAAGGGGCTCTGAGGTCTCTCTGGATCCTTCTCCTCTCCAGGTGAACACCCCCAGCTCTCCCAGCCTGGCTCCAGAGCAGAGGGGCTCCAGCCCTTGGAGCAGCTCCGTGGCTTCCTCTGGACTCTCTCCATGTCCTCCTTTTGCTGGAAGCCCCAGAGCTGGACCCAAGGAGTGCAGGGCAGTGTCCAAACCTTTGCACAAGTTCTGGGGAAGGTGGTTGAATTCCCTCATGAGATCCAGGGTTTGTGAACCTGAGGATGCTCCTGGGTGTCTCTGGAGGGGCTCGTCTGTCCAATATTTGTCGCAGCCCCCATTATGTCACCTGTCCCTCCCCTCCCTTTCATCCTCACCCACAAGCTCTCAGTTGTCTCCTCATCCATTTGTTTTGCTTTCAGTACATAAACCTCGCTATTTTTCCTGTCTTCCCTTCCCAATCCCCTTCTTGCAGAGAAGAAATGCTGACCCACAGCCTGAGGAAGCTGCGAGAGCAGATTGTTAAAGCCAATTTGTACGTGAGGGAAGCCAATTTTATCGGAGAGGAACTGGACAAGAGGACAGAGTACAAAGTGACCCTCCAGATCCCCGCTTCAAGCCTTAATGCCAACAGCAAGGTACAGTCACCCTGACTGAGTTAAATGGTTGTTCAGTAAGTTTGTCCCTCAGTGTTCAGCTTTCTTTTGCTCTGACCATAATGGTTAAGATAGTTTTCCACTAATGTTCATTAAATATGTCTCTGCTACATCCTTATCTTATTTGATACCATGAAAATCCTGTAATGCGCCATAAAAAGTAAATGTTTTGGTGCAAGGCCTTTCCCCTGGTGTTGAAGTTCACACTTGGCTGCTGTTGCAGAATGACAAAGTCTCTGCAGGTTGGGTAACATCTATTTCAGGTATTTACCATCCCTTTATGGACATTTGACAGCATCATCCCAGTGAGCTGTGAAACTTCTGCCATCCCCATTGTGCAGGGAGGAACTGGAGCAGAGAGGATTTGGAGTATTTGTTCCCAGGCATCTCAGAAATTTTGGAAGGAGGGAGCTGAACCCAGACTTCCATGTCTCAGGCTAGCTGCCTAAGCTGGTGTTATTTCTGTCCTTGAAGCCAGCTCAGTATTTTGGTGATACTCAGACTGTCCTTAGTTCAGTCAATGGATTTTATTCCAGGATTATAATTTTTATCAGTTGTTTTAGAAGTTTTTCTCACAGTCTTTTGGGGAAGACACATCCAGAAACAGGATGATAAAGGGGGTTAAGTGTCTGCACTAGTTGCAAGTTGCAGGCAGTAGTCATGTTAGCTGGAACTCCAGGCCTGCTGTAACTTGAGGATATTCGTGAAATGCTTAAATGTTCCCATTTCTAACACTTATGCAAGGTGAAAATCCACGGAAACCAGTGCCTGGAGCTGTGATTAGCCTTCCCACTTAAGCTGAACACCAATACACTGTGACAGCTGAACTCAGAGCCTGTCACACTTGGATTTGGCTGCTCAAGCCAGAATAAAAAAAAGAACAGACTTTTCCCAAAGATATTCTCAAGTTTGTGTTAGTTTTAAACTCTTATTTTCACTGTTGTGATGTGAATTCCTTCTTGGTATCCCGTTAATTGTTTCACAGAGAGGTGCAATTCTCAGCGAGCCTGCTATCCAGGTGAGGAGGAAAGGGAAAGGCAAACAAATCTGGTCACTGGAAAAACTGGAGAATCGACTGGTGGATATGAGGGACCTTTACCAGGAGTGGAAAGACTGTGAGGAAGACAATCCAGTAAGTAAAAAATACTCCTGTAATTACATTCCTTTTACATTTTCAGGAGGGTTGTTGAGTGGAGGTGGGGAGGGAATATGCAAAGAGCTGAGTTTTCCTGAGGTTTTGCTTTTCCTAGTACTGAATTGATCCTCAGCATTTCATTAACCCTTATCTTGTCCCTCTGACCCCTGCTTGCATGCATAGTTTGGTGAGGGAATGGAGCACACAATAGGAAGCAGCAGGTAACACAGCAGTAGTTAATGTTCAGGAATCTGGCAAAGTTAAGGAGAACTTGCTCAGGACAGGCCTTATCCGAAACAAAATTCATTTCTATTCTTCTTGTGATCTAATCTGCCCTCTTGCCTGAGTCCCTTTTTCTTCCACTGGGCTGGTTGTGCAACACTTCAAAAAGCGTTTCCTGGAAGGTTTGGTTTCCTGACGTGACTCTGGGTTTGCTTGCAGGTGATGAGAGCTTATTTCAGGAGAGCCGATCCCTTCTACGACGAGCAGGAAAACCACAGCCTTATTGGAGTAGCCAATGTTTTCCTTGAGTGCCTGTTCTATGACGTGAAGCTTCAATATGCTGTTCCAATCATCAATCAGAAAGGAGAGGTTTGTCTTTCTTGCATAATCTGTCCTTACTCAACTGTTTAATTACAGCCTGTGGGTCTTACTACCAGGACAGAGTAGATCATTTCCAGTTTCATCTGCACAAGTTCTTTGCTTGACAATGTGGAATTGTGCAAATCCCATAACACTTTACTGGAGTTTTCAGGCAGCTCTGAATCCCAGCACGGTGATTGTGAAAGGAGAAAGCTTCCTGAGCACCTTTCTGAGGGAAATAGCCCAAAATAAGTACTTAGGATGAGCTGTAGCTCCACTGCTTTCACTGCCTGCCACCAAGAATAGATTCTTAAATATGTTCTGTAAGAACAACTTCAAAGGCAGCAGAGCACACCAGGCAACATTCTCCATGCTCTGCATCAAGTGTGCACTTTGCAGACTCTCCAGAGACTGGTTTGAAGGTGAGATTGTTCCCCAGGTCACCCCAGTGGCTGATTCTTTATGGTTTTTGCAACAAAGGCTCTTTGATTGTCGCTCCGGAGTGTTCTTCATGTGGTGCAACAACTGCAGAGTGCAAGAGCAGTGCAAAAAGGAATAAAGTGTTTGTTGGCTGCTTACAGACCGGGAGGGGATGGACCTGTCACTGTTTTCTGGCACACAAATAATTCTGACTCCTGTCCTGCCAGGTTTCAGGTCGTCTCCACGTTGAAGTTGTTCGAGTGAGTGGGGAAATCGATGACAGGCTGGTGGGAGGTGAGGACAGTCCTGACTATTCAAATGAAAATGACATCCAGGAGAGAAAACTTGTCTGCAGGGTGAGTTCCAGATGTATCCCAACCTCTGAACAACCTTTTCTCTTCCCATCCTGAGTCAAATCCTTGGCTTCTGGATGTTGGATGTCTCTTTGTAACCTCATTTTGTTTCTGGAATGGCTGAAATAACACAAGATAATTAGTTGGGGTTCGTTCCTTTCGTTAATTGCATTTATATGCCAAAGGCTCACCCCAGGAAGTTTAGTGGACTCTTGGAAGCCGGGGAAGATCTGTGTATTAGGATCGGCACTGCAATATCTAATCCAAAAAGAGTCACAGAATCTGATAAACTCCCATCATTCTAGGAATCATTATCTCTTAATATTTCTTTTTTTCTCAATATTTCTTTCTCTAAATATTAAACATCTTGTAAAATATGTACAGTGCGTTTATTACTGTTAGTAATAAAAAGAAAATTAGTAGGAAGTATTTACTAACAGTTCCGTTTTGCAGTAAAACTACAAGCTACAGGTAAGAAAAGAGAGAGGCAAAAAGCATTAGAGGGAATGGTCCCCAGCCTTGCTGACTTCTGGACAATATGAACAATTTGGAAGAAATTGTGCTTTTTTCCCCCACTTTTTATCCTCTCCCATAGAGCTCCATTGCTTACAAGCAGGATGGGGCATTTTGGCAAAAAATACTGCCAATCTTGAGGATCGTACTTGTTCCGGTTTGGCCAAATTTAGAAATATATATATACTCTGAGAGAAGGCACAACCACCCCTCCCCCCACCAGGTTCGGGAAAAAAAATAAATTTTCCTCGAAGGAAAGTGAAGAAGATAAAACTATTTATTTAACAAGCACATGGGAAAGGAAAATAATGTTAAATGGTAAAATCTTTCGCTGTAGAGGAAAAACCTGGGAAAGTGTTCGAGTCCTCCCCTTTGGTCTCCTCGGAGCTGGGGCTTGGCCCAGGGCCAGGCCCTCTGTGCCCGGTGGAAAGTCCTCCCGATGTGCTCTGATGTTACAGCAATCAGGCAGTCCAGTAGAAAAGGGAGAAAATCCGAAATTCCAGAGAAGGAAAAGTTCAGCTCTCAGCCTCTCTCCAGAGAACAAGGAACTGGAACAAAACTGGCCAAAAGCTGACTGGAAAAACTGCCAGCCGGGTGCTTCCTCGCTCCCCCCTGCCCCAGCTGGAAAAAAAAACCTGCTATCTTTATGTGACCTTGAACAAGTTTCAAACTGCTTTGAGAAAGTTTTGCTCAGTTTTTTCTTCCCCCTCTCAGGCTCAGTTCAGAGGCATAGAAAGGCCAATAATTAATTTCTGGGCATAGGCAGCGATATGGGATACACATCATAAGGTCACCCCAAGACATTACTGCAGAAGTCTAACTCATTTGGTCTTAATTTGACAAATGGAGAATAGAAGTTTATGAAATAAAAGGTGAATATGATGGCTTTGTTTAGATCAGAATGAGAATTGACAAGGTTTTGTTTCTATTTGGCCTTGATTTGATGAGGGGACAGGCTACTTTTGCATTCTTTGGGTCGATTTTGGGTTATTTCCAGCATCACAGAGTAAGGACAAGTAGTGTCTTAAGCCAGGGATTTTTGGAGAATAAAGGAGCCGCTGGAAGTATGAGATTTTTACTGGATTACTCTTCAGTTGCAATGGGTTTGGTGCATTTCACTGTTAAAAATCAGCAAAATGTTACTCCCAGAAAATATGAGCCTGGTGACATCTAGTGACTGTGGTCAGCTGCTGCACTCCAGATACTGTCTCCAGTGAGTATCAGTGCAGAAATTTTATTTTCTAAATCATTTTTGGTTTGCTGCTCTTATCTTTTTGTTATCCATTGCAGTGGAACATTGTCCAGGAGATGTTTTTAATTCCATGCCTGTTGAATGAGTGCTTTTCATTTGTTTCTCACCTCTTTTCTAGATTAAAATACTTCAAGCTACAGGTCTTCCACAGCACCTGTCCAACTTTGTGTTCTGCAAATACACGTTCTGGGATCAAGTGGAGCCCGTTATTGTTGCACCTGAGGTGGATCCTTCCCAGTCTTCCATCAGCAAGGAGCCACGGTGCATGGTTGTCTTCGACCACTGCAATGTAATTTGTTTTTCTGATTTATTAATTAAACTGTAAGGCAGACAAAATAAAAAGCAGGTTTAGGCTTGTATAGCAGTTTTAATTGCCTTTTTGCTCACATTATGACATTTCATGATGACCTAATACCGTATTTAATTTCATCATGCTGCTACACTAATGTTTTTTTATAAGAACTTAAATGTCTTCAGAGTCCATTTAAGTTTGATCCTTCCACACTGTTCATTTGTACAAAAATCACTGAAAATGAAGGGGGTTAATAAAGGAAAACATCAGTTCTTTAGAGAAACTTACATTAGAAGTTATCCCCAGTAAAAATCACTGTGGATGGGGGATATTTATTTATCTGAGGATATTTGATGTCAGTAACTGAGCTGATCACTCTAAACTCTGATGAAATGGAGAGAAATGTCCCAATTCTTGGACATGGGGCTGCTGTAGACGTTGAAGTTGGGTTGTTAGAAGTCAGAACAGACTATTTAGGACAGACTCTTTTTTGCCACTGGCTTTGGAGCAGCTGAGCAGAGGCATCTTTAATAGGGACATCTAAAGTCAGCCTGGATGAATCCCAGCCAAATCACCCCAGTTCTCATCATGTTCTATCCCTTCACGTTACACTGAGCAATTTATTCCTCTTACCATTTGTGAGATAGATGTAGCACCTTCTGATGAGTTTTGATTTTCTGATTCTGAACATTACAACCTATGCTTTGATTTTTTTTCTGAGCCATTGGCTCAGGGCTTGCAGCAGCCTGTGGCCATTTTTCAGCTCCTTATAGACTTTAATCTTTAGAAAATCACACACCTTTGACCTGCCTCCTGATTTTACAAGCTGAGGCAACACTTCCTTTCTCCTGGATTGTGTCTTGGGAACCAGGGGGACTTTACTGAATTCTTTTATTAAAGTCAAGGCAGTAAAATCTCACAGCCTGAGTCATGCAGTCAGAGTTATCAACTGATTTGTCCCTTCCAGGAGGTTTCTGTGAATATTTCTGAAGACTTCATGGAACATCTTTATGATGGTGCTTTGGCTATTGAAGTTTATGGGCACAAGCAGAGTGGTGACCGCAAAAACCCAGCCCTGTGGGATTTGGGAATAATTCAAGCCAAAACACGCAGCCTTCGTGACAGGTAAATATGGAAAATACATCCTTAGGTTTAGAATTTGGGAAAAACCACTGTCTGAGGTGCCCAGTTTTGAAGCAGGTTTGGGGTAAAGAGTCAAATTTTGAACTGAAGGCCGGTGGATGACCCCCAATTCATTCCTGGCCATGAAATGCCATCCCTGTAATGCTTCCATGGAAAAGTTTTATTGCTTATTACCTCAATTTGGAATAAATATAAAGCAGTATGATAATTCAGACTGAAGAGGGGTGTTGTTTGTTTGCTGGTAGCATTTGTTGTCCCCAAAGTAATCTTATAGCAGCATTTTCTTAAATGTGAGCTGTTTGCCTCTTCAATTAGAAGGCAGCTCTGCATCTTAATTCATTGGCAGTTACTTCTCTTTTTACTTGCAGCTTAAGCTTCTGTTGAGCGTTAAGCTGCGTGTAGGGAAATTCAAAATAAAAGTCAGGGAAATATGGCAAAGGGGAAAAGGATGCTCTGAAATAGTGAGTTATGTTTGATAGCCGAGTAGTGAGCACCTCTGTCCTTCTTAATTTTGAAGTTCTACAAAACTGGCTGTTCCTTATTAAGCTCTGGGAAGAATTGGAGAGAAGGCACTGAGATGATGAAGGTCAGGAGAGAGCTCTGAATCTTGAGAGCTTGTGAGACAGTGTCATATTTCATTCTTCTGTCTCCCATCTCAATCTGATTACCCTGACAACACTGGGCTTCTGTGGCAGGAATTGAGACCAGAGCTTAAATGTGAAATTGGAGTTTGTATTGGAATCAGGAAAAGGCTTGTTTCTGGTGTTTGACTAAAATAGCTGTCAGGAAAATGTAGAAGCACTGCACAGCTGGTACCTGTGTGCTCACAAATGGTGCATTTATTGCAGTGATTGTTGCTGCTTCAATCTGCAGCCTGAGCTCAGTGTTTTGATGTTTTAATTCCGTTTTTCTGGGGGGAAAAAAAACAACCAAACAAAAGAAACAACCCAGTACTTGACTTGTTCTGCAGGTGGAGCGAGGTGACCCGCAAAGTGGAGCTGTGGGTTCAGATCCTGGAGCTGAATGAGAACGGGGAGTACTGCCCAGTCGAGGTGACCCCTGCCAGGGATGTCAGCACAGGAGGCATCTTCCAGCTCAGACAGGTGAGGTGGCACGGGCAGGATTCCAGCTGTGCAAAAAGCACATGGGAAGCTTCTCTTTGGATGACTGAGGTGTCCAAGGAGGTGTCAAGCTTAGGTGCAAAAGTGATGTTGAGGAAAACAGATGTAAAGTGGGAGACAGAGCAAAACTCAGCTTAAAGGTGATCAAAGCCTTCCCTGTAACCTTTCTCTCTGTCCTGTGCCCTGTCCTGTGCCAGCACCTGGCAGAAGGGACATCAGTCTCCACTGAACTTCATTATTTTTTAAAGAGGTCCAGAGTTCCCCGTTATGTGATCCTTCCAGCCAGGCACTCCTTTGTTCTTTGAATTCTACCTGCTTTAAATTGTTAATGCTTAACTGACCAGCTCACGTTTTTAAATGATGAGCTATTGATAAGCTACTGCCCAAAGAACATGAGGAATCAGTAAAAGTTGGATACAGGCTGCTCCTCTGACATCACCAACTCCTTTGAATTTTATTTTAATTTTCTATTTTTAATTTCCTTTTTTCTTCCCCCTTACAGTTTTATTAAAGAGCAGTTGCTTTGCTGCACTGATACCATCAGTAGGTCAGAATTTTCAGCCAAGGAGGGCAGAGTCAGGAAAAGTTCACTGAAATTCCAGTAGCTCTTTGCTCTCCTCTTTTGTAGATGGGGAGGAGATCCTATTTTCTACCTTCAGAAATACTAAAATGAAAACCCTTTCAGTGTATGTTTGAAAACCGTCCAGAAAACAAACTGGGCAGTTGCTGAATGCTAAACTTTTATTTTTCTCTGTAAATATAAATCCTTGCAACAGGAGGGGGAATCTCTTCAGCACTGGGTCATTGGGATTGCACCACTTCGTTCTTCCCAAAGTAAGAATACAATATTCCTTGCCAGTGGCTGCCAGTAGAGGTCTCTCTGGAATTAAACTTCCATCACTTTATATTCCCTCTTTTTTTAACAAGCATTTCGAATTGTTCTTGTGGACAGGGGCAATCTCGACGAATCCAGGTTGAAGTGAAATCTGTGCAGGAATCTGGGACCTTGCCACTGATGGAGGAATCCATATTATCTGTTGGCATTGGCTGTGTTCAAATAAAACACGTCAAGTCACAAAATTATCAGGTAAAATTCTGAATATTTGCTGTCAGCTGTTTCCAAGAGCTGTAAAACATAAAGGGAATCATTTTCCATGGCAAAAGTAACAGTATTAAGATGTTCTGTGTCTCTTCAGGTTTTGGCTGGGTTTTTTTTTCCTATCAAGCAGCACAGCCTTAACACACCACCCAAAGAAGAGAAGAAAATACAAACATTCCTAAAATTCATTAGGAGATTTTCCTGTAGATTTTACTTCAAATATTAGACATGGAAAGCGATTTCAAGTATTCAAAATAAAAATAAACTAAAAGTACTCAAATTAAAAATTCAAACTAAAGTAAACCAGTGGAACATTTATTCAAATAGGGTCCAGTTACAAATGTTAGAATTCCATGAACCAGTTGTGGCCCACAGTAAATGCTGGGCAGTTGTTTGACAACCTCACACACCTCGTGTTCAACTGCCAGTGTATCCATCTCTTTTTGGGGATTATCTTCTTGCAGTGCTCCTGTGAGTTTCTGGTGCACTTTGACTTTTCCCCCAACAGATAAATGAAAATTCAGTCACTCCCTGGAGCTGGCAAAGCCAAAATCTGGTGCAGCAGAACAAGTCTCTGAACTTGTTTGATTTGCTGTCCTGCTTGAGAAGTGGCCAACAGTGGAAAAGCAGGAGATGTCCCAAAATGTCCCTCTTGTCAGAGTATGATTCAATCCATGTCTGCTCCCCCTTTTTCTGCTTAATCAGGATGGCTTTTCCTTTGAGCTCTGAAGTATTTGGGGTTTTTGTTGTCTCCTAACCTGAGCAGTCCTTTCCCACTGGGTGTCAGGGGTACAAAAAGGGGAATTTTTTCCACCTTTCCAGCAGCATCCTGGCAGATTATTCCTGTTGTTCCCCATTATGCTCCTGCTGGCTCTGCCTGCAGCCCCTGATACCCACATTTCCTTCCTATAAAGCCAGGAAACTCCTGAATGGAGCAAGTTTCTCTCCTAGGACAGAATGATTGATTCTTGCAGTTTTTCCTTGACCTACAACCCACAAGTGCCCTTTTTAGCCTGTTTTACAGGGAGAAGTCCCAGGGGAGCATCCTGTCTGCCTCATCCTGTTTCTTCCCCAGTGAATTCCTGATCCACTGACCAGTTCCAGCCTTACCCCACAGAGCTGGCAATCCCCAAAATAGAACATTCTGTCAAGAAAAAAGGCTTAAACTCTACTTGAGAGAGACCAGTGGGTTGTGCCTGACACTGATAACCCCCCTGGGAAAGGGCCATTGAAAACCAGGTTTTGTGGGACCTGTTGCTTACAATAGGCTTTGGACATGAGCACCTGGATTTTTAGTCCCCTTATTATAATTTCTCTTATCTCAGGTAAATCAGATATCTCTGGAATGTGAAAGATTTTCTAAAGACCTTGAACTGAGGAAATGCCTCTTCTCTGCAGCTTTTTAATTTTAGCTTAGCTAAGTTTTTGCTTTCATGATTAAGGTACAGAAGTAGGCTCTGGTGGCTCGTTATTGCTTAACTAGGTAAGTAATAACTCCTTGAGGATTGCAGCCCTCATTCCTTTTCCATTCCCTGTGAGGAGGGGCAGTTGTGCTCATTGCAAGTGGCTCTGTTAGGGATGAAGGTTGAGAACTAAAGGTGATGTCTGCCATCAGAAAATAATGGGAATAAAAGGTTGAAGGTCTCCATTGTCACTCCTGGTGTGGCTGCTGTTCTAATTCCCCAATAATTACAGCAGATTTTTACAGTTCTTCTCCTTTGCAGCAAAGTTACCTCCAATCCTTTGTACACACCTCAGTTTTGGAGGCAGCTCTGGGCCTCTCATGATAAGAGAGACCTGGAGGGGCTGGAACACGTCCAGGGAAGGGAATGGAGCTGGGGAAGGATCTGGAGCCCCAGGAGCGGCTGAGGGAGCTGGGAAAGGGGCTCAGCCTGGAGCAAAGGAGGCTCAGGGGGGACCTTGTGGCTCTGCACAACTCCCTGACAGGAGGGGGCAGCCAGGGGGGTTCCCAGGGAACAGGGACAGGATGAGAGGGAACGGCCTCAAGCTGTGCCAGGGGAGGTTCAGGTTGGATATTGGGAACAATTCCTTCACGGAAAGGGCTGTCCAGCCCTGGCACAGCTGCCCAGGGCAGGGATGGAGTCCCCATCCCTGGAAGTGTTAAAAAAAAATGTTTGAGGTTCAGTGCTGACCATGGTGGTGGCACTGGTTGATGGTTGGACTTGGTGATCTTAAAAGTCTTTTCCAACCTTAACTATTCTGGAATTCTGTAGCAGACTTTGATTTTTCAGCACTTGCTGGAACACTCTGAAGTCTTAGAGGTAAAACCGAGCATTTTTCTTTGCTGTCCAGGATCAAAAGGTTTTAAGCTGTTTCTCCTGTTTCTTTCTTGTATTCCACTTCCTTTCCATTATTAAGACTTCTAATAGTTACATTGCTGTGAATTTTTCCATTATAATTTTTGGATCGTTCTGGTTGGTGTTTAGCTGTTAATCTTTGGGGTGTCAGTGTGTTTTAGTTCTGTGACCATGCCATTGCTACGCTCAGACTTCTTTGTAACACTGTTAATATTGCTTAAATTAGTTACACGTTCTGCATTCAGTGTTTCCTGCTATCAAAAAAAAAAAAATAATGGCATGGTTTTGTGTGTTTTCACCTAGGAAGAAGAGGATGAAATGGACAGTTATCAGGTAAAAATGTTAAATTCTCTCTTACAAATGCAGAAGTTTTCAGATTAAACCATGTTAGAGGAGGAACTGAATGTTCTTAAGGATCATGAGGTGTTTTGGGGGGTTTTCTAAAGGACATGAGCACTTGAGAAAAATTATTTTAAAAGGTTCATTTTCAAATGCCATAACTGGGAACAGTGGGATGGTGTGGGGCAGGGATGGGTTCCTGACATGAGGCTGCTAAGCACTGAGGGGAGTGGTGAGGACTGGGCTTTCCAGCTCCAGTGGTTAGTGAGTTTTAGAGTAGCTTGGGGGCAAAGAACTGCATAAAGTGAAGTTTTTTTCAGTTGGGTAATACAGAAAAACAGCTAAAGAGGTGGCAATCAAAAATACTTCACATAAGATGTGGAAAGTTGAAGGGTTTGGATGTGTCTGCTCTGTCTTCCTTTTCTCTTTGGGTGTAGGATGAGCAGAAGGGTTGAGGAGATGTGCAAGCCACAATAAGGAAACCTTGGCTTTCCTGGGGCAATATTTAATGTGATTTTTTTCCCCCTTTTCAGGACAGGGACTTGGAGAGGCTCCGTCGGAAGTGGCTCTGTGCCTTAACAAAGCGCCAGGAGTACCTTGACCAGCAACTGCAGAAACTCGTGGGCAAGCCTGGTAAGGAAAATGCTGTTAAAAGTAATAACAGTAAAAGGTTGAGAGATGTGCACACACTTCTAATCTTAATATATTGTCAAATTTAGAGAAGAAGTTAATGGAGAGTTGAATCTCTGAACTCAGCAGTAATTTTTTGGGGTGAAATTAAAGTTGGAGAAGACTTCATGAACTTGTTTGTTTGTTTTGGGGTGTTTCTTCGTGTGCTGAACTGTGAGAAGAAGGGGGTTTATTCTGTCGTGGGAGGTGTAGAATCACTGCCACGTGCCAGAAGCACTCAGAACTGCTCTGCTGTCCTGACTGACATCCTGCTTCCAGATAAAACAGAAGACGATGCCGATCGGGAGGCTCAGCTTTTGGAGATGAGGCTGACCCTGACGGAGGAAAGGAATGCTGTGATGGTTCCTTCTGCTGGCAGTGGGATCCCTGGAGCTCCTGCAGAGTGGTAGGAACATCCATTCCCATAGGAGGAATGTAAAAATGATGCACAGCCCATTCCTGGCTTTGGATTGTGGCCATTTTTTGTCTCTCAGTCTGGCCTCTGTACCCTGCATGAGCAAAGTTGTTAAAATTAGGCCTCTTGCTTAAATTATCAGGTTGTGTCTCTGAAATCCAGAAATGCTGTTTAGTAAACGATACTGTTATTGATCAGAGTGTAATTATAACCTTCTGAAAAAAGGAATCAATATTTATTACCACTGGACTCGCCATTTAAAAAAATTAGCTAATATGTTAACTACCTAGTTCATTCACTTAAAAGCTGCCCCCTCATCATAAAACTGCATCTCCAGGAGCATTTTGTTGCGCTCCTGGTGTGAGAACAAACTCTGTTTAGTCAGCAAGTGTTCCATGTGATTTTCTGAGCATTAAAAATAGTAGAGAGCACTAGAGTGAGGCTGCTGTGCTGGATCAGCTGTGAGCAACAACTGCAGATAAGGAGTCAGGGTTGTTTCACCTCAAACCTCATCTTCAGTTGCTTGCAACTTCCTGAATATCTTCTCCAAGCAAACATCTAACAGGATTTATTGATGGAATTGACTGTCATGGAGTTTTAAGCTGAAGTTTGTCAGAGCTTCTAAAACATAAAAAAGATCAAGTTCTTGTTTGAAACACAGCAGCTTTCACATTGATGTGTTTCATTAGGTTTGAAAACAGTGGAGCTGCAGGAAACTTGCTCCAGGAAGAATCTGGTTTGCACACATTTGCACCAGAGGAAATGTTCAGTATGATTCAAGCACTTTATATATTACATAAGATGCCAGCCTGCTATTACTCACTATAAATTCATCAGTTTTGGCTCTTGAAACGTGTGTTTTGTAAGAAAGAGTAATAACTGTGTGGAGAGGCAGCATCAGTATTAGTTTAAAAACCTTGAGACTGACTTTTCTGATTCTCTCTTCCCCATTTTCCCTGCCATCACTAAAGTAGACAGGTTTGCATTTCATTAATGTGTCTGTCAGAGTAAATAAACTTAATTTTGCTGTTAGCATTTAAGAAAGAGAAAACATTTTGGAAAGCAGAGGTCAAAGAAGATAATAATTCTAAGAGAGCTGGTATAAAAGAAATACCAATTTATTTGAGTCTCTTGGAATCTGCAGCAGTAAATTAAAATAAAGAGGTTTGCCAGGGTTATCAATAGTCTGGCTAAAAATTGCAGACTGAATGCAATGTCGTGGGGGTTTGGATCATCAGGGACATGTGCTGGGTAAATCTCTGTTACTTTAAATGCCACTGTTGTCCTTGTCTTGCATTTTAGGACTCCTGTGGCTGGTATGGAAACTCACATTCCTGTTATATTCCTTGACTTGAATGGTAAGTGGTTCTTAAGATGACAGAGTACTTTGAAAACAGACTTTGTCCAGCCAATGAATGTTACAGAATTGAAGCAAGCTCCTAAAATTAATAAAAGCCTGGGATGGCAGGTGGATTAATTGGAGAAGTGCCCATTTTTCCTGGAACATGCTGCTTAATGTTTGAAAATCCACAGTGTTATGTATGGAAGGAACCACAGGTTTTAATAATCCCATGTTTTAGTACATCCCACCACAAGATCCAGTGTGAGCAATGTGTTTGAGCAATGTATTTGTCAGATGCTCCTGCAGAAGATGGGAAATTGGAACCAAGAAAGTGGCAGCCCCAAAGCAGTGTGGGAGCAATCAGCTGAATAAATCCTTGTTAGGATGTTTAGAGGGTTAACTTTTGGATGAGCAGTGTCAGGTGAGAAGGGGAGCTGACACTCAGCCTGTTGTGAGGAGACCTGGGCTGCAATCTCCTCACGTGGGTGGTTTGTCCACCTGGGACAGCACATCCGTGGATCCAATGGCTTCAGAGAGAAGCTGGTTAATAATTCATAACTCCAGCCAGGACAGGTTGAGCTCCTCAAAACCCAGATTAAGGGTTTGTTTCATCATGATCTAAAAGTAGGGTGTTTTCTGTTTAGGCAGCAGCTTATTTTACCACCACCACACACTTAATGCCAAGTGAGCTCAGTGCTGCAAATCCACCTGTGGGCAAGGAGGGCGTGTTTGCCACGGGGGGAGATTCCTGCCCTTTATTAGGCATGTTTGAGTCTGTGCCCCCAAATCCTTGTGCACACTTTCTGTTTAGAAGTGGGAATTTTTTTTTTGAAGTGGAACAATGCAGGAACTTTAATTTTGTAGGTGAAGTCAAAGTAGCCAAGCTGGGGAGTTGGGGATGAAAATGTGAATTCATGACTTGCTGGATGTTTTTTAAAAGGGGTGATTACCCTGTGTTTGCTCATCCCCTCCTGTTTGTAGCTGATGACTTCAGCTCCCAGGATAACCTGGATGACCCAGAGGCAGGAGGCTGGGATGCTACTCTGGTGGCAGAGGAGGAGGAGGAATTCTTTGAGCTGCAGATTGTGAAGCATCATGACAGTGAGGTAAGAGAAGCTGCAGACCAAGGAATTTTAGTCTTTAAATTGTTCTTTTTATATATCCACATGTGAAAATAATGCATCAAATATGTCATAGAAATGGTACAGCACTTGTTTCTTCTGTGAGCAACTTTGTTTTCAAGGAATATTCACTAGGAGTGTAACCATGATTTGGAAAACAGTAAAACTCAAGGATCTTCCTTCATCCAAATCCAGGCATTCTGAAACCTTGGGATTCAGTTTGTGTTTAGCAAAGCAAAACCCCTGAGCAAATTAGAGTACAAAAGCCCCAGCTGAAAAACCAAACAGTCTGAATTGTTAACATTTTTACCTCTGCATCGTTACACTCATTATCCTCCATTTTGCCACATAACTCAAGAGTTCTACAACTTCACAACTGTTGGTTTCTAATTTTTGCTGTTAGGTTTAGAATATCTGACCTACTCCTTGAAATTTTGCTCCTTTCTCTGAAATTTATTTCTTCTTCTATTTTTAGAGGAGCTTTATTCCTGATAGTTCTGTTAAGGTGGGTTTTTTTTTTGGTCCAGATTTGTTTTTAAAGCCTGGAAATTTGGCTACCAGGCCAGTTTATGGCTTGAAGATAAACCATTTCAATCTTCAGTAATACTTATATTTTAACATGCAAAAAGAAAAATTCCAGTTTTTACTGTATTACTAGAAATGCTTCAGCAAAGTTATTTCTGAAATACAAACAGGAGAATTTTTGTGGTGTGATGGAAGATTTCCACTGCAATCTCTGTTGCTCTCTGGTTTATCTTAATAAATTAGGCCAAATGGTCCTGCACTTCTGCATATTTTATAATTTATTTGCAATGATCCTGGGTATTCAAAGCTCTTTTTTCAAGAGGAAATGTTCCAGAGTTTGAGCAAGTTGGCATTTTTAATCCCAACATCTTCATTTGGCAAACTGATCTTGATTTTTAAATGGCCTCTTCTAAAGTGCAGGGATTTTTTCTTCACAGAGAGCGAAACGGAGAAGCTGACTCTCAAAATTTATGTATTATGTATTTTTGCTAATTATGCTTAATTAATTACAGTTAATTATACACCTAATTATGCTTATTAGAGGATACATTTATTTTTATTTTTTTCCCCTTTTGCAGGTGAAAGCAGAAGCCTCGTGGGACTCCACGGTCCACGACTGCATCCAGCTCAGCAAGGGGACGGCGGCAGAGGAGAGGGTTTATCTGATTGTCAGAGCCACTGTCCAGCTCAGCCACCCTGCAGAGATGCAGCTGGTGCTGCGCAAGCGCATCTGTGTCAACGTTTATGGCAGACAGGTACAGCTCCTGCAGCCCTTCCCACTTCCCAGGACTCAGATTTCCTTGTCTCTCCCTCATCTCAGCCTGGATGGAAGCGCCGTATTATCAGCAGAGGCCAGCGAGGCTTTGAGCTTCCAAGTGGTTTTCCTGGTATCCCTTGTATTGTGGGTGATGACACAGCTTGTTTTTTAAGGCTCTGTGGCATCTAAGTGTAAGAAGTTTAGTTATTTCTCTATTAACTCCTAAGTGGTTTATCACTGGGAAAAGTGGGAAGAGTTAATTTCTTGTGAGCTCAGAGTTCGTATTTTGCATAAAGGAACTTGTGTGTTTCCCTAGTCCTGTATTAAGTTCACACATTGCTGCTAACCCTTTCTATTTACAGCTACAGGTATTTAGAAATCAACTAGGAATAGTTAGAGGAGACATCCCTTGTGTTAATTCACCAGAGTTAATCACTCTTGGTCCTTTATGATTTCTGGTTGGTGCTCTTACAATAATGTGTAGGTGGGAGCAGGGTGTTTGGTAAATGGCAGGCAGTGAAGTTGTCATTCCATTTGCAGCATCATGCCCTGAGAACAGTATAAATCCTGAGAACGATGGGGGAGGAAGGAGTTTGTTCAGCATTGTCTCAGAACCCAGCCTCCCCTGGCAGTGATAATGACAAAGCAGAAAGCCTGGATTGTTATTCTGGTTGCACATCTGTAGTTAAAATCTGAAGCAAGAGCAAGGAGAAGAGGTGTGGTTACACTCAGACACCCTGCAGGCAGCTCCCCATGCTGGGAGTAGAACCCCAGTTCTTGGTGCTTCCATCAGGCAGAAGCTTTTTCTCAGCAAGGGAAGAACAGTGAATTTTTTGTCATATGGAATGGGAGACTGTATTGAACAGATAAATTAAACGTGCCAATAATCACAATCATGTGAAGTCTTCATCAATTCTGTTTTCTACAGATTTAGTCAATGCTGGTTTTTACTTTCATTTGACACAGAATCTTTGGCTTTCTTGCTGTTTTTCTAAAAACCCCTGTCAATAACCTTTCCTGGGAGTTTGTCTCAGCAGCATCTTTGAATGACTCATCTCTGCATTAATTCAACAGTCCGGTTCTTAACCCTGCAAGGCGCCAAGTCAGCATAAACAATGACCATGCCCCTTAAATCATTCTTCATAACGATCTCTTTGGTCAAGAATTTAATGTCTGTACTTGTCAATATTCAAGACAAGTCACCTAGGGCTCTGTCAGGAAAAAAAAAACCTCTAAAAGCAGCTGATGCTTGGTGAAACAGTCACCTTGCAAGGAAGGAAGTGAATCCTTCTCTGTATCTACAATAGAGGCAAGCGAATTATTTTCTCCAAGTTAAAATCTTTGGCTCTTACATATTTATTGGTTGGAGTTTGGGCTTCTTTCATTGTGAACTGTGTTTATTTCAGCTGGAATCTGTTAATCCACGTTTTCCCTCTGTTTCCTCCCCACAGGGTTTTGCACAGAGTTTCCTCCGAAGAATGTCCCCCCGAAGTTCCATCCCTGGCTGTGGCATCACTTTTGAGATAGTCTCAAACATTCCAGAGGTGAATAAGAAATCAAGAGTGTCTCAAATTGGCCAAGAGCCTCTAATTTTGTGCTTTTCCCCCTCATTTTAAGCATTCTGGCTCTTGCTGCTTCCAGGATAAGCTGTGGTTTGTAAAAGATGGAGCCCATTCCTTTACACGCTGTGACTTAGCAGCAACCTCTGTCTTATCAGTGTCACTGTGTATTTTGTTGAGTGAGCATCTATTTGCTCAGGTCCTTGAAGAGACAGTTTGAAGGGAGAGGGGGGAAAAAGAGGGAGGAAAAATGGGCAGGTGAAGTGCCTGCTGTGGAGAGCACAAGAATCTGTGGAAAAAAATAACAAAGTGGCTTTTTCTCAGTAATGTCTTTATGCATCTCTTGATTCCTGAGCATTTCCCAGTTAGATGCTAATCCTTTCCTTCCAAAGAGATGCTCTATCTGAGCACTTGTGAAAACATTAACACATGAAGAGCCAAAACTCTGATTGCTGCCTGGCTCTTCCGTGTTCTGCTGCATTCTGCACTCTCTGTTGAAATGCTTCTCAAGCAATGTTCTATTTTTTTTCTTCCTGCAGCTCACTTGAAATTTTGTTTTCCTCTCAGGTTAGATAACGCCCCAAATGTGCTTGAGCACTTTTTAATTATGAAATATCTGAATGCAGCCCTTTTGCTAATTAATGGCAACATCTCGCTGTGAGACTCTCAGAAAGAACCCAAAAAGCCTCAAAACAATAACCACGTACAGCTTGAGATGTCTGTGACAGTGGTAGGAGCACCCGTGCAGGTTGCATGGCACAGGGTGTTTCTTTGGATCAGAATCTTAGATTGGGTATTAGGAAGAAATTTTGAATAGATATTAGGAAGAGATCCTTTGTTCTAAGGGTGGTGAGGCAGTGATTGCCCAGAGAGGTTCTGGACTGTCCATCCCTGGAAGGGTCCGGGGCCAGCTTGGACAGGGCTTGGAGCAACCTGGGATGGTGGAAAGTATTCCTGCCTGTGGCAGGGGGTGGAATGGAATTTAAGGTCCCTTCTAACCCAAACTATTCCATGATTCCATGGTTCTCATTTTCCCCTGAGCTTAAGGACAAGCAGTGCTGAACTGGTGCCACGTGGTGTAACAGTGCGCTTTCTCCGGGAGTGATGTGGGAGATGTTGGGTTTATTTTAACAGGCTGCCATCTCATTTCATCTCCCCAGGATGCTCAGGGGGCTGAGGAGCGGGAGGCACTGGCCAGGATGGCAACAAACGTGGAAGATGCAGCTTCAGCTGACTCTGAAGCCTACATTGAGAAGTACCTGCGGAGCGTCCTGGCCGTGGAGAACATCCTGACCCTGGACCGGCTGCGCCAGGTCTGGCTCCAGGGCTGCAGCAGGGAATGCCCTGAGAACAGTGGGAGCAGTCCAGACACCCTCTTGAGTGCACACAAACTGCCAAACAACCCCAAAAACCACTCCAATGCACACCTCAGCCTCCCAAAACCTATGGCAAAGATCCACGGAAGCAGGGATGTCCTCGCTCAGCTCCAGCATGGGTGGGGCTGAGAGTTCTTTGTTCAGGGCACACTTCTGGGACGCTTGGTTTGGTTTTAAGGCTGTTCATTGCTAATTCTGGTTCAGAAAAAGGAGTTGTGTGGCCTTAACTTTTGCTTTCTGAAGCTTCAGCAATAGTTTCTGGAATTGCCAGTAGAATTTTTGTCATTTTGCCCACATTCTACCTCGAATTCACCAAAGCCATCCTGCCAATAAAAAAAAGACATTGATCGGGTTAATTCTAAGTGCTATAACTTGATCTGTTTACCAGGAAAAATATAGGAGAGAAAAACATTTATTGAAAATTGTTCTCCTGGATATAAATTACGCAAGCACAAAGAGAAAAGTTATGCAAAACAAGCTGAAGCTTGTGCCTGCCCACTATAAATTCATGGGGAAGTGATGCACTTTAAATATTGAAAGCAAGTTCCCTGTCATTTATAATTAGTTTAAAGGATTAAAATAGGAGCTCAGCTAGGAAAGAGAGTCTCAGTCTTTGCATCTCTGTCATCTCCTAGAATCAGGACTAGATGCAAAATCCTACATGTGCCAATCAGCAAAATACCAGATGTTAAAATTATCCATTCATAATTTTAGCCATGTGAACTTTACAGACAGCAGCCTGTGCCACATTTTATTTGTATAGACAAAGCTATCCTGGGATGATCAGAACTTTAATTCTTGCCAAATACACTTACTTTCTTTGTTTTGCTCTCTGTGACTGGCAGGAAGTTGCTGTAAAGGAGCAGCTGATGGGAAAAGGAAAACTCTACCGCAGGAGCCTGAGCTCCCCCAACGTGAATCGGGTGAGTTTTCCCTGCTGGCATCTCCAGCAGCTCCACTCTTTATTCCCAGGTGCTGGAATCATGGAATAGAGCAGTGAATTTCCTTCCTTTTCACCCCCCTGTGCTCATTTTTGAGTGTGGAAATTGCAAAGTGCAGACAAAATCTGCCCCTATTCCAGCTGCTTTCATCATACAGGCAAGTCCCTAAATCCACATTATCTGAAAAAGCAACGTAAAAAGAACTTGCTTTTTTTCTTTTTTTTTTTTTTCCCTGAGCACTGGAGATTTTTCATTTACTTTCCAAGTTGAAGAATTTTTTTTTCTCTTCAGAAGATTTGAAAGCAAGTTGCAAGTATTTGCTGAACTTAAGCTTTGCACCAGTGTCGTGCAAAAGAAAAATGAGACTTCTGCTGCCCAAAATTTGGAAAGAAATCATTTGATAGAACTGGTAATCAAACTAGTGTCAAATTTTGGCTCCTCCCAGGTCAAGAATTAAAATTTCACTTTGTATTTCTTGGATTTTAATTCTCCTTTAACCACAGAACTGTTCCTTTTCAGCCTTATGAGTCAAGAGGCATAGTTAGGAATTTTTTAAAGTTCTTGTTAAGAAATAATTCTGCTTCTTTTAACTCTTCCAGCTTTCTGCAAGCCGCCAGGATTTAGCCCCCCCTTATAACCTGAGCAGTAACAGGGTGAGTATCTGCAGATCTCCTGGTAAAACTTCAGTAGGAAAAAAAAGGAAGTGACTCCACTCTGCCAGTGATTAGGAGCAGAAATGGGAAATATCTGTGAAAAATGGGGCACCCCATGTGCTCCTGGATCCTTGAGACTGCTCCTGGCACAGAAATAGGTTTGGATGTGCTGCTCTGGACTTCTCTGGGGAAGTTCCCAGGTCTTCCTTGTCCCAGCCCCTGTGGGATGCTCAGGAGCATTGTCCAGCTTTACAGCTCTTCCAAAGCTTTCACCTGGGTGGAGGGAAGAATTCTGGGAGAAAGGAAGAGATTTGGGTCCCTATTTTAGTTCAAGTCCACCTCTAGACAGAATAAAAGCCTGTGGAGAAAAAGTCCGTGACCGTCCAGTGGTCCTAAACTTGTGGTGGGTGATAATTCAGCCCATTCCACTCCTTAAAAACACCAGTATAGACCCAAAGCATTACTTTAAGAGGTGAAAAATTAAATGTAAGCTTATTTTCCAAATCCTAGATCAGCTGAAGGATCTCCTCCTGATAGATATTCTGCCCAGCAAGCGTGGAGTCATTTTGAGGGGGAGAATCTGGTGGTGACAAGGCATTTTAATGCATAATGCAGTTGCACAGAATAATAGAATTTTGATGTAGTGCTCCAGCAATGGTTGCTAAATCTGCTACATCTGATCCATGGAGAGAATGCTAAAATACATGCAGGTGATAAAGTGTTTGTAGCAACTTCTGTTTGGAGAGAACTGTGGGATGTTTCAATATTGTAAGGGGTTTTTAAAGCAAGAATTAAAGATCAGGATTCTTAATGATTTCTGTTTTTCTCCTTCCTTCCCCTCAATGATTTCTCTCATTGCACATTTCAGAGCCCAAAGGTCCCAGCAGAGGTAATGCATTAGGTCCACCTAATGAGTGGGATAATAATTTTATCTCACTATAAAGTTGATTTTGCTCACTCACACGCTTTTATTTCCTGCTTTGAAGATGCTGCTGGTGGTGCCTCATTTGCATAGCACAGAGCAAACGAGTTTTTCCATTGAAATCCTGTCATTAATGCAGCGTGAACTGGTACAAAGCAGAGAACTTTCTCCTTGGGTGCATCTGATGGGTTCTTACAGAGCTGGAGCTGTTTAGGGCCATTTCTCACAGATTTTTGGACAGGGTGAAGTCATTTCAGAAGAAACAACCCCCTCTCAGCTGAAAAAATAGACATGAAAGCAAGCAAGTATCTAAATATCTGCCAGGGAATATTAGCCTGGAGATGAGATAAACTTTAAGACTTTCTCCCAAATCTTGCTCAGGCTTTATGGCTTTTATAGTTCAGTGTGGGCAGCTCTTGATTTCTATGAACAAATGACTTTAAAATAATACTGGGCCAATGGAAAACCTGCTTGTCCTTAGTTTTGTGTTGGTGCTCTCAGAGGAATGACCCCCTTTCCCAAGCTTTGGTTAACTGGAGTTACTGGCGGTGGTTTGCATGAGGTTTTGCTGCTCTTGGCCGTGGTTGTAGTTGCTGACAGAGACTCTGTGCTGCAGGAATGTGGAGCTGAGGTGGTGGAGCTGCTCCCCTTGCTTGCAGTGAGCTTCAATCCAAGGCACTTGTTCCTCAGGATGTGGAGGTGCAACCTCCCCAGCCGGGAATTTCTGGTTTGAAATGGATCTCTGGTTCCAAGGCCAGGCTGGACAGGGCTTGGCACAGCCTGGCTTAGCGGAAGTGTCCCTGCCCTGTGGAATTAGGTGATCTTCAAACCCTTCCATCCCAAGCTATTCTGTCATTCAGTGATCCCATTTCCGTAGGAAGATGAGCAAAAGCTTTTGTAATCTGAATGAAATAATAACAGATCCTTAAACGTCCCTTAAACGTCACAAAGCTCACTGGTGAGATCAGTCCTGTTCATTTTTTAGCATGAAGGATTTGAGAGTGGCTTGATAAGGCAGAGTTTTGGCTAAGCTGGATGTCTTTGTCCCTTGATGAGAAATTTGGTGGCAAAGAAATCTTCTCCAGCAGTCATGGGTTGTCATTTCATTGTTATTTTACCAGGAATTGGGTGTTGTTTATTACAATAAGCCAATCCCAAACAAGTTATTTGTTGTATCACAGGAAACAGCAGTCACAGGACAGTAACAGCACCTGAACTGGGTGCACAATATCGATGGAAGCCCTTGGCACATTGCAGAATATTCCTCTCCTTAACTTTCATTCCATTACTTTATTTCTCTTTCTGATTATCTCTCTCTGTTATCCCTTGCATTCCTGCTGCCTTTACCATGGATTTTTTAGCTTTGTGGAAAGGGCTCCTGAGTCTCATCCCTCTGTGTCAAGCACCATCCGTGCTGGTAAAGTTTGGAATGTGGGTGCTGCTCCATTCTCCAGCACTCAGAAGAGCCAGGGCTCATTCCTCTGTTAAAATAATAAAAAAAAAAGGAATATGAAACAAGCAAACAAGAATATAGTATGAGTTGGAATAAGAATTAAAGATGGTGTCAGTGCAACCACAACAGGCAGCTTGAAAGTTTCCAGAATTAGGGCATGGATTCATCCTGCAGACTTTGTTAGTAAAAACATGGATGGGTGGTCACACCCTCCTGAAGAGGTGGAAAAGTCCTTCTCCAGGACTGGAGCAGAGGTGTGGGATTGGTGCATTTTGGGGGAAAAAAACCACCTTGAAAGAATATCCCCGGGTGGTGACAGCACAGAGGGATTCCAGGGAGCAGGATGACTCTTCACACTGAGCTGTGTATTCCTGGGAAACATTTAAGCCAGCACTGGGAATTTTTAATAACTCCTGAGATGAAGCCTCCCCAGCTGGCTGAGAAGGCAAGGAGCTGTTTTCTGAATTTACTTCATAAGAGTTTTATGGACTTTCATGTTGTCAGCAGGACTGCACGTGGGCTCACCTCTGGGTTCTGTCTGCTTGCTTAAATGAGAAAAAGGCAATTTTTACTGCTGTTATCACTGCAGATGTGGTTAGGGGAGAGTGAGATGAGTTTGATTTCTCCTTGCACATCACACTTGTCAGGTGATGCAGGGGTATTGAGTGTCTGAGTGCTGATATCAGATACAGGGGATGAATTTTCATGTTCAAGGGGGCTTTTGTTGGAAATTTAATTTAATTTAATTTAATTCAGTTGGACACTGAATTTAAAAACTGAGTTGACTAAACTGGATGAATCAGAGGCACAATGAATGGCAGGCATCTCTGGGGTGTTTTACAGATCAGACTAAATCACATATTGGTGAAAAATGTCACAAGTTGCTCTTAAAACACCTCTGACAAGAACTATTTTGTCTTGGACAGTTGTCCTTCCAGTCCTTCCTGTCCAGTATTTGTAGCTCAAAATCTAAGTAAGACAAGATGGTGCCATTCAACCTTCAGTTTTTTTCTGGGAACCAGAGTTTATTTCAGCAAATTGATTACTGTGTAGATTGAATTTGAATAATCCTGCTGTTCATGAGAACAAGTGCCTTTTGTCCCAGCTGTGTGTCCCAGCTGTTTGCTTGTATTCCAGTGCTATGTGGTCACCTTTTCCTAAGCCTTTTCTGAACTGCTGAAATAATAAAACACAAGAACTATTCATTTCTCTTACCCAGTGGCTGCATTTTAATGGTCTGTCAACTTCAAGGAAAGATTTGTCAGGTAAAAGCCTCCAGATGACTTAGGCAGTGATGATCCCTACCTGCCCTAAAGGTTTTGTGCATGAAATAAATTCCCTGGGGTTTTTCATGGAGGATGTGTGAAAGAAGAGAAGGCAGAGGAGAAGAAGGAGAAGGTGTTATAAAAATAAACCACTTTATAAACAGCTCTGCGTTAAAACACATCAAGGGACTTGCATTCTTCTGGTGGCTACTTTTGATTTGTTAAATTAAATCACTTGACCTCTGTTTGGTCACTTGGCAGAGACCAAATATATTCATGAAATGATGACTCCTCTGGGCAAATGATTTACAAGCTTCCTCTCTTTCTCTCACCACCCTTCTTGAGAGAGAAAAGATTCACAGCACTTAAATAATAATAAGAATAGACTTTAAATTTGTTGTGTTGCAGTTGGTGAATGCACAAAGCAGCACGGGAGGGTGCTGGATGACGTCCAGGTGGGAAACTTGGGAACTTCATCAAGTTGATGTAGTTAATAGTTTTTTTAATTTTTATTTTATTGAGATTGAGATGGGTCATCTTTCAATCCAGCTTAGTAAAATCATGCATGAATTCCCTGTGCACAATAGTTGACACTTCCAGTTGTCTCCAGTATTTTCTTTTCCATATGTTTCTCCACCTGTTGCCCTGATGAACCTAATTTTGATGGTTTGTTGTCATCTCTTGAGTTGAGGGTCACAAATCTGACCTTCAGTCTAAAATGATGATCTTTGCACTCTCCCCAATGCAAGTGTAATTAAAAAACCCAACATGCCTTAAATAAACAACCGCACAAATCTTTTACTCATTCCTGTTCTCAGGACCTTCTTTTTATTTAGCCTGGCAAAATACTTAAAATTATTTAGAAGATGTAGTTTTCCATAGTACCAAGGCTGAAACAAAACTTCCAAAAGGTCCTAAAAATAAAAAAGGCTTTTCCCTATGGGAAAAGTCACCAAATGTTGCCATTCTTTTTTTACAGGATGAATATTTTGAAAGTGTTCTGCTGGTTCGTTCCTACTGCATTTTTTCAGCATTCCCCAAACGGGGCTAGAAAGTCAAGATATTTGCCTGAAATCATTTTTTTCTTGGAACAGTCAGTGAAGGGCACTTGTGATTCAACAGATCATGACTCAGAAAATGATTTAGTTGCTCTTCACCTGCATTCAGTCCCTGTTCTACTATGCTACAATACTCCTTAAATTTGTAATATTCGTTCTGTTTCTTCTGTCTCTGTGCTCTCCAGAAGCACTTAGGCTTGGCTCAAGATGTGTCACCTTAATCCCTGTGTCTTTAAGTGGATCACTATCCCAAGATCCTAAAGGATCACTAATCAAGCTTTATGTTCTCCAAAAATGAAGCTTTCAGATGCTTCCCACCCTTCCATAGCTCTTTTTCCTCATCCAGTGCCAGCATCTACCAGGCTGATGGCAGATCAGGCCAGGAGGCAACAAAACCAATATTTCAAGATTATTTTGAGTCTTGTGCTGTTTGCTTGGAGTCTTCTGTTCTTTATTAATCTCTGCCCATGGTAAGGCCACCTGGGAGAGAAACCTGCACTAATAGAAACACAAAAGCCAAAAAAGTGAAGGAGTTTGGGGGTGAGGAATAGGAAAGATGGTTTCATGGAAGCATTTTGTGGAGCTTTCCAGCCTCAGACGTGACTCTTGGACTTGTGTAAGACATAAATGAGTCAGGTCAAAGATAATGCTGGAATTGGAGGCTTAAGGCAGGGGCAGAGCAGGAAGCTTTCAAGAAGGGCTTGAACACCAAAGTCCTCAAAAGTAGCAGACTAAACAAACCCCTGCTGCTCCCAGCCTGGGCTCCATCAGCTTGACATTCAGGATGGCTGCCTCAGTGACCTCAGACATCCATCAGGTATCCCAAATTCGACTTCCCAGCTGCAGCACTTGAGTGTACCTGGAGCAGGAGGGCTGAGGACAGGTCCTGCTCTGCCCAAGTGAAGGTTACTTGCTATTCAAAGCAGGAGAGCTTCCCTGGGACTGACTTATAGATCCAAATGGAAATGATTCCTGCCCTGGGCTGCTCACTGTGACCTTCAACCCATTGGAGAAATCTATTCCTCCTATCCTGGCTTATTTATTATTTGTGAAACATTCATGACTTCAAGTTCCAGTTAAGATTAGTTCGGCTGCCTGTCATTTTTATGTTCAAGGTCACTTTAATTCCTTGCGTCCAACAGTGGGAAGCTTCTTGAAAAGGCACATTTTCCCCCTCTTCCTCCAGGAAAAAATACTGGAAACTTGCAGTCTGGGATGCAGCAGGTCCATCGATCCCTTGTAACTCCTTTTTAGTATGTTCCCTGCACATTTTACTGTGGAAGTATTTCTCTTCCTGTTCTGTCTTTTAAAACACAAGGAAAATTCAGGTGTACAATAAAATCCAGATGTTGCACCAGCCACAGCAAAACTCTTCACACACACAAACACACACATACAAAATAGTATCAAACTTCAGTTTGTATCAGTTTGGCTGCACCATCCTGTCCTTGCAACCTCTGGTCATGGAAAGGAGAAGCTTTGCAAGCTCGTCCTGAGAACATTTTGCCACCTGAACAGGACGACGCTTTCCCACAAGACCCTGAGACTCCTTGAAGAGTCTGAGACTGGACTTTTTTGACCCAGAGACTCATAAATGGGTATTGAATTGCCCTCAGGTCTCCTATAAATGAAGTAAATGAGAAGGAACTGCTTTGGCAGGCATTGCATGTGTGCCTCCCTCAGACGTTGTCAGGACAACCCCGTGGAATTTTGGTTTCCCTTCCAGCTCTGCACATCCAGTTTGGTGAAGCAAAACCAAACCCTGTCCTGCATCCACATGAAACTTCCAGCAGAGACACACCCTGGCCAGTCACTTGGAGTAATCAGACAAACCTGTGAATGATTTTACCTATCAAGATGAGAGAATTAGTAAAAAATGGATTTTGCCACGTAGATTCTTGACACTCACATGCTGATGGGAGAGAGTGGCCTGGGGATTCTGATCTCTGTTAGCCAGGAGGCTTTGTCACCGAGCCAGTTTCTAGCTGTGAGTTTGAGAGGAAAGTTCCAAAACCACAGTTTTGAACCTTTTTAAAAGCAAGAGAAATCACCCTCATGTGCAGAATGGTGTGTGGGATCCATGGGAAAACCCAACCAGAGAACCTTGGGATCTTGGGAAAGCAAAGGAGCTGCTCTTTTCTCTGTCACTGTTTCTTTCTCATCTGCCTCAGGCTCTTGTAGGGCTGAAAATAATCTTACTTCATCTTCACTAACCATGGGTCCAAACCCTAACCTATCCTGATCTCTTTGTGGCTCCTGCTGTCCACAGCTTGGATATTCCAGCTTTCTCTTTTCCAGGCTGTTGGAAAACGTGGCAGTGCCACAGCTGCTTCCTCTTGATCTGATCAACTCCTCCTTTCTCTGACTCCAGGCACAAACATCCAACCTTTAGGTCTTGTATTACTTGTCTTGTTCAGAGCTCTGTCCTCACCCCTTTTTCCTGACACTGCTTCCACTACTCCTTAGCAGATCCACAAAATATTCAGGAATTTTGGGCAGACAGCGCCATATTATTTTCACCTGGTTGTAACATACCTTCCAAAACAGAGCAGCACACCTGAGTGAAATATTACAGCTGTGAGGTCTGGAAATAAACTTCTTCTGTGCCTTGGTGCTGAGGGTGCTCATCTTTGCAGGGCTGGGTCTGCCAACTAAAAGCACCCCTGGGGAAGGGTCTTTCCTCAGCTCTGGCACTCTGAGCTTGGCAGAGGGGCTGTGCAGGGTGTGTCAGGATTGCAGTACTCCTGCTGTTGTGCTAACTTGGAAAATTAAAACTTTTTTCTCCTCTAGGGTCGATGGGAGAGTCAGCAAGATGTGTCCCAAGGTGCCACAAACTCCAGTAGAGGCATTAGCCCATCTCGTACCTCCCTGCCGGGCTCTGGGCAGCAAAACCACTCTCCTGATCCAGGTAAGAGCTCTCCTACAGCTCAGAGAATTCCCTAAAAGAGAAATGAAGTCACTGCAGCTCCTGAGTGTCACAAGAAGCTGAGCTGCTCTCAGAGAGTGCTTTCCCTTGGATAATTCTTCAACCATAGAAGCCATCTCAGACTAGAAAGAAGAGGTTTTTACATTTTTTGTAGAGGGTTTTGGGTCAGCTTTGGGTTGGTTTTTTTTCCCTTTCTCCAAAGAATAACTGTTTTCATATTTCAATATTTTTTTTCCAACAGGTATTGGTAGGCTGGCTGCTTCCTACCTGAATCCTGTCAAGTCCTTTGTGCCTCAGATGCCAAAGCTGCTGAAGTCCCTCTTCCCTGTCAGAGACGAGAAGAAAGGCAGGCAGAGCTCTCCCCTTGCACAGCAGGTAAAGCATTAAATCACCCACGAAATTCAATATTGGTGAGTGCTGCTGGACTTGCTGGCAAAGAGCTGTTTTATAAAAGTTGTTGCAGAGCAAACCAAGCTTTTAGGCACAGCAAAGCCTCGTGATCCACTTCCCCTCCATCCTGTCCAGGGATAGTGGAGCTGCTGGAACTTATTGATACACACTCAGCCCACTTGGCTTTTTACAGGTGCCAGCTCCACTCCCAGTGTGATTTATGGGCCTCCCACTCGCAGCAACAATAGTGAAATTTATGAAGGGCACTTAGTGGTGTTTGTGTATTGCCAGGAGGAAAATGTAATTCTATTTTTAATTCCTTATTTCATATCCCATCCCCTCCCACCCCTCGCCTTTTACCATCTTTTCCTGTCTACTTGGGGCCGTTGCTTTTGTTCATTTTTATCTATTCCACGTGTCAGGGAAGCATTTGATTTCCTTTTTTTCTTTTGGGTGTTGTGCTACAGAGCTCCCACCTGCTCCAGATGGGGCTTCTGTGCTCTGAGCAGAAGTGATTGCATGGTCAAACTGACTGAAAAAAACACTTCTGTCTTTTAAAAAGACACCAGATGAAATAGAGAATCCCATAAAAAATAATATAATCTCCTTCATTTGCGAGGCTGTGGTTTATTTATCAAGGAATATTTCCCTATAAAGTAAATTTTGAAGGTTCAACAGACTGCTGTGAAGATGAATCTGGAACCGGATCTCGTGTGAAAGTTTTTGGGAGTCCTTTCTGTCCATGCTGGCTCTGCTCTCATCCTCTTCCCTTGCCTGGAGTTCTGGAAGCTCATCACTTGTTAACTCAGACTTTTCCTCAACTCTTGCCATGCAGACAAACATTTTAAAGAGTATCTTCCTCAAAACACAGCAAAACAAACCCTACAATCCCTGAATAACTCTTTTTTTGTGGTTGGATCCAGGTATTTTGTTCTATTGTTTGCTACAACTAAATTTGCTGTTCCAAGAACATCCCGAGACCACAGGAAGTTGTTTTGGCATAGTAGAAATACAGTAAAATATTAAATAAATAGAGCAAAAATAAATCCACTAACACTTAAATATTTTTAAAAGTAACTTATGACACATCTAGCACAAATAAGAATGAGGCAGATTTAAAATATTTTTGACTGGGGATTCATTTCACATTTTCGTGTTGCCTTTTGCTTGCTGTTGAGGCTGGAATTGTACAAACCCCCTCATCTATGAACTGTAGAGAATTAAAATGAAGGTGGTGGCTTTCTTTCAAGGTATTTGGGTGTGGAAAGATGCAAATAGGTGCTCTTACAATTGCAGTGAGAGCCTTTCACACCTTCTTGAATTCTCTGTGAATCAGTGAGAGCTGAGAGGAGAATCGAGGCCTAATTTCCTGCCTCTAGTCTAACCACCTGTTCCCACTCCTTTCCTGTTCAAGATCAGTCGTGGATGATTTGTCTAGAAATCAAGTTTTAAACTACAGAGACATCTCTTTAATGAGATTTTAGTTTATGTTATGCATTACTATGGAAAGTCAACCAGGTCATGATCTCAGTGATTTTTAATGGGAGGGGAAATGCTATTAATGCTTTGGTTTTTAAAATAAGAAGAGGACTGTGGGATGCTTTAATGCTTGGTTGCACTGGAGAGCAACCCAGGCTTTCCATGACCACTGGATCTGTGTAATTAAATGCAATTTTAGAATCATTCTCTGCTTTCAGGTTTTGCAGTGGAACCAGTCAGTTGTATTGCAAAGGCACTTCCCTGGTTTCAGAGGTTTTACAAATTCCTTGTGCTCTATCTGTAGGGAAACAGGGCTTCTTCACTGCTGTCAGCAATCCCAGGGAATCATGGAATATCCTGAGTTGGAAGGGACCCACAGGGATCATTGCTCCAACCCCTGGCTCTCCACAGACATCCCAACAGTCCCACCCTGTGCATCCCTGAGAGCGCTGTCCCAGCATTCCTGGAGCTCTGGCACCTTTGGGAATGTCACCATCCCCTGGGGAGCTGTTCCAGTGCCCCACCACTCTTGGGGGGGAAAAACCTTTTCCTAATCCCAACCTAAGGAAAGGTGCACAGAAGAGAGAGAGAAAACCTGAAGGAATTGCCCCAGAATCAGCTCCAGCTTCTTCTGTGCAGCACAAAAATAAAAGAGGTGCCTTTGCAGCAAGCCTGGCTTGAAGATCATAAATATCCCATCCCATAATCTCCCGTGCTGCTTCTTTCTAATGGCCTGAGGATGCAAATGTGGGCAGAGGAATTGAGCTGGAGGTGGTGATGGATGGCTGAGGGACACGGGGGGCTCGGGGGGTCACTGCCAGGCCGTCAGCTTTAGCACCTCATCCCTCACTTGCCAGAGCCAGGCAGGCAGCCAGGAATTCCTGTGGAACTGGAGAAACTGCGCCACGGAGGGGACACAAAAATGATCTTTCTGAGCCTCAGAGAATACAGAACAGCACCTCTAGGTCTGTGGGAGAACAAAATTGTAGTGCACAGTGGCAGGGGACATAAATAAACATGCAAGGTGGGAGAAGTGGGTGGTAAACTGCAAAAGTACGAGGGGAAGGCAAAGCCAAAAAGGACTTTCTGGCTTTAATTCCAAAGGAATCCGAGCCTTAACTGGGAAGTGCTGGAGTTTTGTTGCTCTAAACAACAATTTGGGAGAGCGAGGTTCAGGAATAGAAATGACAAAGAGGATGGAAAGATCTAAATCATCCTTTCCTGGCTGGAAGCTGAGATATGGGGAGATCCAGGTTGGATTTTGGGAAAAGGTTCTTCCCCCCAGAGGGTGCTGGGGCACTCTGAAGCAACTCCCCAGGGAATGGGCACGGCCCCAAGGCTGCCAGAGCTCCAGGAGCGTTTGGACAATGCTCTCAGGGATGCACAGGGTGGGATTTTGGGCCCTGGGGTGCAGGGCCAGGAGCTGGGCTGGATGATCCTGGTGGGTCCCTTCCAACTCAGGATATTCCATGATTCCATGATTCCGTGGAAAGCAAGTTTCCAAAGGAGCAGGACTGAACCTTTATCCAAGTCTGGAGTTGAATTTAAGTTCACCGTGACCATTCCAAGTGGGTGCGGTACCAAATCTCTGATCCTGTGCCAGTAAAAAAGGAGATCAGTTCTGATCAGTCATTACAAAAATACACTTTTAAATTATTTTAGCAGCTTTTTATTTCAGTCCTGCCCATTGCTTAGAGTGGCATCAACCTTAAAGCAAGTGAGCCCACACAAAATTATCTTCACAAAGTGATCTTCCCTTGTTTAGAGTGGTTGCTGGAGCTTCCAAAAAACCAAAAAAAAAGCAGAGACATCCCAGTCAAGGTGGTGGCAGTGAACAAAATTGCTGTCTTTGACCTTCTGCTGCAAGTTTAGTAACTAATCTGGAGAATAATGAACCGCAATTAATGAAATCTGCTCTCGTATTCAAGTGTGTTTCTCAGACAGCACATAAAATAATTGAAAGAACTTCCTGCTCTCTAATTAGTTAGATTGAATTAATTTGGCATAATAGGATTCTTTATGTAACTCGCAGAACGGCTTCCGATGAAGCTGTTTATGTACCTAAAAGATTGGGTTCTGATGAAGCTGTTTATATACTTTCAAGTTAGAAAATGCCTCTTTTCTCCTTTATCTGGTGCCTTTAAATTAATTGCCAGTAGTCTGTAAATAAAAAAATTAAAAAAAAAAAAAAGCCAACAATTGAAACCTTTCTCGATGGCTGGAATTGCTTTTTATTCTCCCAGCCTGTTCTGGAAAAAGCTGAGAACCACAGAGTGCAAGATTTGGAGCCTTCTGCCCCTCACTTCACTGCTTGTGGGGAAAAGCTTAGAATCCTTGTGTAAAACATGCATGTGGATGGAGAAGCAGAGTTTCATCTCTCTGTGCTTAATTATATCATGTAGGAATTGAAACTCCTCTTTTTTATCCACATGCTAAGGCTTTCCCAGGGTACACCAAGCAGAATTCCTGTTCTTTTCCCTTGTGACCCCGTGGCTCTCCAGGAGCTGCCTGTGTAATTGCATTTCAGGGCATCACTGGGTGCTGACATTAAAAATGGACATATTAAATATCAGTTTCTGGTTTTTTGGCATTGGTGTGGCAGAAGGAAATTCCTGTGGCCAATTTGGTAAGTGGATTTTGGTCACCTTCCTCTCCAAGAATCTTTTTGGATGCTCAGATGTCTTTTGTTAGCACGTGGCTTAAGAGAGAGATCTTGAGTCACAGATTCATTTTTTTAAAAAATGATAATAAACTCTTTGAATTTCCATGTTTTTCATTTGTGCTTTATGGTGTAGCCACATGGAGAGGGCAGCTGTCACTTCTTTCCCTTCCACCTTCTGATGCAGACATAGAAATTAATCTTAAAAACGAATGAAATGCAGTTAATGAAAGGCTTTCTAAATAGACAAAGCCCCTTTTCTGGCAGTCCATTAAAAAATAACAGTTTCATGGATGGGCCTGGTGCACAGTGTAATTGCTAGAACTGACATTCCTTAATCAAATGTAAATAATGTGGCCTCAGAGAACCTTCTTTAACATCTTGAGGGCTTTCTTTTTTTCAGAGTTTCAAGTAAAAACTCATTTGGATGCTACAATCAGCAGAGCTCCACAGCAGAGCTTGTATGTCTCCTTGTGACTCAGTTGTTGGTGTTTTGATTTCTTTCTGAGCTCAGTTTTCGCTGTCATCCTCAAATACAAATCGTTTTTGATGAGAATGAGTGTGGAAAACTGACTTTGGAAGTTTCAAACCGCTCAAATTTCTTTATAAACTAACTTAAAAATGGGTATGAATTACTCTTTTTATCTGCCAGGACCTAGAAATGAAGTAATTTAGCTGCATAGAAAATGGTGTGGTTCATTTTGTATAAATGGTACTAGAAAGGGGGAATTCTGAAGTCTTATTACAGGCTGAAATCTTCCACAAAGGGAAGGTGGAATTAAGAGGGGGTTGTTTGGGTTAATGTTTAAACGCAGAGTGTATTTAGAGAAGAAAATGAACAAACACCAAAAAACCTCAACAAATTAACTTGCACTGGATTTCAGATCTCCTTGTGGAAGGCAGGAGATTTTATATTTGAGTGATTAATGACTTTGCCCTTGATTTTAAAATAATTTTGAAGAGGAATATTGTTGGGGGCAGGGAGGGAGTACCTTTTAAGAGAAGAGCAGTGGAAATTTGGGATAATGTCCCGTTAGGATTGTATCAACCTTGGCTAAACCATTCCTGGCACTTGATTTACCAAAATATGAATATCGATCTAATATCGATATCCAACTGAGACAGACAAAAACTCTCTTAACAGTTTAGAGTTAGAAAGTGAATGTTTTATTTGGCGCCAGACTCAGTGTGGGATAGCTCCCTAAGACACAGGGCCCTGATCCAAGCAAACACAGCGCTTTTTATTTACAAAAATTATGAATATCCAAAATACAAATGCATATTCATAACATTAACACCTCCCATTCTCCGCTTCGTATGGAAATGAGCTTAAATGTCATTAAGCATGCGTAGTGTGTGCTCTGAATGGAGTCGGTGGTCTTGAATTGGGTCAGTGGTGCCAAGAAAGATGAAGTAACTCATCTTCCTCATTTTGACCTTTTCGCCTCTCTGAACTTTAACAATCCTAATTACTTTAGTGACCTCTAAGTTTCCTCTTGCGTGACTTTTGAACGGGTTCCCACCAAGGGAGGAAATTGGTAATTGTCCTTGTTCCCTACACCAACTTACCAATGTTTCTGTTCCTCGTTCTTAGCACAGCTAAGCAAACATGCAAATGACAGATCATCACTTATTCAGTAATCAATTACTAACATCTTAAAACCCATTTCAGGTCCAGCTCTCTTAACTATTTTAATTAGCTCTAGCTGGGTCCAAATTCCTTCCTATTCTAACTAATTTCAACACAGCTAGCCTATAACTAAAATCTTTATGATTCTATGTTTCACACTCACAGGACAATTCTTGGCTGCCCTGGCCCGATCTGTTCTCTTAAATGCCACTGAACTTTGTGCATATTGGGTGTTAATACTGAGGGATTTTCATCCAAGTGACACGAAATCAAAGGCTTTGCACTGAAGTCATCAGCCACCGCTGCCAGAGGCGTTTTACAAAGTGTTTAATGACACAGAAATACCAAATGAGTTTTGCTGAGCTCTTCGAAGAGGTGGCCACTGTATGTGTGTGGAATCTATGGGATGAAAAGATGTTCTTTCAGGATTAGTGTTGGTGCCTCTGTAACTGGGGACAGACACACAATTGCTTTTCCTCTTCAAGCTCACCAGCGTGGCAGGTTGGGCTCTCTTTTGGTCACCTCGGAGAATGTGCAAAGTGACCCCTCAGTGAGCACAAAATGCGCACGCGTAGAGATCAAAGGTTCGTAGAACCACCATGGAATCACAGAATGGTTTGGGTTGGAATGGACCTCAAAGCTCATCCTGTCCCGCCAGGGACACCTCCCACTATCCCAGGGTGCTCCAAGCCCTGTCCAACCTGGCCTTGGACACTTCCAGGGATCCAGGGGCAGCCACAGCTTCTCTGGGCACCCTGGGCCAGGGCTTCCCCACCCTCACAGACAGGAATCCCTTCCCAATATCCCATCCATCCCTGCCCTCTGGCAGTGGGAAGCCATTCCCTGTGTCCTGTCCCTCCATGCCTTATCCCAAGTCCCTCTCCAGCTCTCCTGGAGCCCCTTTAGGCCCTGGAAGGGGCTCTGAGGTCTCCCTGGATCCTTCTCTTCTCCAGGTGAGCACCCCCAGCTCTCCCAGCCTGGCTCCAGAGCAGAGGGGCTCCAGCCCTTGGGACATCTCTGTGGCCTCCTCTGGACTCTCTCCAGCAGCTCCAAGTCCTTCTGCTGTTGGCCCCAGGGCTGGAGCAGCTCCGCAGGTGGGGTCTCAGAGGGGCAGAATCCGCCCCTCCCCTGCTGCCCACGCTGTGGGATCATCCCAGCACACGGGGGATTTCTGGGATGTGAGTCCACCCACCTGGGGCATGTCCAGCTTCTTTATATCCTCACAGTCACCCTGCACAGAGCAGCAGCTCTTAGGAGAAGACAATCAAAGATGCTTTAAAGTGAACTGCTTTCATCTTCTCCCTCACTCCGTGTTTTGTCAGCTTGGTTGAAGAAATTCTGCCAGAAACCATCACACTGTAAACGGGCCGTGTTTTGCCAGTGGATAAACAGATACGTCGAGTTTAGCAGTCACTATCTACAAACATTTAATAATAGAATTTGGCTCTGGATCCAGAAATATTTTTCATCCAGCAATGTCTTCCCACACAGTCCCAACACATTTTTTTTTTCAGTGCCCCCCTCCACAAGGAATTTGACTGCATTTCATCCCACAGATCTGGTGTGGTGCCCTCGCTGCCCCAGTGAGGCTGTTCCTGCCCATCTGCTTCTTGTCAGCACCAAAGCTGGGCAAGTGCCACCTCTCATAATTGCTTTTTTCTCTGTGTTTTTCTAAACTTTGCTTGGCAAAGTTACTGTAGTTTGGAGATCTGTCATCCTTTCAGGAGGAGAACTTGATGAGGAGTGATTAGAACCTAATGGTTTTCTTTTTTTTGCTGTGTGATACCAACTGGATTTTTAGATTTTTGTGGATTTGCAGGCTGTAAGACTGGAGGTTTTGGAGAGAGAAAAAACCAAAACAAACACTTCCCTCTGTTTATTTATTTTAAAGGGAGAAAAGGAAATCAAAGGAACTGAGAATTAGCTTGAAGCACTTTTTCTTATTCCAATTCTGAGTGCTTATTTTTGGATAATAAGCACTGGACAAATTTTGTAAAATCTAAAATTTGCAGGGTTTCTTCACTGGTTTATTCTGATCCATCTGGTTCCTGGAGCCCCAGGTCCTGTCCCAGTGAGGATCTCAAAATGCTCAAACTCATGCACCCAAAACAGAGCCAGTTTGCCCTGAACCCTATTCCAGTGGTGAATTTTATTTAGCACGTTTAGGAACAAGTAAAAACCCCTCCTCTCCTGATTCCTTTCATTGAATTGGAGCTTTAATGTCTTCAAAAATTTTATTTGGGTCCACTGTGACCTTCTTGGGGTTTTGTGCATCTTTTGTCTTTATTTTCTACTTTGAACCACCTTGGTTTTTTTAATGCCTGGCAATCTCTCTATAAATAATAACTGTTCTTTTCTCCTATGATTATTCCTCTTGAGGGTCAGTTTAGTCATATTCCTGCTTTGCTGGGCTTAGAAGGGAGGCAAGAGAAGATTCCTTCCTCTTCAGCTGGAGGGTTTCAGTGCTTTAAACAGATTGTTGAGTTCTGGGAATCACTTGTCTGGGAGCTGAGCACTGCCTGGGTGTTTGTACAGAAGGAATTCTCAAGTCCCTTGGAGAAAAAAAGAATAAAAGCAGACAGCTCCCAAATTGTGTAATGTGTCTCCCTTAAGGAGCTCTTCCCCTCAAAGTCTGAACCTGCACTTGCAGTAAATTATTTAACACAGCTAAAGAGATGTTCCTGCCTTCTTCTCCCCTTTCCTTCTCTTTGTGCTTCCCTTTCCTGAGGTTCTGCACTGAACTGGGGGTTCCTTTCCCTCCTGTGTGACAGCCCAAGCCAGCAGCGTAGCCCCAGATTTGTATCAGCTGTCACAATGTGCTGCTCTGGTCTCAGGAGAGGGATTATTTCAAATCTGCCACATAAAAACCTGAATATGGAGCAAGGGAGGGCCATTTCTTGTCAGTATCCAACGCCCTGCAGCAGCAGTGGGAATGCCCTCCTGGAAAAGACAATGCACAGACCTGGATTCTGCCTTGCTTTTTGAGTTAAAGCCAATAATGTTCAGATCCAAACTGGTGTAGGGACTGGAGATAGAGAAGGAGTTCTGGAGATCAAATTGTGGGATACTCAAGGTTGGAAAAGGCCTTTAAGATCATCAAGTGCAACAATAACTCAGCACCAGCCCCATGGTCAGGACCAATCCATGTCCTCAGGTGCCACATCCATGTGGGTTTTGAACACGTCCAGGGATGGGGCAGCCACAGCTTCTCTGGGCAACTTATGCCAGGGCCTCACCACCCTCACGGGGAAGGATTTTATCCTCATATCTAACCTAAATCTTTTTTAGGTTAAAACTGTTCTCTGTTCCCTCTGCCAGGGTAAAAAGTCTCTCCTCTTTTTTTGACAAACTCCATTTCAAGTACTGAAAGCCCAGTTTAATTTTCCATCCTTTCATGACAAAGGTTTGCTTAGGATCCTACATTTCAAATACAAACTTTAACATTTACCAGTTTGACAATATTTAATCCTTTCATTGAATGATTCTCTTTATTTCCCTCCCTCCAGGCTGTCCCACGAATTATGGTTCAGTCAGCCAGTCTGGATGCCAGTGCTGCCAGGATAAAACAGGTGAGCACATCCCAGGATGTGAGGACACAGTTTTTCTGTTCACCTGCCAGAGGTGGCTGAAGCATCAGCTGCTTAAAACCTGTTGCACTTGTGCTGTTGCCTCGCTGTGAGACAGTGAAATTCTGTCTGGGCTGCTGGGTGTTATAGGTCCTGGTAAAATCTCCTCTCCTATTCCTGGTTATATTTTTATACTTGAAAGCATTAGCAGATAATTAGCTGAAATTTAGCTGGTTTGCTGCTTTAAAAGGAAAATTTCTAGGCTCTGACAGTGTCTATAAGCAGGACGTGGCTGTTATTCCAAGTGTGGAGCTTAATTCCCCATTTTGCCATAATATCAGGGAAAAACTCTTGCTAAGCTGGAGAGAAAATAGACCCTGTGATCTCCCACTTCTCAGCAGAACTTCAGTCCTTGAGCAGCACATCAGCTTCCTCCCACTGTGCTTTTATTGTCTTGGAAAACTGTGTGTTATCCAAAGGGATAATCCAGAGAAAGAGCTCCTGAGTCCACATGGACACCACCCTTGCCATAGGAAAGTGAACACTGTGGCTTTAATCTGCTGGAATATGTAGTAAAAACCCACTGTAAAAAAAATTATTTTATTTTTTATTACATTTCACTTAGCAATAACAAACCTTTGGTGCTGAAATTCCTGTAATCCAGTCAAATCCCTCTTTCTTCAAATGCTGCTTATATTTCCAGCAGAAAAGGCATTTTGGGAATAAGCTGAAAATCCTGTAGTTTGGGACACTCAGCCACTAGATGGGAGAAATCACAAAATTGTGAATAATAAACAAAAATGTTCACCTGAGACAGGATTTGTTCAAATCTGCCCTTCTCCAACCCCTTTTTTTCCCCCCTTTCCTATTAGCACTCCCCTCCCTCCCGCCTTCCCAAAGAGATTTAGAGACATCCTAATCTTTTAGAGTACATGTGCTGGCAAAAGATATTGATCTATCAGATTTAGTAAACTTTACAGCCAAGAAATACATCACTGAAATGGGCTGTTAATCTCATGAGGTGCAGTTAATTTCATCCTCTGGAAGTGCGAGGTGCTGGCGGCGCTGAGGTGGGAATGGCATTTGGAAACGGGGATAGAAATGACACTTTAGGTGCAGGGGGATGATTTATCCACCCAGAGAGTTAAGCCAAATAACCATGAGAGACTTATGGATCACGGCTGGTTCCCATTCCATATAAATCCTGCTGTTCAAACAGCAAATGACCATTCCTGTAATATAAATAATTTTTCAGTAAATATTGGGGAGCGTATTTCTTGGGGTTGACACTTCCCTTATTAATGCAAGGAGGGAGCTGACAATCCTCCCAGGCTGGCAGGGCTGACTTGGGATCAGCTTCCATCTTCTGGAGATTGCAGCTACACAGGGATTAAGATAAAGCTCAAAGCCTTGGTGCTTCCCAGAGGTCTTGTATGTGTGCTTTTAGCTCAGATATTTTGGATAACAGAGCCCCACGTTCCCTCTCCCCCTGTGTTTCAGATGAACCAAGAGGAAGCAGGGAAGCAGCCACTGGAAACCGTGGCGCAGGCGCCCGAGGTGGACAAGAGTCTGGAGAAGACACCCAAAGTGCCTTTGCAGCAGCCCACGGGGGACACCCAGGCCCAGGACTGCCAGGAGGGACCTCCAAGCCCCCTGAGTGAAGCCTCCAGCGGGTACTTCTCCCACAGTGTCTCCACAGCCACCCTCTCTGAGGCCCTGGCAGCAGGAAGCGACGCTGTGGCTCAGCCAGGAGGTCCAACACCTGCAGGGAGTGACTCCTCAGCTCCTGCAGTGGCTCAAGTCCCTTCTGACATGCAGGGACACTTGGACAGGGCTTCTGAGAGCTCTCTGGGCACAAAGAGGGAGAATCCCCCCACCTTCAGCCTTCCAGGTGCTCCCTCCAGACCGAGGGACGGCCACGAAGTGAATGGAAAGTCTTGCACTTCTTATCCCAGCGAGCAGGGGAACGATGCCGCTGCAGCCACTGATGCAAAACCCTTTCTCTCTACCTCCACTCCGAAGGAGTCGATACCCAAACAATCGGTGGAGTCAGCAGGACAAGCCAGAAAAAAGGAAACGGCTTCTGGGGCTTCGGAACTGGGGTTTCCCAAAGCTCAACCCGAGCAGCCCAGCGCTGCAGCCTCCCCCTTCAAAATCCAGAAAGTGAAGACATCGGAGCTGAGATCCTTTACCAGCATGCTGGGATCAGATCCCACGAGTTCCCTGGGCACAGAAGAGCAGCGGGAAGGAGAAAAGAGCACATCCAGTGCCCGTGGACTGAACCACAATGGGGCAGAGACAGCAGAGGAAAAACTGGAGGTGATTTCTGACTCTGAAGATGCCAACGAAATTCCCGAGTGGCTGAAAGAAGGAGAATATGTCACAGTTGGCACGAACAAGATGGGCACCGTGAGATACATTGGGCCCACAGACTTCCAGGAGGGAACGTGGGTTGGTGTCGAGCTGGATTTGCCTTCAGGTAAAACATCCCCTGGATCAGGTGGGAAGCAGCTGGTGTGTCCCAGCTGGTAGAGCTCATCCTAAAGCTGCTTTTTTAGGGGTTTATTACCCACTGGGGGGTTTATTGCCCATTGCTGGAGGCATTTTGAAAAGGGAAATGTAAAAGATCTTCCCTGCTGTCATCTTTTCCCAAACCTGCTCTCACTTCCAACCGCTTCAAGATCCCAAACCATTCTATGACCCCTGACTGTCCCTTTTCAGTCATTTCTTTGGCTTCTTACACTGGAAGCAGGAATCAGGATTCCTTTTCCATGCAGTTTGCTAAGCAGTAGCTGCAGGAGACAGGCCTTGTGTCCATCGATTCTCTTCTGGCCTTCTGCTGTGAGGATGAGGGTGTTCAAAGCACAACAGGAGCTGTGGGATTTAGCTCAAAGGGACATTTAGGCTGAATGAGCCACAAAGGCTCTTAATAGGTATTAAGAGGTGTAATAGGATTTTATTTGAAAGTAAGCTTTAAAATTGCAAAAAAAAATATTTGTGTGTATGTAGTGTATTTATATATATATATATATATATATATATATATACACACCCCCCTATATGTGTGAAAAGCAGTGGGAAATAATCATCCACCGACCACCAGCTCGTACAGATAATTTGAGGGGTTTTTCACCATCTTATTTGTCATCCCTGCCTGACTTTTACCTGTACAGCTGTGGAATTCCCAGAATTTAGGGTTTCCACGATTTTTTGGAATCCAGGGTGCAGTTCCTGGAGAGGCTGTTGCTGTTCCTTTGGTGTCGGTGTGGGAATAGGGTGTCCCCAGCACAAGAGGAAAGGAAGATGATGGCTGGGATTTGATCCCTGCTGGAGTCCAGGCTTCCCAACCCCTTTCTTCTCCAGGAGCAGGCAGGACTGGGGGAAGGCAGGGCATGCCAGTGGAAAATCCAGGAGAGGCACAGTGGCAGTGAGAGGATTTGGGTTACCCAGGGCACATAAAGTTCCTTATTCCAATCCTTTTAGCCAAGTGCAGCATTCCCAGGCTGGGTGGTGAATCAACACATCCCAGGGAGCCCACGCTGCTCCCTGCTGCACATTTCCCTGGACTGGAGCAGTTCGTCCAGCAGAACTGTTCAGGATCCAGAGCTCCTGTATCTTCCCTGTGCGTGGTGTGTTCATCAGAGCTGAACTGGGCAGTGACTTCCCAGCAGGTTTCAGAAAACTCTCTGGAGTTTTCCATCCTGGAAAGCAAACTGGAGCTGTTGATCCTTTTGCAAGGTGCAGTAGTTCCTCAGTCCTGAATTTGTGCCTCATTTAAAAAAAAACCAAAAACATATTTACAGATTCATTTCAGTTTTGGAAGGTCACCTTCCCTCTGTCAGGCTGCTCCAGTGCTAATTCTGTTTGCATATCCCAGTAAGCAGCAGCTTCCATGGAAAAGTCAGGAGATTTTTGGCCTGCTGAGGACTCAGCTGCTGATGTTGCTGGAATTTTTTTCCCCCATTCCATTTCCACAAGGATTAAGACCCTGCTTTGTTGGAGCCTATCTGGCTGCTCACACATCTGGAGCTTCACTTGGGGAATATGGGCACACTCTGTCATGCTGCAGACAGGGACAGAACTCTCAGGACAGGGAAATCAAAGTCCTGGCCACGTCAGGGTACTTTGGACCCAACATGGTGATGGTGGAAGGGAGAAGGAAACACCCCAAAAGCTAAAGAGGTGACTTTATGTCATTTCAAGAGCTGTTGGATCTTTGCACATTCCCTTTAGAGATGGGAGCAATCCCTGAGCAGTGATCCTGAGAGTTTTAAATTATCTAAAAGGAGAAATAGAAAGATCTCAACAGCACCAGCACAGAGGAATTATCCTTCCTGTTCTCTGGGGGGTTTATGACATGGAAACAGTGACAATCCTCCACTTCAAACATCAGCTCAGAAGGCCAAAAGCTCTTTTAAATGTCCGTTTTTCCTTCCTTCTTGATACCTTGCTGATGGAACAGGTGATTTACCACTTTGGGAGAAATTATGGAGTTCTTCTGAATAATGAGTGGGAAGGAAGGACAAGGTGGAGTGTCCGGTCCCGTTCAGAGTCACTCTCCATGCAGTGGCCTTGCTGGGGTTCAGAAGGGAAGTTTTACCTCCATGGTGCATTTTTAGGGATCAGTCGTTCTCCCTCTCAGCACTTTTTCCTTGCCTCCTTCTCTGGGTGCAGTAGCACCAATTTGCACAGAATAAAACCCATTTTGTAGGAAAAAACCCTTCCCGGTGAGGGTGGTGAGGCCCTGGCACAGGCAGCCCAGAGAAGCTGTGGCTGCCCCTGGATCCCTGGAAATGTCCAAGGCCACGTTGTCGGGGTTGGAACGGGATGGGATTTAATGTCCTTCCCATCCCAAACCATTCCGTAATGCCCTGATTCTCTTGTCCCAGGTAAGAACGACGGCTCCATCGGAGGGAAGCAGTATTTCAGGTGTAACCCAGGCTATGGATTGCTGGTGAAGCCGGGCAGGGTCAGGAAGGCCTCGGGCCCGGCGCGGCGCCGGAGCACCGGCCTGAGGCTGCAGGGAGCGGCCGGGGCGGAGAACAGGAGGAGCGGGAACTTCTCCGGGTCAGCCTCCAACCTGGCCTCCCTCACAGCCTTGGCCAAGTCAGAAGGAGGATCCACGCTACGACTGGAGAAGAGCCAGAAAAACGCAGAGAACAGGAAATCCTGGGCAAACTGAGAGATCCCAGCCCAGCAAACGCCCTGGGATGCGGCCGGGGGAGCCGGCAGCTTCGGGAAGCGAAACCAACCATCCCATCTTCCAGCTGGTGGCAAACACTAATGAAGGGTTTGTTCTCTCTGCTCTGGGTTCTTGACACGACAAGTCTTTGCCTCGTCATGGTGCTGGATCCTTCGTTTCCTGTCCCAAGTCCTGACGTTTCCGGGGGTAACCAACGGCAGCCGGGGCCGGCGCACAGCGGTGGGTGGGTGTAATGAGCTCCTTCTCTTCCTCCTTCCAGAGGAAAATTGGTCAAACCATGGCACAGCTTCCCAACAGCCACGAAATCCTCCCCAGGCACCGGCGCTTCCCTTGGAGCGCAGGGCAATTCCCGAAGAACCTCCACAAGAATAACAGCTCTGTTGCAATTCCATAAGAGCTGTGTCAGTATCACGTAATCCACCATGAAAGGGCAAGGTGGGAATGATTCCAGACAGGCAGAGAAGTGAAAGTAGAACTTTGTTTGGAGATAGAGACCCCTCAAAGTCCTTTGATTTAAAAAAGTTGCAGCCCTTGGGTTATGTGGCTGGGCCGGTGCCTGTTTGGATCACTGCCCTGTTATCTCACTCTCCTGTGGAAATCAGCATGGTCTTCCCAGCTGGTTTGTTGGGAATGGGAGAAAGCCCGTGGCCAACTCTGTCCTGTTTCTGATCCTTTTAATGTTTGCTCTCCCCATGACAGGATCCCCTCTCTCACTTGCCCCAGAGTGGCAGGACCTTCTCCTTGGTTCCTCCCTGTGGGCCGAGGGGATTTTTGCAGAGGTGTCAGCACTGAAGTGCTTCCCTGTTCCCACCCAGCCTTTGGAGACACTTGGAATTTTGCCAAGCAGGGGGTTGCTGCCCTCGTAACAGGATCAATCCAGTCTATTTATTTTTATTTATTCTTTTAAAACGTGAAATGTTCGCGCTTTACAATCATCCCCGCCCGGCGCTGCACAGAGGAGCTCTCCCAGCACCATCCCAAGCGCCGATCCAAAGACGAGGTGCCTCTGTCGTCCCCAAAACCAGCCTCTCTCCTGGAAAGGGGGAGCTTTGGGCTGGCTTTTATAAACTTGATTTTATTCGTGGCTGGTTTTTAGCTGCCTGTGGCCCAGGGGACGTATCCCTGTCCGTGTGTCCGTGCATGGATCGGCCGACCCTCGTTTTCCTATCAAATCCTGAAAAGCCACAGATTTTTCTATCCTGAGCTGTTTATATCTTGTTTAGTCATCATGGGGGGATTGGACAGCCTGGGCTATAGATGTTTTAGCTACGTGGGGACTATTTAGGATGCTAAATTAATGATTAAACTTCAATATCTCTCCCATCGCTGCCCGTGGGTATCCAAGTGCCTTAAACCATCTGGTTCCGAGGTCCAAGGGAAAGCTCTGTTGGCATCAAAGGAGATAGGGATGCTTAGCGAAGGAGATAATTATGCTGATTTACTGTAATTAATATCATTTATGCAGAAGGAATAAAATTAAAATAGAAACTAATCTGTAGCAGAAATAAGTGGGCTGGGTTCTGATGCAGCCCGCGTAGAACTGCCAGGGATTCGTGTATCTTCCAGTTGATGTAAGTAGTTTCAGTGTTCCCTAAATTTTCCTCAAGAAATCTTAATATAAAATGTACAGAGCAGCTTTCTAAAGATATTTTTAGTGTACAGTTTTCCCTCTTTTCCCTTTGCACGAAGCTCCTGTCCATCCGAGCCACGATGGGGGAGGAATTTGGTAGTAACGAATTCGGATGCTGAAATCCCGGGTTTTAAAGTTAAAACTGGTTTTATAGACACAACCCACGCAACGAAACGCTTTGTTCTGGGGGTCTGAGGAGTCTTGCTGATGAAAGAGCACCCACTAATTAATTTGATGCCTCTTACACTGCCTTGTTGGTTCCTTTAATTCCACCCTGACCGTGTTTTTAATTGCACTTTGTTCCCCTGTGCTGCCGGAAGAAGCTGATGTGAAACAGCCCCTCCCCGGAGTTGTGTGGTTTTAGTCTCAGCATTTCAGATACCTGGATTTAGGGATGTCTTTAAAACTCCTCCATGTTTGCTCGATGGCCCCTTTGGGGGAGATGTGAAGGGAGGAACCTCCAAGTCCTTTTGAAGCCTCTTTTCTTGCCCCGCTGTCTGGGAATCCAGGATTTCAACGTGGCCCATGGAAAGGTGCCCAGGCTGCAGGAGAGAGGGGGAGGGACAGAAGGAGCTGGGTTGATGGTTCCCTGTTTCTGCTGCTGATTATAAACCCCTCTGGCCTGTTTGTGCTCCAGCCCTGACCGTGGTTTGGTGTTTGCACACCCGGGACACGCGGCCAGAGGCTGATCCGACTGCTCTGGGCTGGATTCCCTCTCCTTCTGCCCTCAGCTGTGTTGCAGAACCATGGAGAGGGGTGTGAAGGGTGGTTTGAGCAGCCCACAGCTGCTGCCTCCTCTGGGATAACTTGTCCTGGAAGGAGGAAATCTCTCCAATAGGGCTGGGATGATTCCAAGAATCCGGTGGGAATGAGGAGCACGAGGAGCCCGCGGTGCCTTTGTGGAGGGAGGACCTTGCTCAGAGCTCTCTTGGTTTTCACCATCTCCTTTGACTTCGGAAACAAAACCTCTCCTCAGATTCCACCCTGAAGTCACCCTGATGCAGGACAAGCTCCAGAAAGCTAAAGAAATTTTGGCCGTGAGGGTGTTCCTGGAGGATTCCCTGACTCTCTCCTGCTCCCTCCCAGCCTTCCTGGGCACGTGAGGTCTTTTCTAAAGGTGTTCCCCAAATTTTTGGCACAGTGAGTGGCACATTCTGTTACTCAAAGCCATCTTTTACTTCACCCCAGCTAAGCCAACTAACCAGAAAAGAGGTAAAAACCATCATGGAGGTGATCATAGATATTTCTTATTGATAATATTAGAAAAACTCTACTCTCAGCCTAAAGGAGGAGGTGCTCTTAACTGGAACCGCCCAGCACTGAGGCTGGTGTGTGAATAGCTATGCATATTTTTCCAAGTTTTCATGCACTTTATGCAGGGAAGGAGAAGATTTAATGCAGGAAAGTGTAATTGTAGCGAGTGTCTCATCTCTGGTATCTCTCGGGGGTTCAGTCCTGCTGGCTGCATCCCTGAATTGTGGGTGGGTCTCGGGTTCTTGGAAGATGATGGTGGTGGGTTGGAAAGGTTCCAGCCACCCCCATGTCCGCAGGGCTGGGGGTCCCTCCTCCCCACAGGGTGTCCCTGACGCCGAGCCAGCCAAGAGGAGGCTTCTCAGAGGGACTTTCTGGGTATTCTCAAGCCAGGCCTAGCCTTTTTCCTGTGTTAGATTGAGCTCTTGAGGTGTTTTCATCTCCATGCCCAAAATCAAGCCCATTTGCCCCGAGGCTTTGGCTCTTTGCTGTTCTCTGACGTAGTTTGGTTGAGGAAAGCGAACAGAAGCAAATTCTGTGTGGTGACACCGCCCGGGTCCTTAAGCAGAGGGTTTTGTCTGTGGCTGGGGTGGAATGTTCAACACCCCTGTGCTCTCCTACAAAGGAAGAACTCCCTCATTCCTCCCCACGGTGGTTGGAACCCCACCCGCACGGGGCCTGGGTGTTGTCCAGCCCCGTCCGAGCCCTGCGGAGCCGCGTCCGTGGTGATGCTCCTGCTCTCCCTCCGCCGGTTCCTCCAGTTCTTTGCACAAGATTCCATTTTCCCAGTGCCTTATCCCGGGGCCAGCAGCCGGGGCGGCCTCGGGGTGCCTGGATTTTAGGGAATGAGGCGGTGAGGAACGGTGTGGGCTGGTCACACTACACAACACCCCGAGTGGGGTCATGATCAAGTGTCTTGTTCCTCCATCTCCTGTCTCCCATCTTTGGTTTCTGCCCTCTCCACCGTTCCCAAACCCTGATCCTGTTGGGTTCCCTGGGAGCTGGTCCCAGCTCGTGTGTCCCTGCCAGGGTCAGACCCTGCAGTGGCTCTGTGTACTTTAAATGAGCTGAAATCCAAAGAGACTTTGTAATGAGCTGTAAAGTTTTTAATTATTTCTGTACCATACTAAATGACTGTAATATTGTATCATGCGTGCGATGCCGCCTGCAGGACCTGAATAAACGTCTTCTTTAGAGCTGGGATGTCTGGGCTTTGTTGTTCCAGATAGTGGCACCAAAATGTTTAGAATCAGAATAGTTTCAGTTGGAAAAGCTTCCAAAATTGAGTCCAGCAGTTCCCCAGCACTGCCAAGGCCACCACTGACCCATGTCCTCAAGTGCCATAGCCACGTGGCTTTTCAATCCCTCCAGGGATGGGGATTCCAGCACTGCCCTGGGCAGCTGTGCCAGTGCCTTTTTGGGGAAGAATTTTTTCCTAATATCCACAGTGGGATGAGGATCCCAAGGACTTTCGTGTCTTGCTCCAGCTTGGTCTGTAGGGAGGTCGATGCCTCAGGGAACTGCCACAACCAATGCTGTCAGCTAAAAAGGGCTCAGGGTGATGAGACCCCCTCAACATTCCATGATGTCCTTGAAACCCCTGCCTGGGCCACACGATTTCCTTTTCTTTGGCACCGTTTCTCTCCCAAACACAGCTTCATGTTGGAAACAACAGGCAGGGTTTCACTGGGATTATTTTGTGTTTTTTAGTTTATCTTGGCCTTTTTTGAAAGCAACAAATGCTGCGTTGATCTCCCCATCCCCACTGAAACTCAGCGAGCAAAGGATATTTTTATCAGCGCTGTCTTGCAATCAGCACACGAAAACAGCTTTTTTTTCCTTTAAAGCCACTTCCCTTTTATGTTTTACCTTCTGAAAGAAGAAAACCCTCTTTGGCTGAAACACAGGAGCTGTTTGAAGCAGCGTCACTTTGTTCAAACCTCGCTCTTCCCGGAAGATGGCTGTGGCACCTTCCCCGCGCTGCCACGTTCTGTTCTCCAGCCAAAGCTGGCTTGAAAAGGCTCCGATCAAAAAGAGCAGGAAAGTCATTTTTAAAAACCCCCAAAATGAACAAAGAACACCTTTCCCCCCATTTTCCTTCAAATTAATGCCGCTTCCTTTGGCCCTGCTTGGCTTCAAACACTTCGCCATGGGAGGCAGCAGCCCTTGGGCTTCACCTGAGTGGAGAGAGGAGCTGCCCTCCCACGAGCTGGGCACATTTCCAAGGGGGTTTTGCTCACCTTTGGACACCAAGCTGTGACAAATTACTGGTTTTTCCCTGGTTAGTCTGCTTTCCCACCAAAACAGGCACAAAGGGCTGGAAGTGCAGCTTCTCTGCAAAGCAAAGGCCTCCACTGTGGGTTTGTTCCTCTTGTTTTGTTTAAACACCTCCCAGTGGAGCTTTTCCTGGTTTTCAGCTGTGAAGAAGGGAGTGGGCTTCATCCAGCATCCCAGGGTAGCTACAGACACCCCTGGAAGTGTTTGCCCCATCCCTAGAAGTGTCCAAGGCCAGGTTGGATGGAACGTGGAGCAGCCTGGGACAGTGGAAGGTGTCCCGCAGGGGGGGAACCAGATGAGCGTTGAGGTCCCTTCCAACCCAAAACATTCTGGGATTCCATGATCCCCAGCCTCCTCCCTCCAGGAAATTCCCTCTGCAAACACAGCAGCTCTGGCAGCTGATGATGGGGAGGGTTAAGATAAATGTTATCCCCCTCTGATGTCTGAAAGGCACAAGGAGCACTTTGAAAGGTGTTTCCACCCCTAAAGTCCAATATTCATTACCTGCAGCCCTCCTGAGTTGCCTTCCCCCTTGTGTTGGGGTGTCCATCCTGAGCAGACCCCCCACCCACAGCTGCAAATCTTGGTTTTAACCAGGATGGCAGGACCTGGACACCATTTCACTGAATAAATCAGTTCCTGTGACTTTGTGTCTTCTCTGCCACCTGGCTCATCCTTCCACACCACCTGCAGGAATTGCTTCCCATTCTGAGGAAGCTTTTCCCCACCCACCCCATAAATCCTCCTTGAGACCCCAAGCTGCTCAGCCCCACCAGGCCAGGACCAAAGGGCAGCCCCAGCCCTCTCCTGCCTTGGCTCCTCAAAATTACCCCTGTACTCAATAATTCAACATCTTTTGCTTTTATCACCAGGTGATCCCAAAGTCTGCTCCCCCCAGACCTTCAACTCGAGCAAGAGACTTCTATTGTTGGGAGGGCACTCACAGGGCCCTTTCTGAGGCTCCAGGAGCTTCTGGGGTTTCCAGAGGGAAGGGCACCATCTCCAAGGGCACATCATCTCTGTATGACCTTCACCTGTGACAAACACAACCCCAGTTGACGGAGAACTCTACTCTCAACATCTCCTTCTAGTGGAAAGAGCCCCAAAAGGTCTCTGGAATCAGCCCATGGCTCAAATTCCAAGTGACTGCACTGCTCCAAATCCACCATCGTGTCCATCACCTTCATCCCTTCCAGAGACCATCCTTACAAAAAGGGAGTGCACAAAGAATTCCGTTTTCCCCAAACGAATCAACATTTTCGGCATTCACTTTGTTCTCAGGACACACTTCAGGTCACACCCAAGCCCTGCACAAAAAGGACGATGGAAGAAAAGGGTCGGTGTTGAGTTATACATTTTTATTTTCTAATAGGTACAATACTAAAATAAACACAAATTAAAAAAAAGTTTTATTAAAACAAAACTGTACAAAAAAGCAGTTATACTACATTTTAATTACAGAACAGTCTACTGTCCAAAAGGCACTAATCCAGAATAGGAGATACAATGATACAGGACTCATTTGAACTATTTTAATCAATACAATAGAGCACTTGTTTCTCTGTCCATTCACATACAGAAACAAGGACTTTTGCTACAGTCATTACACATTGTTATAAATATGAGCCCTACGTGGAAAGGTGCAGTATCGCTCTCCCTGGGCCGTGGGTTGGCTCTAACAAAGACAGGGATTAAATTAAAAAAAAAAGGGAACAAAAAAGGGGCACAGGGGGAGAGGCTGATGGTTCGTTTTCGCAGCAGCTGCCACCAGGGGAGGGTGTGATGGACATTCACCCTCCCCTGAATTTCAGATGGAGGCTGGACCAGTTTCCTCAAGGGTCTGTGGTGGGACTGAAGGTGAACTTCCATCACCTCCTGCCCAAAGCTTTGCATCAGTTACTCCACTACATCCTGTTCTATGCAGGTTCCTTTGGCCCTTTCTTTCCCTGGAGAGTTCTCTGTGATGGATAAATAACAATTCCCAAGCACACCAAGAGTTCTCATGTTTCCTACACTATTCCTTTTCTCCTTGCAGGGAGCCATCAGCATCTTGCAGATAAAGGCAGTGACTGGGAGAAGAGTTTGGAATGATGTTCTCAACACTCAGTGCCTTCACTGCAAGGGCATCTGGTGTAAGATGGAGCCCTCTCAAGGCTGCTCCAACTTTCTCAAAGCAAAGTGCCCCAAAGCCACCAGGAGTGCTGGGGTGGATGCTCCTGAGAGGGAGTTACAACCCATCACCTCCCAACCCTCCTTCCTGACAGCCAAGCTCCCCAAGTGCACCAGCGCGGGGAACACGAGGTGCTTCCTCCATCCCCCGTGGAGGTGGGACTGAGCTTCACCCCCTGAGACTTCCCCAGCACTTTCTTCTCCACAAGCAACTTCCCACCACGAGGATCTGCTCATCCTCCCTCCCAACCTATCCAATCCATTTTTTTCCCCCAAAATGTCAGGCTGAGGAGCAGCAGCAGACCATGGACATGTGTTTAGGGAACAACTACCACACAGGAGTCAACCAGCACATGAATATTCAACTTCATGAGGAGGAGCAGCGGCACAAGGCGCCCAGGAAATGACACATCTCGTCTTTCAGCTGAACGAGCAGCCCTTAAGATCAAGACCAGGGTGGATCTGAAGGGTATGATGATGATGATGATGATGGGCATCACCTGACCCGTTCCCCGTGGAGGAAGGAGCTCGGTCAGACGCGGGCAGGAGAGGGATACTGCACCTTTGGAACAGTGTCATACACATAAGACAAAGACAGGCATCTGGATGTTAACAAAAATAAGTAACAAAGAAATATGATTAAACAAAATCTCTTCTCACATCATCCTATACTACATCCTCCTTCTGCTTAGCAGAAAATTGTACGTACACAAAAATACAAATACACAATTTTGTAGAACAGTCTGATTTTAATATATTTATATATATTTATATTTATATGAGTGGCAGGTTAGTTCATTATATAGAGCTTTTTGCACTTTTGGCTCATATGCAACAAGGCTTTATAAATTCAGCTTTAGCTTTCATTCAGGTTTTATAGCTTCTTGAACATTTGTTTTCACATTTAAAGCAGCATCCAATTTGCAAGAGGAGTTGGTGGTGGCTACAGCAAGGATCAGGTCAAGAGGTTATTTGGGGGCTGGGGGGGAGGAGAATATACATTCCAGTGTGTGTGTGTGTGTGTGTGTGCGCTAGTGCTCATGGAAAACAGACCAGAGGGTGACCACACCACTCCAGGATCCCATGGTTACCTCTTGAGGTAGGCAGGACACCTACAGCAGATGAGACACAGGGCCCAGCCGGGGCAAACCAGCAGCTGGGTGGGAGATGCCGACGGAGGAACGGACAGGGCAGGGATGGGACACGGCTCGTCTTGGGTGTCACTGATACATCTGGGGACACTGAAGTGACAGGAGGCAGCTGGAGCCATCCCAGCACAGCCCAAAGAGGAGAGGCACGGCTGGCACCCACCCCCAAGCTGAGGTCACGGTGGGACAAAGTCAAGACACACAAAATTTGGATGTGAGGAACCTCCCCAGCCTTCGCTGGGGTTTTGCTCCGCTTTTGTGTGGCTCCAAGGCTGTTCCACCGTCCCCTCACCTGTGGGTTTGCAACACTCAACTACAGCATCCACCTGCTGCCACCAACATCCCCTGCCAGTGACAGTCGCTTTTCAGGGAAAATACCACTTCCAAAAGGCATCTCGGAGCACGGCCAAGGGTCTGTGTGTGCCACGGGCTCCACCAACAGTGGATTTCCATCAGAAATGTCCTGATTTCCATCAGGACCCCAGCAATGGATTCCCACAGGATCACTGCTTCTATCAACACCCATCCACTCCCCAGAGGCTGAGCTTCTGCTCTCTGCAGAGATGTCCTCAAGCTTTGCTTGCCAACAGTCCCTTCGCAGGCTTTCCCACCTCGGATGTCAAAACATTTTGTTGCTAATGAAAACTAAAACATCTACACACAGATTGCTTTAATTTGCTGAAACCTTAAGTACTAAAACACCTCCATAGTGTTCTGTTACCTCCTTTCACTCTGGTCAGAAGAAATCCTACTTTAATGTGATTTTTTGAACTATCACTGATACCTTTTTTCTTCAAACCCACATAAAATTCTCACCTTTACGAAATTATAACCACCTGCCAATAGTTAGGATTATTTTGACAAAATGTTGAGCAGGTGCCACTATGATAAACCTAGAAATAAATAAGAATATAGGAAGAAACTGCCTTTGGGATTCCAGAGAGTTTTTGGCTGCCCCATCCCTGGAAATGTTCCAGGTTGGGTTGGACAGGGCTTGGAGCAACCTGGAATAGTGGGAGGTGCCCCTGCCCACGGCAGGGCGTGGAACTGGATGATTTTTAAGGTTTTTTCCAACCCAAACCATTCTGTGATTCCTAAGGAGGTGATTAAAGAAGCACATCAGCTTTTTCCACCCAGACCTGGTTTTCCAGAGGTGGATGTTTATCACACAGAGCTCTTTGTATCTGCAATCCAAGAGGCAGTTTTGTACTGAAGTCTATCCAAGCTTCCCCCCTCTTTGCCATCCACCCCAAATCAGAGATTGCAAACATTTGGCTGAGAAATGAGATTCCCCCCAAAAGACTGGGAACCAAGGGGGGCAGCACGAGGAAAGAACGGGGAATTTTTTCCAGCCGGATTCTGCCGGGCTCTGGACTCGTTGGAGGGATGTGCGGAGGGATGCAGGGAGGGCTCTTAAGAGGGAAATGAGGTCTAATCCTATTCCTCCAGCTCACTCTGGAGTCCTATTCCTCACTTAGGCACTTTTTAAATTGACACTAAGAAAAAAAAACCCAAAATGAAAGAAGTACTGCACATATCTCACACTTCCCCGGCTCTCGGCAGCCTTGGGAAGATCATAAAGACCAAGAGGAAGACAGCCAAGGCAATTTGTCAGGAAAACAGTGCTCCCCACGGCCACAGCTGACTTTGACTCGTCACCCTTTGACAGAACTGCTGTGGAACCAAACAGAGTTTAAACCTGCTATTCCTGGGTTATCTTTAAGGGCACAGCCTGTCCCTCGGTGCCACAATGACATCGCGTCATCCCACAGGACCTGACTTCCAGAGGGACACGGGGCTCTCCCAGCCTAAACCAGCAGCACTGGTGGGAGAAGTGCAGCCCAGAACCATCCAGAACTCTCGCAGCAAGATCAGGGAGGCTTTGATAAGATTCAGAAAGACATTCCTGGGGCCAAAAGCAAGGAAGAAAGGGGGTGCTTTTGGGTTTGTATTGGGTGGTGGAATGGGAAATCTGTCCCTCCCGAAAGACCAAACACGGCTCTGGCCCCACAGCAACCAAAACCCAGTAACCAGCTTCAGGTCAGCACAAGGCTCAGGATGACACCCAAATTCACATAGAAGCCAAAAAAAAAAAAAAAAAAAAAAAGCACTGGATAACACTGGAAGATGGGAAGCTCAAATTCCAAACTCTGCTTTCACTGTAATTTTTCATTTGGAAAAGTGACTTCAAGATTTTCCAATGATTTTCAAACCTAAACCAATGTATGAATGAAACCAAAAAGCTACTCTGGCTGCAATGAGTGATCCCCAGCCCTGGATAAACGAAGTGTCCCAGGGAAGCAGCAGACTCCTGGGAAAGCTGTGCAAATCCAGGGATCCAGTCCCAAACACCCACAGGAAAAGTGGGCATCCAAACCAGGAATATCCACGGCTCCAATTAAAGTTCCAACACAAAGGCAAAATAAACTGGAGCAAAGAAGGCCAGGCTGGAGAGGGCTTGGAGCAACCTGGGATAGGGGAAGGTGTCCCTGCCCATGGCAGGGGGTGGCACTGGATGAGCTTTGAGGTCCCTTCCAACCCAAACCATTCCATGATTCCATGAAAAAAACGCTTCCACCTGGTCCCTCTCCCATGGTCCAAACACTTCATTTCACACAGGATGGGGCAAGTGAAGAACCTGCTGTAAACTGGCTGAATTTATGAGATGGTTCTTCTTTTAAGTGGCCAAAGTGGATAAAATTGTTCTTATTTATTCCATATATTCATAGATTTCAAGTAAGTAACGGATACAGCACCATCTAAAAGGCCAAAGGAAAGGGGAATGTCTCCCAGTAAACAAACCTTCCCAGTAAAAAAAAGACAATCCAAGTAATGATAAAAAAATTACACTTAAAAACTACCATTTCTATGATTTTCTAATAATCCGAACTGCAAGGAGGGAAGGGAGAAGGGTCTGAGGGCTGGGAAAACCCAGAGCAGAGAGTCTGGAAGCTTCTGCCCTACACTGGATTGCTTTTTATAGGGTGGAAACAATATAAATCCCTTACTTGGAGGCTGCAAGGACAACAGGTTCAGGTCAGAGCACTTCAGGATAGGCAAACCAGATAAAAAAAGGATTATCAGGGTGTGAAGGAGCTTGGATGAAAGATAATTTCTGTGAGAAGCACTGAAATTTGGAAAAATAATGTGACAAATTCAGTACCAAGAATCAACTTCAGAGGGAAGCGAATGGCTCAGAGCAGTTGAGGAGGGACAGCTCAGACTCTCCACAGGAATTCCTTCAAGGAATACAGGCTCCATGGAAAAAATAAGGAGACATCAGTTTAGCCAGAGGGCTTGTCCTGGCTGTGGGATTTTTTGAAGCCATCTGACAATGGTATTGTGAAAATCAGCTGCTGAGGCGCTGCAGCCCAAAGAAATGGTTGTGACTGATCAAGTTCTGTTTATGCTGAATTTTTGGGGTAATTGTGAAAGATTTTTATCTTTATGGAACAGGAACTGGGGTTAGAGACATAAGGCACGATGTGTTCTCTGATGGACAGTTCTTGCTGCAGAGAACCCCTCCAGAACTCAAATCTCTATAAATTATTCAATATTCTGAACAAGTTCTAAAGGTAAAAGACACATTTTATCTCTTTGGAGTCACAGATTTACAATTAAGGCCAGAAGGGACCAGTCTGTCACCTACAAGGGGACCCTGAATGTCGGGTGGCCTCCCACAATCCTGATGCAAACTCCCCATTCCATCTACTTCATTAAAAGAAGAAATTAAAAAATTAAATGAAAACCCCAAACCAAACCCTAACTGAAAGTGTCCCTTTATTCTGCATCACTCTTTACAAATTTTATCACATATATCCAATGGATTTATAAACATTCCCTCATCTCCACAGCGTTTATTTTCTCCAAGGACCTGGAGAAAAAGGACTGAGACTTAAAAAGCTCTAAAGGAAGAAAGAGTTGGGCAAATGAAGAGCTCTGAAGGAAGGGAGAGGGGAACTGAAGTGTTAGAATGGAACTGTTCCTGCCCATGAGCAGCCGTGTGCCAAGGTGGGAATGTTTGGTTAAACTGAAAGGCAACTGCAGGGAGAGCTTCCAGCACATTCCAGGGCCTAAAGGGGCTCCAACAGAGCTGGAGAGGGACTCTGGATAAGGGACAGAGGGACAGGACACAGGGAATGGCTTCCCAGTGCCAGAGGGCAGGGATGGATGGGAGATTGGGAAGGAATTCCTGGCTGTGAGGGCGTGGCTGGGATAGAATTCCCAGAGAAGCTGTGGCTGCCCCTGGATCCCTGGAAGTGTCCATGGACAGGGCTTGGAGAGACCTGGGATAGTGAAGGTGTCCCTGCCCATGGCAGGGGGTGGAATGAGATAGGATTTAATGTCCCTTCCCACCCAAACCATTCTGGGATTCTCTGAACCACCTCTGTGAGAAACTGAACAAAAGCAGGGCTCAGGTTCCAGTAACAGCTCCTAAACCACTTCAGTTCTCTCATCAACAAACATCCCAAGGTGTTTCTCCTTTTCAGGGAGCAGTTCCAGATTTTGTGCAATACCCCTGGGTCTTTCCCACCAACATCTTGAATTCCTTCACCATTCCAAACCCAAACTCATCCCATTCCATCCCACTGGGAACAGAGATGCTCCTGCTGCTGTTTTCATTCCATAATTTTATCAATTTTTTCAAGGTAAGAACAGCTTGGATGTGTCAGGGATAGTCTGTGGCATTTGGGGCTTGAAAAGATCTGCTCATAATGCATAAATGCATTGGAAAACCTGGCCAGTGAGCTGATATTTGGAATTCCTGGCTCTGGTTAGCTCCTGAAGGATATTTTCCATCCTGTCCCTACAGCCCTGTCAAAGACAGAGAGCGGCAACTTCATCAGCAGGCAGACTTCAAAAAAAAATTATATCCAAAGTCAAATGTGTTTTGAGGAATGGAATAAATGCTTAATATTCTTAATGGAATATACTGGGTGAGAAATATTAATTAATAATTTACTTTCATTATCTCTTTGCCCTCCTTGAGCGACCTGATGGATAAACTGTGTAAGTAAAATGTATTTTTAAATCTCAAATGATGTCAAATATATCTCAGAAGGCTGAATCCAACCTCTTAATTAAAGAGGTGGGTTATTTAAGCTACATATGCCATCTTGCCATAACATGGAAGACTTTAATTAGTTAAGGAGAAGGGAGAGGAGGATGGGAAGCTGAATTGAGGCCAGTGACAGCAGCAACTTGAGTATCTAAAAATGTATTTTCTAAAAAAGAAGTTGTTCCCATTGCTACTGTGAGTGTAGTGGTGGGAACTGTGCTGGAAGAACTGAAGTACCCACAGCCACAGGTCTGCTCTGAACTGGGATTCACAAAGATTTCAGTACAAAGAAGCTGAGAAGTAACTGGAAGATTTGAATAAGAGCCTAAGGAAGTCCCTAAATTCTTTAGCGAGTTAGGAACCTGATAAGTTTTACTAAATTTGACTCAGAGTCCCTCTAAGCATCCTTACATGCCAAAAAAATGTGGAAACCTGCGTGATAAGTGGAGAACAGCACTGTGGAAAAAAATCTGGTCAAGAAACTTAAGGGCAAAAACAGAGCACAGGCTCTGCAGTGCTCAGTGGGCAACAGATACTCACAAAAACAGATTTAGAAGGCACAGAACTCCCTAGGGCAGAAGCTTTTGGAGAATCTAGCAACAGATCAGGGGAAAATGATGGTATTTTGGGTCACCACCAGATATCCTGGGTGAATGGCAAGGACAGTGTTCAGCCAAACCTCTTGTGAGGGGATATTTTGAGATTTTTTAAGGAAAAAGGGGAGTTAGCTCCTATCACTACACGGTGTTAACTGACAGAGCAGAGAGCTGGAGGAGAACATGGCAACAAGTGCTGGTAAGGCTTCCAAAGAGACACTGGGAATGGGAATTTGGAGTGGCACCCAAGAGCCAGGGACATTCCCTGCTCCAAGGAACCCTCCAGCTGCAGACAGGCGAAAACTCAGGATGAGTCCAGTGGAGTTCATGGCTCATCCTCTCCAACTCCACAACTCCGAAATGAGCCAGAAGAGCTAAACCAGGCCCTGGGCAATCTGTCCCCAGGCTGTCACACAACCAAATGTCCTCTTTGTCTCCCAAACTCACTGGGAGTGACACGCACGTGGAGCTGGGAACAGAAAATCAGAAGGAGCAGCTTTGCATAGAAAACTGAACTCGGTTCAGTCCCTGCTGTTGTAAGTAACCATTCATTGAGGTCATTATTTAAGTTTACAGAGGAGCTGTGTTCCAAGTGTCACTAATAACACTGGTATTAAAGAGAATTAGGGGGTGGGAGATCTCCTGTTTTCAATCACAGAAAAGACAGAAATCCTTTTAATCACGGCCATGCCAATCCCTGTCATTCTAAAGCCGCTAATTACCCGTCAGGGACACCCAGCCATTCAAAAGAGCTGCCATCACTGTGACTGCCATACTCCCATGCACTTATCCTGCCCATCCCAATTACCCTGGCTGCAGCCTGAAAGGATTGAGCACAAGTGTGCTGGATGTTTTGATCAGCAGAACACACCCGCTGCCATTGAGCAGAGAGGGAATAAATGGCAGAGGGAGGCTTCTGCCAAGGCAGCTGAGGGAGAGATGCTCTGCACATACAGAAACATCAAAGGCCCATCACCAGCCTGCTCCAGCTCAATGGCTTCAGTTCACTCCTGCTTGAGCTGTCAGCTGGAGCACTCCAGACCTTCCTGAAAGAATGGGAAAGAGCTCTATGCTGCAGCCATCAAACCCATTGGTTCTTTTTCTGCATCAGCCTGATTAAAAGGGGCATTTAAAAGGTTTTTGTGAATTTTCCCCTGTGTTTCAAATGGCAAATCCTATTCTAGCTCCATGGCAGTGGGGCTGCACCATCCCTGGAAGTGTCCAAGGCCGGCTTGGACGGGGCTTGGAGCAACCTGGGATAGTGGAAGGTGTCCCTGCCCAAGGCAGGGGGTTGGAACTGGAGGCTCTTTAAAATCCCTTCCCACTCAACCCATTCCACGATTCTCTGATATAAACTACAAAACAATTCCAGGCTATTTTTAAGTGACAAAACCTAAGGCCAAGGATAGTGACAAATCCTTTAGTAAAGGGTTTGAATTTTTCTCCCTCTGCCTCGCTGCTGCCACTGAGATAAACTTCCATTGGTTTGATTTGTTTTACATTTGTTGGACAAAAACCAACATCAAATCGCTGTCACCTTACTGACAGCCCTCAAAACACCCAACCACGCTCTTCTAGTTGTAACACATTTCTCACAAAGGAAAAAAGATAATTTCAGTGTATTTTAAATTTGGATTTTAGCTGCCATCTCTAGAATGCCTCTGGTTTTCATGAATGTGCAACATCTTTAGTCAGACAGTTTAAACCCCATAAATTTGACAGCAGAAAGAGAGGGTGAAATGAAGGTTTTAGGGCTGTACCAAACCCCTTTTGGCCAAAAACTGATCCAATATCCTGAGTAAATATCTCAGCTGCTCAAATGCCCAAGGGGGAATGTTTTAGGTTGAAATCTCCCTGTAACTCTTCTTGTGAACTGCAAGGTATTTTTTTGGTCAGACCATCAACCTTCCCTTCCAAGGAATCACAGTGAAATCTCCACAAAACTCCACTAAATTAGCTGGGATCAGGATCCAACCCCTGACTGATGCTACAAACACACAAAATCTGGGTAACGAACACATATTAAGGTCACTGACATGTAACACAACTTTAAGACCAATCCTGCCAACAAAGATTCCTGCCAAATGCCAAAAGCTGCACCAAACCTAAGATTATTGCCTACAAGCTTAAGACTTTGATCAAAAGAATATCACCCAGTTAAAGAACTTCAAAGAGTGCAAGAGCTACTTGAGTGGGAAAACTCAGATAAAGTAAGAGCAAAGTTTTGACACAACCCCCTAAAGTTTGCTGGTAACTACACAATGAATTTGAAAGAAGCTGATGAGCACTGGGAAGTGGTGGCTGCACCATGACAGAGCTGGAGTGGGAGGAGGGACATTATTAAAAATTATAATTAAAATGAGTAGAGATAAAGCAGGGGACAGGTTGGAAATCATCTCCAACTGAACACCCACAGCTCAGGACTATGAGCAGAGTCTCACACTGAATTTAGTAATTTCCAAAGGAAAGTGTGACTCCAGCTTTGGATTCCAGTTAGGATCACACACAGGGAACCAACATCCTGCATCAAGGCAGCAATTTTGAGTTTGGAAAATACTTAAGACCAATCTTAGTGTGTTTATCGATACGAAAAATAAAACTTATTTCAACTACCACACTGTTTTTCCTAGAAGTGGCCAACAGCAAACACTTAAGGAAAGGAGGATCCAAGTTAGCACAATCACACTTTTTCCCAGTCAAACCCTTTCAGCTTCTAATAATCACCAATTTGTGATTTACTGACCCAAAATTTCTGGCTTATCACAGTAGTCACCAGTGGGCTTGAGTTAACCCCAATTTTTCCTGACATAGGTTCAGCTATGTGGAATTTTTCACTTGCACTCACAGCAGCAAGACAAAGATAAATCTTCACAAATGAAGGCAAAAACTGATCTACCAATCACAAATGTTACAAAACCATGAAAACTTACCAGTCTGATGTTAGGCAATGAAACAAACAGAGCAAGTCAATATCCCTGAAGAACTGTGTAAACAGAGCAAATAATTAATGAAATCTCTAACTTATGGCTTGATTGGAGTCTGGAGCCAGACCCTGCAAATAAAGCTCCTCTCTATTAGTAAACTAGAAAAGATAATTTTTATGAACAGCAAAACAGAAAAAACCCTCAACAAATTAAGAGAACTTCTTTAAACAAGTCAACATGTACAAATCAGAACTAGGGAACACCTCAACCTGAGCAGGTGTGCACAGAATCAGAGAATAATTTAGGTCAGAAGAGACCTCTGGAGGTCTCTAATCCAACCCTGTCCAGTTGAGTTTTGAATATACCCAAGGATGGGAATTTCACCGCCTTTCTGGGCCACTGCTCTACCAGTGAGCATGAAAATTCTGTTTATACCCATCTGGGATTTTCCTTAATGCAGCTTTAGCCCTCTGCCCCTCAGGTTTTTGCCGCACACCTCTGAGAAGAGCCTGGCTCCATCTTCTCTGGAATCACAGAAAATCCTGAGTTGGAAGAGACCCAGAAGGATCATCAAAGTCCAACTCCTGACCCTGCACTGGACCCCCAAGTTAAAACTAATTTATTAAGACAGTTAAACCCCAGAATCTGGGATATCCCCAGAGCCAGCCTGGACAAACCCAGCTCCTGCAATCTCCCACCACGCACCACGTGCTCCAACCCTCCCATCTCCCTGCTCCTGCCCACACCATGATCCCACAAATGATGGACAGAGGGGACTAAACCCTTTCCATGACCTCCTGAAGGCTCTCTATGAGATTCCTTAATTGCTACAAGGGTGCACTGCAGACTCACATCCAGCACAGATTTCACTACAACCACATGTGTGTCTGCAGAGTATTTAGAAGATCAACAGAAAACAAATTTGCTGATTTTGACCAACTCATAAGGCTTTTGCAAACGTTTGGGATCTTGTACTTCAGGAAAAAGGTGGGGGAACTAAAAAAAGCCCAACACCAAAACAATCCAGAAAAGAAGTGGAGGTAGAAATTGTTGTTTTAAGAAGACGGTCAGAGACAACAACTCAAGTAAAAGGACTTTATGAGGGACAAAAGATCAGCCACAACTCACTCTACGAAGGTAAAAGCAATCTGTGACCATCACAGATGAGGAGCTTCTTAAATTAACTTCTTCTCTGTTCACAGAACAAAAAGGTAGCTCGGATCTGCTACCAGAGCCACTTCAAGGGAACCCAGAGAGAACAAACTGCAGTGACTCCAGACTGCCTACAACAAACTGCCACTCCATTGCAGTGCTACAAAAATGAGGCTTCATTTCCAAGGAAACCCACAGACAGAAAGACAAAGATGACTCCCACATGGTGGAAAACCCCCCAGAAGAAAGGCTGAATTCCAGAACACACCCTCCACCAATTCTTTCACTTACTCCAGATCACGCTCGCTTGTCTCGGTACCATCACACCAGCATCTGTCCCATTACAGATAATTCACCTCAAACCAAAAAGGGATTGACCAACTTCAAATGGCTCACTCTGAACTTCCAGATGAAGGGAACAGCCTGCCAGGAGCATCCTGGGGACAGCTGAGGTCCCACTTGTTCCTCTGAGGTCCCATTCATTCCTCGTGCCTCTGCATGGCCAAAGAGAAGCCAGAACAGACACACCCCAAACACAGACCCCACAGAACCAAGGGGTTGATACCCCAGATATTTGATATTTTCCCTGGTAAAATGATGATGTGGGAAGGCAGAAAACTGGTATTTACCAGGAAGCTACATCCCAGGAGGATCTGCCCATCTCCAGTCGCTCACAAGGGGTTTTTTACCTGTTTAACCTTCAGAGAAGACACTGGTGTGGGATGTCAGCAGCTTCCTGACAGTGAGTAACAGAATTAAGACCAGATTATTCTACATTAGATGGTACAGACACACAATTTCAGTGGTGTTACTTTGATCCTGCATCACATGAACCTATAATCAGGATACAGATGTTCTAGTACTACTTTTATTCTTCCCTATTGCTTTAAAAAGGCAAAGCCTCAAACAATGCCTTTTTTTTTTTACAGATACCATAGTAAGCAATATTTCTTTTAAAATTGCAGCTGTCCAACAGTTTGAGTCTGTTCTTTTTAAAATGAAACAGCCAGAACAAATGGTGGTGGCAAGCCCAACGTAAAGAGGTCATCGATTATTAAAATCTCCTTACTATAAATCGTGGATGTTGCTTGTCAGCTCAGTGTATGACTGTGGAATGAATAAGCAGGTAAAATTCCACTAAGGCTCGAGTTTGCTTGATCATTCTGCTGTGCAAAAATAGAAATAAAAGCTCTCCCCATCCTTTCACTCCTTAGTACCAAAACATTCATACAGGCAGTAAGAAAATAACTGCAGTGGTGCAATGGTCACTGATCCAAGTCCTGCCTTTCCTGAGTCTGCCCTGACTCTACTCACGAATTTGCCTACTCAAGAAATGCAATAAAACAGAAAAAAAAAGACAGCTTCATTCTGCTCCAGTGATCTATATCTAAGGAAAGCACATAAATTTTCCAATTAAATCCATAAGTGGAAGCTGAGGCCAAGCCCTACCTATAGATCTTCAAAGGGACGAAGAGGTGGCACCACGGTGCCCTCTGAGAGCACAGGATCTCCTCGGCACTTGGGGGAGCAGCTTGGTCCAGATGGACAGAGGGGAAGCTGATCTGGAGGGCTCAGCCTGGCTCAAAACCTGCTGAGGAGCCACACTGGAGGGGTCATGATGCTCTCTGAGAGTTCAGAGGGAGGAAGGGATGAGAACAAGGTACAGCAACTTCCCTTCGCTCCACCTCGAAAGTGGAGGGGAGCGAAGGGAAACCAAACCTTCAGATCGAGCTGTTTTCCTCTCTTTAAGCTATTCCCACACAAACTGGGAAGATAAAGCAGGATGTGGAGGAATCGCTATGCAAACTTTTATATATGTACCTCTATACAAAAATTTCCATAGGTTTTTAATTTGTTCTCTGTTAATGTAACACAGCCCTGCCCGTCTCTAACACTTCCCGTGCTGTTTCCATCAAAATGTTTCCTCTTACCGGCAGCAACATATCATTTTATCAGGATGCCAGGAGATCATTTCCACACAATGCTAGCAGATGTAATTTTCTTAGATGCACACACAGTTCATCATTTAGATACTAGATGACAAGGTGATCGCAGGGTGACTCTGTAATGCAAGTTTGCTGTTTGGTATTTGGAATACTCAAATGATAAAAAAAAGACTTATCAAATATAAATATCTTTAAGAAAAAAGTAACAAAAGTGCTACATATGATCAAGGAAAACAATTCCATTAGTTCCTGCTACTTAGAGTAGGTTTGCTTTACAAATATTACCACATCCATTATCAGTATGGCTTCCAATTATTAATTAAATTGCTCGTAGCAGTAGAGCTTTCTCACACCTTAACAAAGACAGAGTAAAGAGAACACAAAACATTCACACCCCATTTCTCAGGTAAGAGATCCTCCTGCCTTTAAACAAACAAAAGAAGTTCATATTTAGGAGAATATTTATGCTCTGATGGTTATCTAGCAAAGGTCAGATGTCGAATTCTCCAGTAACCTTTCAGGCTAGTCAGGACGTAGGCATTACTTACACAGACGTGTAAAAATCCACTCACCCATTTTAGGACCTTAAGAACCTTCCTGGGAAACATTGCTTTCGAAAGTGGCAAAGTGGAGAGGGGAGTAGGGTGGGGACAGAAAAGGTGAGAGAGGAGGAATTAAAGGTGAAATTGTTAATGACAGATGGGTAAGAGTCTAGACCTCTTCTGAGCAGGCACTGCCAGCCATGCCAAGAACGAGCAGTGGTTCTGAGAAGTGGACTGCTGTCCATTAGACATTCAGCTCATTTTTCATTTGATCCCAGGCTGGGCTTCAACCATGGTCCCAGAGGCAGAAGGCAGCACTTCTCCACTAAGCCACGCAGCTTGTGAGAGTAGAGGATGTCTGTGTTGAATATGTGAGCATCAACCGAAATGTGGGAATGTGTTTCCAATGGACATTCTCAGCACAGCACCCGAAAGTAAACGGAGTCACTGTATGACCAGTGAGGCACGGCTTATTGCAGCTGGAAATCATTTATTCCCATGCTGGAGTGGGGTTTCTAAGTGTTCTTTTTACTCTCTGTTGATACTCCCGATCTGGTGTCCATCGACCCTGTGCCACTACCTCAGCTTGCATCCTTTCAGTCTCAGGGAAGGGAAAGCATACGGACTATCGGTTTCAACACGATCTCTAAGGTTATCCAAGATTTTAAGTGTAGCCTAAGACTTGTAATTGAGGGCTGTCTAAAATACCTGGAAGCACTTTGAATGCTAAGACAGAGCAGCAAGATTTTTTTGTGTTTTTATCTTTCTAGCCACTGGGGGCCGGGAGAGGGAGGTTGGTTGGTTGATTGATTATTTATTGGGAATTAATACTGAGAGAGTATATGCAAAGGCTGAGGGCACCATGCCATCTTCACAGAACAAGACCCTAACAGCTAACTGACGTACAAGAAACTGCAAAGTTATACTGTAAGAACACATATTAAGGACCGAGGAAAGTCTGCTAAGGTGCTACGTCTAAAACTAAGTTACTTCTTGCTTTGACCCTCCCCTTTCTTGGCATCAGTCGTCGTCGAGAGCCTCTGTCTTGATCTCGTTGGCTCCTTGCCGGGCCAGCGCCAGGATGGTGTGGTTGACTGCTGCCATCTCCACGGCTAAGGAAATGGGGTCTTGGTGGTCACTATGGCTAGTGCTGTCATCCTGGGAACCATGTGGGAAAGGAGCAGAGAGAAGCAGGGTTATTCCACAAGTCCAAAACCACAGCGGAGAAAACAAATGCGCCAAGTGATCGTGGGGGGTTGGAGTGGGCTCACAAAGTGGGTTTAGGAATGACTTCCCTCACTGTGCAGACAAAGGTAAGCAAGGCAGGGAGTGGGGGACTCAGCTCTTTAGGAAAATATTGAATTATAAAGATAGAAGTGATACACAAGGGAAGTCAGGAAAGCAAATTAAGACAGGAATTACTGGGCACGGCACAGGTCCATGCTTATAGTTGGAAAATACAGTTCTGGTCACCCTATTTAGGTCATCCCATGGGCATCCCTGCCCAGGGCAGGGGGTGGAAAGAGATGAACTTTAAGGTCCCTTCCAACCCAAAGCATTCTGTGGTTCTCTGATTCTATTTGATGCCGCAACAGAAGTTGAAAAGGCAGAGAAAACAACATCCCAAGGGAAGAGGTTTCCTCACAAGGAGAAGCTAAACAGAGTCAGGTCCCCCAGTTTGGGAAAGAAAAATGGCTGATGGTTGATATGATAAATGTTTATTACAAATAATTGCAAAATAAGAGGACAATTGTCCATGGTTTTTTATGATCTAACAAGCAAAGGCACTCGCTGGAATGATAACGTGTTCCATGGCAGCAGCAGGAAGCACTGCTTCACTTAGCACAGTTCAATTCAGGATTCACTGATTTTTACATCAGACAAAAGCAAAAATGGCTTTATAAGGCAGGGGGTTGACAAATTCGGGGAAAATCAGTCTGCTAGAAATTATGGAAACTCAGGAAGCCTCTCAAAACTACTGAATTCCAGATGCTGGAAGCTACTAGAATGAAATAATTCTATGTATATTAGAGAAGCACTTTTCCTGTAACTGCTACTATCGACCAGAACCAGGACACAAACTGAGCCTAACCCTTGGTCCAAGCCAGTATCCTGTGAAGACCCTGAATTCACAAAGGTATTGGGAAAAAGATGCTGGAAAACTCTGGGAATGCTAGAAAATCAGTGACTGAAGGGGACTGGAACCACCATAAACCAAATATGGAACTTTGGGAAAAATCATGGTGTTTTCCCCTCTTTAAAACAGGGCACTAATAGTTATCCCCCTGTGATCTTGCAGGATTTTAAAATTATTTTTATTTACAGAAAGGAAATTATAAACATTTATCAGTCTCCCAACAGCCTTTAAGTGAGAAACTTGTGCAATTTAAAATTTAAAATGTGCATAGAGCATTTTAAAATTAAGATGATGGGTGGCAAATGTTGAGGAGGACAAAAAAAAAGCCAGGTTTTGGTAAAATCCTGAGCTTATTTAAAAGGATTCATTCATTTACAACAAGGGTCTGGTAAATACTTTGATGTCAAAACACTTCTAGGGCCTCTCAGAAATCTCTACCATGGTGCAAATACAGAGCCCTAAAATCTGGGGGTTTAGGCACTTTGTCAGTATTTACATTAACTCTGTGTTTTGAAGTTTATTAAAGTTTAAGTGTTGCTGTGGAAAACAGAATTTCTGGGTTTAACAGCTAAGGGATGTTAAATGGTCATCAGGAGAACTTGCCATTTAATCTGCTTTGCTGCTAATGACTAATTATACCTCGTGGAGGAGCCCAGCCAGATTACTAAGAAATGTCATTTCTAAGCCCTCTAAACAAAGATCTTTAAATTTTAATAACCAATTTATTTCTCTTTTCAAACTATGCTGGTTAATGCACAGAAGAAAAACATAGTTTGGGAGTCTACACCACGCTTCGCCTCAGTATTCTGGTCCTATATCTGTCTGACAGGGAATTTTCTGGGCTTGGCAGTGGTTTCTAAATATTTTATGGCAACCACAGAGCAGCTTCTCATCACTGAGAGCCACAAAAGTTGGTCCCACCAAATCTGCTGGTGCTGACCTATAAAAAGGGTCCCAATCCCCATCAGGAGCAGAGCAGCTGGGGATGCCTCTGCCAGGGATCTGCTGTACTGGGCCAGAGCCAAGTGTGCCAGGGACTCATTCCAGGACACTCAGCTGCTATTCTGCTCCACCAGCAGCCTTTGGAGAGGGAGAGCTCCCTTCTTCTCCCAAAAGAGGCAGGGAAAAGTGATGCAGCCCAGCTGCTGGGGTAGCACAGGAACATCTCCTCTCAAAACCAGGTGAGTGAACTGGTCGAGTCACTGGTGCCACATATAGCCCTGGGGGGTTTGGCCAACACTGGGAAAATTGGGAAGGGGATGCAATACCTGTCAGGAAGGTGTGTGAAGGAAGGGTCACCAACTTTAGGGTAGGTGAGGGCTCAGAGTGCGGGAAGGGGTATTCTTTTGCTAGAGAATTTAAAAAAGAAGTTGCTGTCAAGGGTTAAAAATAACCAAGAAAAAGAGAGAACAGGCAAGAATTAAAATGCAAAAACAACAACAACCAAAAAAAGGACAGATAATAGGTAAACAATCCAAATAGTGGCACATAGTTGCAGAACAATATGGAATAGGCCAAATAAAGGTCAGAGTTTAGTTACTCAAGCCCTTTCCCCCCACCCTTCACCCTTTGTCTGTCAGTGTCTGAGGGATGATCCTGAGAAGCTCCTGAAAGGCTCTCCCACAGAACTGACAGAGGGAGCTTAGGACCTTCCAGGAGGGTGCTCAGTGCTCAGAATCTTGCTGGGAAAGGCTGGCACAAGGAATTCTGAAGTGTCCTGGGCAGGGCTCCCTCCTGCTCGTGTCTGGGGCTGGGTCAGCAGCTCACAGCAGGTGTGGCCCTGGCTAGAACGGGGCCTTTCTTGCAGAAAGAACTCAGAGGTGCAAGAGGTGCCCAGCTTTTCAGGGATAATTGCTGGTGCCTGACACACAGGACTGTGAAAGACCTGTCCATCCCCTCCTGAGGGAGGGAAACTCAGACTGCCAGGGAAGGAGAGCGAGGGTGTGGCGGGGCCCTGGCTGAGATGAGGCTCTCTGGCCATGTCTCAGACATTGTGTGTGGTGTGAAGGGTGTAACTTGCTTGTTTGGAGCAGATCCTCCTGTCTTCTTCTACCTTCTCTGCTTCTCTGCCTCCCTCGGAACATCGTCCCTCCTCCTCCCCGTTGCGTACTTGCCAAGTGTCCTGTTGTGAGGCAACAAATCCGCGTGGGTCAGTACCGGACGCTCACCCTTTCCCCATCACAATGACACAAAAGCCAAACAAAACAGGATTTTCAAGAGGCAAAAGGGCCTTTTTCAATGTGTTTGAGTTCTCCCTTTTTGGCCCATGAGGCTCCAGTGCTCACCTGCTCCGAGTAGTCGTTGCCATCCACGTCGTCGCTGTTGGAATGACCTCCCGGACTCTGTACATCTATTCCATGGCTCTCCAGGATTGCTGCTTCTTCGAAAAAAGCAAATGGATCCCTCATTTATCTGATGCATTGGAGTAGTTAAAGTAACTAGGTTTTTTCTCCCTTTTTCAGGAAGTTAGAATAACAAGGAACAGAGTTAGTTGTTAGCCCCTTCCTCTTCACTCTCCATTTTCTGGGAAGGCAGCACAGGTACAATCACTGGTTTGCCTGAAACCCTTCCCTGCCAACTACCAGGCTTGTGAGTAAAAACCCCTGTTTTCCAGCCAGTCCTAATAGAAATCAGTGTAATTTCTAAGGTACTGGAGTGGCAAAGGCATTCCCTGTAAATCTTCCCCTGTAGTTTGGACAGGCAGGACTTGAGAAGGTGGGGAGTGTCTGAAAATAGATGGGAGAAATTTCTGAAAGCACTTCAGGGATTTGAAAACACACAAATCCATCTTCCAGTAGGATCCATATATCTAAAGCTCCCTTTGGTTCTTTTTAATCTCTTTCCAAACCTCCTCCCCAAACACTAAACTCCACCCACCTTGGACTGAGTTTGCTTTATTGCCCCGATCCCTTTGAGAAGCAATTTTCACTTGCAGAAAAATAAATTTAGTTGAACTTCAGTAGTGTGTTAAATGATGTAAAAAGAGGGTTTTTTCTCATTCAGAAATAAGGCAAAATAGTGGAACATTTGAAATAATTAAAAATACTGGAAATGAGCAGGTATGGATGTCTGCTCACCTATGTGCTGCAAAAGTAATTCTGCATAATATCTAAGTAAGCGCAACAAATTTTTAATGAATGGCAGGAGTTTGTTGAACCCTGGCCACCGAGGTGATTTATTCTCCTTAGAATGTCTTATCCATATTAGAGGGTCTCCTTTTTACAAGTTTAGAGTCACTTTGGATTTCCTTCAGCTAAGAACCCACAGAGTTAACACTGAAGTGATTTCTGTTTTATCCTGATCATCAGCAAAAAATACAGCTTTTTTCCAGCCACTTGTCCCTGGGCAAATCCCTGGAAAGCTGTCAGGGCCAGAGGTATAACCAGGATAAACACCACGCTAAGTTTGTGAGCCTGCCAACATCTCTATCTCCCTTATTTACAATTTTCAGGTTTCATTTCAGATTTGAGTTTGGATACTCAAAGGAAGGAAATACAACTCTCCTTCCACCAACAAAATTCTCATTTTGCTTTTTAAAGCTGATCTTCCAGTAAAACTTTGTAACTGCATCACTTTTGCTGCACTGATAACAGAATTCTACACATTACACGTATTTTACCAAAAATCTGGAACAGCAGGAGACTCATTTTCATAATTCCTCCACGATTCTCCTGAGGCTGTCAGCACCTCTGGTGTTTTCACTAATTTATTCTTATGTAGTTGTGACCTCCCCTGAGCAAGTCCCAAGCCTTGCAGGCAGGCTCTGTGATACATTACCGATATTGGCTCTTCTCTTGATCTCCTTCCTCCTGTTGGCAAACCAGTTGTACACTTTGAGGGAGGTAACTCGCTCCAAATCCGATAACTTTTTTCCTACGAAAGCAACAGAGGGAAAAATAACAGCACAGTGTTGTTACCCACTGAGTTCCAGAGAAGCTGTGGCTGCCACATCCTTGGAAGTGTCCAAGGCCAGGTTGGATGGGGCTTGGAGCAACCTGGGATAGTGGAAGGTGTCCCTGTCCTGGGATTGGAACTAGATGAGCTGTGAGGTCCCTGCTCACCCAAACAACTCTGGGATTCTATGGGATAAACCCCTGAAACACAGAGAGCACTGGCAAGTCATTGTAACTGAGAAAGAAGTGAATCTCGTGTGGGTCCTGCGTCCAGGTGCTGTGGCACTAACTACCAAATATCTCCTTTCTTCTGTGATTTAAAAACCTGAAATACAGGAATTTCTTTGCAGCTTCAACCAACTCAATCCAGACCCATGGGAGAATGAAGGGCTGTGCTTTTCCAGTTTGAGCATTCACTTGAGATTCCAAAAACTGAAATTCCAGTCACAGCCCTGCAACAAACCCCATCCTTGGGGCTCCTTCTCTACACTCAGGATCTTTTGAGAGTACAAGGGTGGATGCTGGAAACCAGGTCACTGGATTTTTACACTTAAACCAGCAAAAAAATTCCCAAAAACCAGAAGGCAGCTATAGAAAATGATACCTTTTTCTGGTCATCAGTAAAAAGAGGGAAGACTGGAGGGATTCAGTTTTTCAAGGACATCCTGGAAACCTCTTCAGTTACCCTTGGCCCTATATAAAAAATTCCCCATATCTGCACCCTCAGACCTCTGCAGGCTACACAGGGATGAGCCCCCCCGCTTCTGACTCCTTCTCAAAGTTTATTTATTCAGCATACGAAACACCCATGTAATTGCAGCAATCTGCACACTTAAGTAAGTTAGGAGAGATGAGACAAGCGAAAGAAAGCAAACTCTGGAAACTGATAGCTTGGCTGCTGCCTAATGCTTTGCATCAGCACCACTGGCAATATTTTACTGCTCCCTGACACGGCCTTACAGCACTTTGTTCCAAGTTGCTCCACAAACCAGTGGCACAGCCTGGAATCAAATCCTCAGCTCTCTGGTCTCCTACCTGACAGATTTTCCACGGAAATTTTCAGCAGGTATTAGGGAAAAAGTACTTTGCCATGAGAGTGCTCAACATCGTGCAACAGGGGCCTGGAGGTGGGACAACCTCCGGTTTTGGAGATACTGAGAACTGAACAATCTTATCTAAGCTGGTCTTGCCTCACCAGATGATCTCCAGAGGTCACTTCCATTCTAAACTGGTCTGATCCTGTGTTATCCTGTGACAGTCCCAGCTCTCCAAAGCTCCCTGAAAGGATAATAAGGTGAGGATCCATCTTTTCTCCCTTGGAACACAGGACAGGATGAGAAGAAACAGCCTCAAGTTGCACCAGAGGAAGCTTAGGTTGGATACTGGGAACAATTTCTTCATGGAAAGGGCTGTCCAGCCCTGGCACAGCTGCCCAGGGCATTGCTGGAGTCCCCATCCCTGGAGAGATTTAAAATCCCTGTGGATGTGGCACCTGGGCACATTGGTCAGTGGTGGCCTTGGCAGCACTGGAGGAGTGACTGGACTCGATGATCCCAGAGGCTTTTCCATCCTAAATAATTTTGTGATTCCATGTGCATGACTCACGCCTTAGCTGCCTTCTCATTAATTTTTATTCTGGTTTTACAAAATCTAAATATATCCAAAACACAAGTTCTGAAGTCTATGTAAATGTTTGGTTAGCAAAACTAAGCAAAGGCAGGTGCATCCACTAACACTGAATATTCATGCTCTTCTCCCAAGTATAACTCCTCCAGAAACAGGGAAAATGCAACTTGTTGACTAAAAGACAAGGTCCTCCCTCCATTAACACTCAGGTTCTAATATGAGATCCCTGTCTGGAAGCTGTTGAAAAACACAAGTGCTGAGCTCCTTCCTCCTCCACGAATCTGCTTTATCAGTCAAAGGCTGATGACCTTGGAGGTCTTTTCCAACCCAAATGATTCTGTGATTTGGCAAACATCAGTCTGAGAACCCAAGATGCTGAAATCTTTGTTTTTGGGAAGGACTCCCCAGCAGCTCCTCACCTGGTTTTTGTATAACTGCATTACAGGCGTTGGCAATTTCTTCTCTCTTTGCCTCGTCAGGGTATTGATTCTCATTGAAGTAACTGCAAAAGGGGGAAAAAACAAAGTTTCTAAGAAATCAGAGCATGAAGGCTCCAAAGCAGCTCCACTAAAAGGTGTCAGCTGCTGATTTATGCATCACTCTTCCAGAGGTACCACGGACACAGTGAATTTTATGGATAAAGTAACACCAGCCTGCACTTAGGTCCACATTGAATGAAGGGACCTTCCCAAATTCCTCAGATAAATGAATATTACCTCAGCATTCAGAATATTGTACTAGGACACCCAAAAAAAGTAGGTAATTCCATGGATATCAGAGTGAAGACTGTCAAGTGAAGCATCATGTCTGAGACACCACAGGCCTTTGACTTTGTTTATTATCATTTATTTATTGTTTTTCCCCTGACATAACCCTAGCTGAGGTAGGAGGAGCTGTTTAACACTTATTTTGATCCCTGTTCATAAATATTTGTTAATATATACATATCCACACATACTTTCAATATCTACATTGTGCAAAACCCCACGAATACTGCAGAGACAGATATGGTGTGGAAATGTTAGGAAATTACACAGAATGATTTCTAGAGTCAGATTATTTTTTTAAAACCACAATTTAGAATTTTTCAATCTTCCTCAGAACGACACATTGAGTACAGCACGTTTCTAACAGTATTTTTTTCTGGAATAGTTGTGATTTTATTGTACTTTATATGCAGTAAACATCCTATAAAAGTTAAAACTGTCTCCTCTTTTACTTCATGGAACTGCTTTGCAAATTTTAATGAACTGATTTACATTCCACAGAGCTTATCAGATCTGCATTAAAACCAACAAAAAGTCCTGTTTACTTCAATGGACTCTGATAATCACACCACAAGCAGGGACTACCACTGTTTTTTCTGTAGATTATCCATCATATATAATCCTAGGATTTCTTTTATCAGCTTTGATCAGCAGCAGGTCCAGCTGTTGGACAGCTGCTCTGGATTTGAAAACCACATCTTTCCTTACCCGTAGATCATTTGGTAGTAGGAGATTCAGGCATATTGAGGCAATTATTGTTTTCCATGCTTTATTTCTCATCCAGTGGATTGGCCCCAGTTATGTTCTATGGAAATCTGGATTCTGTTCCATACAGAAACTGTATGGAACAGAACAGAAACAGAAACTTTGTTTCTGTCCAAACTTTGAACACTCAGGTTGAATTTTAGGTGCCACTACTTCATCCCACTGTTCACAAAGTCATTCCCAGTCATGGCTATGCCCACAAACAGGGTCCTATTTCAAAGTTGCTACTCAGTGAGTAAGAGAAATCACACATCAGCTCAGAGAGTTGCACCATTCATGTACTTCAAGGCCACTTGCTGGCTTGGAACCACGGGAACAGCTCAATCTTCTCTAAATGAAGGGCAGCCTCTGCCTTAAACTTTAGTTCAAGTGTTGGAAAAGTTGGGAGTTTGTCAGCCAACACTTCCACTATCAGAGTGAACTAATTGCTGGAATTAAGGGGATGGTGTAATGGAAGGAGTTCCCTGACACAGGACTGGTGTCTCTGCTCAGCCTGATGAGAATTTAGAATGAACATCAGGCCCTCTGGACATGGTATTTTTAAGTATATTCTCCCCTCTTCCATCTCTATCCCCTTTCTATGATTCCAGCCTTTGAAGTGATGCGTGTGTCTATCTCAACTTGCAAATTTCTGTTCAAAGGGGTCATGTTCTGTACTAAGATGCATTTTGGGCAATGGAGAGCTTGGAAAACAGAGCAGAAAACGCTTTTTCCAGTAGTTAGTGATGGAAGCAGAAGCTCAGGATCGCAGTTCAACAGCCCCATGGCAATATCTGAGCTCTCCCACCTACAGAGCGCTGCCCTATGCCCAGAGCCAAGAATCATTTCCTCTTTTAAGCACCCTGAGATAAAGGAACAGCTGAAAACTGCTGCTCTGTTATTTACATGAACACACTGCCTGCCCTGCAGTCCTAACCAGCAATCCAGGCCATCAGCACGTGTACAAAAATGAACATTTATGGAAGAAATTACAAAATACATAAAATTGTCAGTCAGGGTGTCCTTCAACTGCTCATTCTTGTTGATGCAAGAAACTGAGACACCAATTAATGCAACAAAGACAACACAAGAGCTACAAGTGACCCTTCTCTTGTCACCTAACTCAACACTGTCCCTTTAGGAAGCCACAGCCAGGCTTTTGCTGGCACAAACAAACAGCAAAAATATTTTCTACCAACAGCGAAACTTCAGCTCACGCTTACAATTCTCAGGAAATCTCCCTGTGATGGAGCAAACTTCCAGAACTGGCCATGAATGAGACACCGCTTCTAGCAAATGAGGAAGTTTTGTGTATTCCAGTCATTTCTGTGACTCAGAAAGTGCCGAACCAGCAATTCTTATCTCTAAACATTTCACAACTAAGTTACAAACAATTCATTTGCCTGACATATTTTTCATAATTCTGAAACATTTTCTTTAAATTCAAACACAAATTTCTGATCTTTTCATGTAAAATGCCTAAAAATTTCTACAAGAAAAGCGATTTTCACTTGAAAATCTGAAATTTTTCTCATCCTAAATCTCTGCTTTATGAAAAAGCATCAAAAATCTCAAGACCAAGCTGTCTTGGTCACAGTGACACTTTAGTGGGGATCACAAAGCCAAGTGCATACCAGCTGGAAGGGGAACTACTGGAGCAGTTAAAACTCTGTTTCTGCAGGTGACAGTAATTTTAGAACCTGCCTCTCCTTCCCCCTGCTGGATTACTCCTCATCCTCATTAATGATGTGACTTCTCCTTCCCCCACACATTCAACCATCCTATAAACTCGGCCGACCCTCAACCTGTGCTCCGCAAAACTGAATCTTCTCCTCATAACTGAATCCCAGGATGGTTTGGGTTGGAAGGGACCCTAAAAATCATCCCATTCCACCCCCTGCCATAGCCAGGGATACCTTCCACTATCCCAGGTTGCTCCAGCCTGGCCTTGGACACTGCCAGGGATCCAGGGGCAGCCACAGCTTCTCTGGGCACCCTGTGCTAGGGCCTCCCCACCCTCACAGGGAAGAATTTCTCCCCAAAACCCAACCTAAATCTACCTCCCTTCAGCTTAAGGCCATTACTGAGGCCATACTGTTCCTCTCCATGACCACATTGTGCTTTTAGGGTTTGAAGGAGTGCGAGCTGCTTTATCAAGAGCTCATACCCTGAAAGGAAAAGGTCTCACAGATCCAGATAACCCAAAATATCCAACCCTAATTGCTGATTTTCCCCCTCAGCCTCCCGATTCCCTGTACACTCTATGAACACATCACATTTCATTCCCATCCCATCAAGGTCCTTTGGGTGACATACCCTGACACAAAGCACAACATTTAAAACCTCCCACCATGTGGCACTTGGGGACATGGTTTAGTGGTGAACACGATGCTGGCTGATGGTTGAACTCGATGATCCTAAAGGTCTTTTTCACCCCTAATGATTTTAGGATTATGTGAATCTGTGACTTCTGGAAAATAGGTGAGAATGATTGAGTATTCTAGATAGGGAAGCCATGGGGAAAAAAATCCAAGACTTCATCACTGACTATTTTGTTTGCTCATGCAAAAGTTGTGAAAACACTGTGGGTTTTTTGGACTACAGTTCTTCTTGCAGTAAATTAATTATTCTGCCTCTAGTTCTGTTTCTTATCAGCCAGGTACACAGGGAAAGAATGCAGAATGTCTGAAATTCCCTTCACAGCCACAAACCTCAGCCTGTTCACAGTCTGAAAAGTTCCTGAAAGCTACAGATGAAAAATATGAAGCAATATGAACTTAAAAGGAAAGAAAAAAAGCAAAGGAGCAGGCACAAGTAACTCCTGCAAAGGCACACTGCTTTCTAGACAAAGGGCAGCTGTCAGCTGAATACCTTCTATGAAGAAACCAAATGATCTCTTTTGTAGAAAATGACAATGGAGGATTAAAATGAAAAGTGGCCAAATAATTTACATGAGATGAGAATCCATATGATGGTAAAGAATGTAGATATCCTTGAAGCCGTTTTATTTCAATAACACTGAAGGCTAGAAAAATTGCAGATTCAGAGAAACCCTCTTTCTTTCAGGGATAATGTGCTTAGGACAATGATGGAGAGGGAATCCATCTCAGCCCAGGGCTCTGTAAAGGAAGGAGAAGCCTCCCCCCGACTCTTTACCAAGGTGCCCCTCTCTGAATTCCTGCAATAGCTGCCAATCTTTCTTTTTTTTAACTTCTGTTCTCGAGGCTGAGATATCAGATGCATTAAGCAATGCCTCAGTAGAGTTCCTGATAATCCACAGTGGAAGTTTTGTTGCTTCCTATCAGCTTTGCAGCTGCCAGGGAAGTGTCTGAAACGACATCCGCGGAGCGGCGGAAGGACGGGCAGGGTTGGTGCTTTTCCAGAGGGCTGGATAAGCAACAAGATAAAGCCCCCCACAACTGATCAAAAATCCCCCAAGCTGGGGAAATTCTTAGTTTACAGCATGACCTAACGGTTAAAAGTTCCAAATGTGTCAGGGGTTCAAAGTGGAGAGGCTCAAATGTGCTGCAGGGTAACAATTCATGGTGCAGCTGCAGCAGAATCACTCTCAGGTGAGGTCACTCAGGAGTGGGGACACAGGGAACACACTCCTCACTCGAGGAGGGATAATTGACCTTGCAATTGATAAGAGACAAGAATACACAGATGGGTATTTACCGAAGAACAGCAGACGTGCTGCAAGCTCACTCCCTCACTTCTCGTCATGTTTGCATCCCCAGGTTGCCACCTCCATCCCTGTGGGAGCTTCACCTGCGAGTGAAGCATCCTGGCGCTCTTGTTGGGGCTCTAATTCCTCTGCTGGAGACCAAAGAGTCACACAATGGTTTGGGGTGCAAGGACCTTGAGGGCCATCTCATTCCACCCCCTGCCATGGGCAGCGACACCTTCCACTATCCCAGGTTGCTCCAGCCCCTGCCCAGCCTGGCCTTGGACACTTCCAGGAACAGGAAATTCATCTTCCCCGAAACTCCGGCTGCAGTCCAGCTTAACACAATTTAATCACAGACCAAAGGGAATGATCCCATCCTCTCCTTCACTCCCTTTTTGCAGGAATGTTTTGTGCCCGGCTGCCTCCCTGGTCCAGCTCCCCACACGTGCCAAGAGCAGCGGTTGTGCAGCCAAGGGAGGCGGGAGGACATGGCTGAAAAAGCAGCTGGGCTCAGCTCCTTCTACAGCAGCTCCCAAAGATCCTCTCCAAGGGATGCTGAAAGCAAAGCCAGAGCCACGGGCTCGGCCACCAGCCCAGGGATGGATGGAAAAGGAGAACTGCCCAGCTCCCATCCCTGTGGGTGAACAGCGGCCTGTGCTGTCCCCAGCGATGGAGCTCCCGCCAAACCCTCTGGTGTCTCAAAATACACGAGGTGAAAGCTGCTCATTTGGCTCTGATAAGATGCCTGTAATTTCAGCTCCCTATCTGGTGTCCCTCCCAAGAGCTCCTCTGCTTTCCACTGACAAGGTACAGAAAACACTCAAATGTAGTTACCTATTTATCTCTCATTAGTACATTTATCACCCCAGTATCACCCAGCAGCCAGAGGTCACTGTCCCAGTCTTTGTGGCTTTTAGCAGAACTATTATTCAGGTTGTCAAATCAATGGAAATATTTCTGAAGTTAGTCTGTCCTCTGTGCCTGAGATCTTATCTCGGCGTGGCATGAGACAGACTGTCAGAGAAGTGACATTCAGAGCATAATCTCATCAGAAAGTGTAATGACTGGTTTATTTCCCAGTAAATACTGGCCAAGAATATCACGAATGCCATTCTCAGCGAGGTCAGCAGATGACACCACCAGTTTTATCTACTGATATTTCTACAGATTCTCTAGTAACGACATGGGTGTCAACTAAACCCACAATATAAAGTCATTTTTTTTTCTGACAGCAAAATTAAAGCTCAAAGATATCCTCTCCGCAGATAAACTCTGATGGAGCTGAGAGCTCCTTCCCCCAGGACTACAAAACATAACCAGGCAAGGATGGGAAGCGCAGGTCTCTGGATGCCAGGAGATGAACTTCAATTGAGCATCAGCTCAACCAGATCTTCTAAGCAGCAAAACAAATCAAAGAAAAAAATCCCTAACCCGGAAAAACCACTGATAAACAGATAGCAACAGCTCCTGATGTTTTCCCCACACCACCATCATTTAGCCAATGGATTCCACAGGTCCATGGATTGAAGAAACCACTGCAGGACTGCAGCTTGACCTCTCTACAGCACTGACAAGAGGTCTCAGCAATTCTGGAATTAAGCCCAGATCTTCTGTCTGACCTGCTGAAATATCCAGTCCCAACATAAAAAATTGGGGGTTTTAGCCAATGCAGAATCTACCGTAACTTTAAATCGCCTCTGGAAAAAAAATCTGCAAAAATCCTGCAAAAAATTTTTTTAAAAGAAAATCTCTCTCATTCCCAACTCAAGCTTTCAGGCCCAGGGTATTGCCACATTCTGTCCAGGGACAGCACAATTCTTAAGGCTCTAAGAAATGTTTCATTCTTGGATTTCTTTTCATTGCAAGTGCAAATCTGGAGAGATCTCACCAGCACTAGATCACTCAGAGCACCAGACACAGAGAAACTGAAATTATTTCACACCTCAGCATGTGTTTGTGTACATAAATTCCAGAGCCATGTCAGTACACATTAAAAACCCTCACACAACAGAGCTGACTCTCAATTCTGGTTTTACAAATCGCTGTCTAAACTCCGAGAGAATCATTTTACTGATGTTTCTTAGCAGGAATCTCCTCTGCCACGCAGATTAAAATGCCAAAAATACACCTTGCACTGGAGTGGGTAAAGCTGGATGACCTTCAAAGCTAACAGAACAACGAGGTTTTTGTTCTTTAAACATCACTTTCTCAGGATTTTGACAGCGGTCTCCAGGACCACAATCCTATCAAGCTATTAATATTATCCTAAAATTTGTTTAGAAACAGAATTAATTGATAATAGCTCTGAAAGCCTCGTAGTTGCAAAAGATAATCTGTGCCTCCTAATCTTTAGCACCCTACTGTTGAGATAATTAACAATTAAAAAAAGAATAGTTAAGACATCTGAGGTGGCGATTTACTCTTCCTCGTAATTGGATTTGGTGATAAGAGCATTTTTGAAATTACACAACAGGCCTCTTCTGAATGGCAAGATCTGGAGTTTGCAGCAATGTGAAACACACAGGTACTTTCTGCTTAAGGCACCTTGAAGACACTGACAGCTGGAGTCTTGAATGTCCTTAAACTTATCCTTAAACCTACTGGCACCACCAGACTCCTGAAGTCAACAGAGTTCACTAAATTGTTTATAAAATAAAAGTGGACATTTTTGGAAGCCAGCAAGTAACCAACACATCAAGACATGATAAAGTGAGAATTGTCCTGCAATGTTTCCACAAGCGGTTGGTGTGAGCAAACAGCACCTTCAAAGCTCTTCCTAACAAGGCATCTAAGCATGAATAACAGGATCTCTTGTTCTCTTTTATTTACTTGAAATATTTCAATTGAGACCTCCACGCTGCAGGGATATTTATGTGCATTAAATCCGCTGGACTTCGCGAGCGATAAACAAAACCGTTCTGCAAACAACTGCGAAACAAACATCTCATCTTCATTTTCTAATGTGGTACAGGGCAGGAGTTATTTCAGTTCTATTTTGGATTATCTGGTCCTCACAAGCAAAGCCAAGGCAGGGTCAGCCCATGGGTGAAACATCTCCCAGGAGGGACGAGGCCCTGCAGGAATCAGCCCTGGCCCACCCACTGGGAAGGGCTGCGCTGCTGGTGGTGACCCACAATTCCAACCAGCCAAACTCCAATCAACACTGAGGGTATTAAGGACACCACTCACAAGACAACAGAGGATTCCAAGGCTTTATACAGCAACATAAATAATTAGCAAAACTTGGATTTTACATTATTCAATGTGGAACATCTTTCTCTGCTCTCTGGAAGAAAATATTCCACTCAACAGAGCCAGAGCTCGGTTTTCAGCTCATCTGGTTGGGTACTCCTAGAACAGCCTATCCCTGCCTCAAAACTGTGTTTTAGTGGGAAGTGCAGGCCTGGATGTGTGTAAATAATGCCAGTGTGAGCACCAAGGCCCTCAGGTTGTCCTCACTTTAGCCCCAGGAAGGTTTTAGTTCTTCTGGCTGGGAATATTGGAGCCTCTCTTTGTCCCAAGCCTCCAGGAGAGCAAAAATACCAATCATGAGATTTGGAACTGACAGCTCCCAACGTCACCACCAGCATTTTCCCTCAAAATCCCCAAGTTTTTGTTTTTGGTTTCCAGTCTCGGACTAGACTCGGCTCAGCTCAGCAGAGCCCCCACTGCTGCTGCATTTTCAGAAAATAAAAATTGATTCAACTAAATGAAAGGATCCTACAGGACTCCACAGACAAGGCCAATTCCTGCAGGATATCCAGCACCCGAAGTCAAGATGGAATCTGACTTTGGGTTCAATACATGTATTTTTCCTAACACCTGGTACCTCCAAGATCTGGGCCAGAACTGTTATCCCATCACCTGCTGTACAGCCAGGTAGCTGAAAAAGGTATTTAAATTTTTAATATCAATCTATTCTGCACCTTGCAACCTAAATACAACACAACAGATGGACAGAGGCAAAGAAAAATGAAAAATAATGAATGAACCCAGGCCAGCAGTGCCGTGGATTTAACTATTACAGTGCCAAGACCAACTTCAGGAGGTTCTTCATAGACAACACAGCAAAGAAGGAGATTTAAGGGAAGTTTTAAGCTATCAGGAAACTTTGGGATCCTTAAAGAATATTTCTCAAACCTGGCGGCAGCAACATCTTTTCCTGTATTTGCTAAGGATTGTTCAGCGACCATTCACCACCAACAGGGAGAGGAAATAGCTGAGTTTATTATCCAACTTTCTACAGTATTTTTTTTGCCTACAGGATTGTGAACAGTTATCTTGGAAATAATAAACTCCAAAGACTCAAAAGATTATTCCATTTACCAACACCCATCATGTTTCATATTTCAAGAGCGCTTTTTATACCCAAATCATCAACTCCTTTAAAAGTATTCTGAAATACTCTTTTTTCATCTTACTCTTTAATATTATTACAAGAATTTACAGAAGATGAACAACCAAGTTAAAAGATACAGAGCCAAGAAACCAGATCAAATCAATCCACAGCTCCTTATTTCAAGAGTTGTGCTCCCTACCCTGAGCCATGGGTTTTGCCATGTGTTTCCTCTTAAATGTCATTGTCACCCTCGCTCAGATCAGCCGAGTTTCCTGAGGACAATCCTTTTAGGAGGCATGACTTCAACAGTGAGTAGTAAAGCTCCAAAAACAACTGAGGACTTGTTGACCAGAAAAACTAATTATTCTTACCATTTCTGGACTTTGGTAAAGTATTTGATAAAGTGACAAATGGGAAATTATTCATGATTTTGGAAAAGACAAAGATGAGTATGAGATAGGGTAGAAAGGAAACAACTAAGAAGGGGCTGAAAAATTCAACTAATGGCTTGGAAGACAACAATGAGGGATAATCCTCAAGTATCATCTCTGGAGCATCTTAAAAACAAAAACAACTAATGATCCTGGCAGAAAGTCTGCACACAGTGATGAATCTGCTGAGGCCAAAGTCAGAAGCCACGTCACTACAGTGAACTGAAGTGCCATAAAAAGTAATAGAGAATCCTAAGGGCAAGAACTAAAAAGAAATTTAACGGTGCAGCACCCAAGGTCAGCCACCTTGGGAACAACAACTTCGCAGGCACAAAAAGATCATCAGCTGGGAAGATCAGGTTTTGTGAAGTCACTGTGACCAAAAGATACAATGCAACAAAAGCACCAAAAAGGCCAAGCCTGACCCAGCTGAGGATGCTGCTATTCCCAATCCAGAGAGAAAAGCATTATAAAAGGCACATCTTCTATGCTGTTGACAGAGCTCCTCACACACAGCAAAGTATTCAAAACAAATTAAAACTTACATGTGTTCCAAAGGAAAATCCAACAAATAAGAAAGGTCAGCTGTGCTATCCTGGATCACCAAAAAAAAAACCCCAAAAAGAATAAAAAAGGAATCTAGGATGTGGTAGTGAGTTCTGTGGCTAAAGCCCATATGGTTCTCTGACAGAACATTTTTTCAGGCTGTTTAAAGTGCTCCACAGTCTGACCAAGAGCCCATAAATACATGATGCAACAACTTAAGAGTCTGACTTCGGAATTTTCCTCCCTCACTTCTCCTCGTAATGACTCTGTTTATGACTTGTGTAAAGACCTCACATCTGTTACTCGATGGCAGAGAATTTCCTCTGGCTGAGGTAGGGTTGGACTCTGTTCAGAGCGGAGCTGCAGTGAGAGTCAGCAGGAATGCTCTGCACAGCTCTGGAAAGCGGGAAAGGGAGAATCCAACCGCGCTCTGCGCTGGATGGTGCTCCCAGATCCTCCTTGTTGATGGGAGCAGCAAGGCCAGAGGTGACAAGGTGCCAGCTTGGTTCTGAATTCCTCCTGAATGCTTTCCAGATCACTCAGGAAGTTAATTTTGTAATTCCCGTCAGTGGGTTTGTTCCAGGGGTAACATCACACACAGCCTGGGTGAATCCTGCTGTGAGGGGTAACTCTTCCCTCAGCTTGGATCTGTTCTGGACAGCCCAGTCATAAAATGCAGCCTGAACGTGCCAGGGGCCACTTCACATTTTGTGTGACAAGTTTGTCATGGCTTTCCCTGCCTCCTGAATCCATGTTAAAATAGCTGAGAAAATAACAATTTAGCTGATTAATACCAGCTTTTTGTTCCTAATTCCTTCTGTGTCCTTTAAACAGGACAGTCACAGGAAGAACAACACCATGAGGGACTGAGGAAAGTCAAGAAAGCTCTAAAGGAAAGAAATCACAGCACCAGACTTGTATTTTTACACTGTCCTTACAGCAGGCAGCATCTAGAGGTCTCAACATGATTGTAAAGAGCAGGAGGTTCTGTGCATGAACTCAGCACAAGCCCTTGACTCACTCAAGTTGTGCCCTAAAACAACTGGCACTAACAGTTACATTAAATAAAGTTCTGCAAGGTGAATTATTTATACAGGATACAAATAAAGCTGATGTTTTTGAAATTCACAGCAATTAACGCTCCCACGGCTGAACTTCATTTGTTATCTCTGCATTAAGCAAAGCATTGCACATGGAAAAGAACAAATTCCAACTCCTCACGTATGTGAGCGGGTCTAAATCAGTTGTAATTTTCAGGAAAGACTATTCCAAGAAGAGATACTCTCAATCAATACACAAAAGTGATCAGCAGAAAAACAGATGTTGGGCTCGAGGTCAGAGAACAACAGGGCTCGGATTCAGCTGCTTGTGTAAGGGAATATTCACCCTGGAAATATGGAAATCAGTTCTGCTTGGGTCCCCACTCACCTGCCCCAGGTCACTAAAAATTGAATGTAAGAATAGAAAAGGTCCAGAGAAGAGTGACAATTAATATCATTAGAGGCAAGGGAAGCCTTGGTGTCTGAGAAGAGATAAGAGAGCGACTGTTAAGTTCAGAGAGGAGATAAACGAGCAGCACATTGATAGCAGCACATACAGAGAATGATCCTGGATAAATGCAATGTTCTGCCTTATTCTTTCTCATGATACTCATGCCAAAAGGACCTTTGACTTTTTAAACACATTTTAGCATATAAAATGAAACTAGGTATAATTAGTTCTCCGGAAGTACCCTGAAGACCTTAGCAGGATTTAGAAGGAATTACATATTTATGTGAATAATAAGAATGCCCAGAGCTGCAATAGCAGGATTAAAAATACAGGATAGGAGATAAGAGCTGTTTTTTTCCACAGCCACATAGCTCCTGGCCAGGTGTGAACCAGGCACAGGATGGAGAGGACAGGTAGAAAGAATGATAAACACCATCACTATTATCACCTGGGATGAGATCCTGCTTCTCACCTTCACAAGAAAAGGGACAGAACACTGAGGATCTCAGCTGGGGCTGGAGAAATGCAGTAGAATACCTGGACTAGAGAAGAATTTCCATTCCTAAAATGTGGGTTTCCTGCACCAGCCAGAGCTGTTACAAATCAGACTGACAAAGTTGCTTTTTCTAAACGCTGATTTCAGTTATTCTGACCTTGGCAGATACAAGAATTTTATCTGAAATCTGCTGCAAGGAGCTGCCCCTCCCACAGATCATCTTTTTATTATTTTTAAAAAAGAGAAACAGAGAACACAAGGCACCTGAGCTCTCTAGAAAGCAAAATAACTCATGAGGTGCTGGATCCTTGAAGAAACCAGAGTCTGGTGAGGCTTTGGACAGACATCCTTGCATTCTGTTTTACTGCCTGCAATCTGCCAAACAACTGGGATTTTCTTACAGCTGATTAGAATAGGAAGCTTGTGTATTATGCATGTCTGAGAGGGAACAGAGCTTGATCTAATGCAAAATAAGGCAGATCCTGTGTGCCAAGCAGAAAATGGCTGCTCTTGCATTTTATGAAGACACAGAGCAATGACCCTGAGCCAAACCACTCGAACCTTCACACAACCAGATGATCTTGCCTGTGTCTGAATGGTAAAGTGAACTTTGCTGGGTGCCTTTGCAAAGTGCCTTTGCTCAGATCTCGAAGCATTTCAGGAGCACAAACAGCAAAGATCCTAAAAAAACCCGCTCCCTGCGTCTCAAAGGACTTAATGTAGTTGAACCTCCCCCTGGAAGTTGCTGACTAACAAACACCTTATGACAGGATTGAAAGAGCTGGAAAAAAATATAAAGAAATCACCTGATGTTTCCCTCTGCATTAAGATCAAGTATCTCAGAACCATCCTGACAGATTTCAGCTAATTTGCTCCTGAGAAATGTTCTGTAGCTCCTGTAGATAACCTGCTTAGTGCTGTGCCATTCCTGAAGTCAGGAAGTTTTTCCTAATGCCAATGTTCCTTGGTAACCCAAGAATTAGAGGCTTCTGGCACTTTTCCCTTGGCTTGACTCATCTCCCAGGCTGGTAGTGGATATTTTACAGATGAGAACAGCAAAGCCACCAAAAGGTTCAAGGACACCTGAGGGTCACAGGGACAGCAGAGATAATTCCCAGCCCTCCTCACTCCCAGCAAACCCAGGGAAGACGAGCAGCATTCCCGAGCCAACCCGTGGCCATCGTTATATTGATGAGAAGCTGCTGTTCTGTTTCTAACAATGTAGCAGCCTAATGGAAGAGGCCAAAGGACATTACTTCCTGCTCTGTTGTCAGCTTGGGAAGGGAGAAACGCAATGAATCCCAAACTTAAATCTCCTCCAAAGCCTTGCACAGGAAACTTAGATCCCCTATGGGGCCGGTATTAAGGTTCTGCTGGAAGACATAACTAAGAGTAATGGGATGAAATTAACTAAGAAAATTTCCTAACTGAATTTCAGGAGCTAATAGAGCTCTCGTTTTCCCCAGGGAAGCCGTGGAAGCCCCGGCACTCGGGAGAGCTGCAGTAAAAGCGCTTTCACAGTCGGAAGGATTTCTAATAAGGCACGTCAGGCCTCATCTCACTCGGGGCCAGGACCATGCCCAGGGCACCGCCTTGGGATCAGGGTGGGATGAGCCTCTTCCAGGAGGGGAAATGAGGCTGAACCTCCCAGCACCACGATGGGAATGCAGCAGTGACTGGTCTCAGCATGGAGATGACTTTCCTCAGCTTGGGTCCACTTCGAAGGGGGAACAAAACCAAAACTGGTCAAATCAGAGTTTGGCAGTGGTGGCACAGTAATTATGGAATTATGGAATGGCTTGAGTTGGAAGGGACCTTAAAGATCGTCTTGTTACAATTCTGACACCTTCACTATCCCAGGTTGCCTCAAACCCATCCAACCTGGCCTTGGACACTGCCAGGGATCCAGGGGCAGCCACAGCTTCTCTGGGAATTCCAGCCCAGCCCCTCACCATCCTCACAACCAGGAATTCCTTCCCAATATCCCATCTATCCCTGCCCTCTGGCTGTGGGAAGCCATTCCCTGTGTCCTGTCCCTCCATGCCTTGTCCCAAGTCCCTCTCCAATCCTCCTGGAGTCCCTTGAGGCACTGGAAGGGGCTCTAAGGTTTCCCTGGATCCTTCTACAGGTGAATACCCCCAGTTCTCTCAACCTTTCCTCATAGGAGAGGTGCTCCATCCCTCTAATCCTCATGGACCTAATGCATTCCTGTTCCTTGCAAAAATCACAGGATCCCTCTTCCACGATGCCACCACACCTGTCAGTACAACCAGGCCTGTAAAGAAACCAGGAACTCATCCAACTCAAACCAAACAAAATCAGAGCAAAACCAAGCACATCAAAACACTCCACGGAAATTTGTCATCTTTTTGTTAAATTTCCCTTCTTGGTGCTCCCAGCTGTGCATTCCCGTCCTTTGCCCCAGGACAGCCCTGGCACAGCCTCAGTGCACAGCAAGCTGAAGCAATTCAGGAAAATGCAGGGGGAAATAAAAAGGATTTACTTTTCCTGAAGCAGGCTGAACTGGCTGCTATTTCCATCAGACAAGAAACATCTCTGGCACAGCGCAGGGCGGCAGGAGCAGGGAAACTGAGGAGGAGGAATTGAGAAGGGTGGTGAGACAGAATAACACCTAAGGATGAGCTGGTGACAAACTTAATTCAGCTCAGCTACAGCATGAAACTGTACCCCCCTATCTTGGGAAATCTAAACCCATTCCTCTTCTGAATAAAGCCAAGCGAAACACCTGACTCTGTTTTGCCACCTATGAAATGGGGATGATGGGGATCTATATGATCTCAGTCTTATTTAATTTAAATGCACCTTTACGAAAGGAGCTTCAGAAGCACAGACAAGTGTTAAAATCAAAACCCAGAGCGATAAAATCAAACCAAATAACCCTCAACCAGAAAGCAAAGTCCCTGCTCCCTAGACAAACTGAAATACATTCAACTGCTGAATTATTCATTTTTGTTTGGGGCAGAATTTACAGTTATTTTAATTTAATCTTTGGATAAAGCATATACTTAAAAAACAACACTCAACTCCCCCCCCCAGTCTTTAATGGCACTCATGAAAAGTGCCTTAAAACGGGTATAAAGTCACTGATTCTGCTGCCAATCTTAGGGTTTTTTTTGCCTGAAAAAGAAGATAAACCTTTATTTCAACATATGATTAGAGGAGAAGCATACATCACTGGGGGGAAAAAAAATAATAATTAAAAAAATAAGACTGACAAGACAACCCAGCTTCATTTAAAAAAGAGAAAGCCCTAAGGGAATTTTCAATTTCATACTTCTAATGAGAGGGGTTGAAAAGAAGAAGCAAAGCAGAGGAAAGAAAAAAAAAACCCAACAAGATCTGTGGGACAAGACGTAACAAAAAAAGAACACGAAAGTGAACCAGAGAGAGGCTTTCAAGTTTAACCTCGGGTTTGCACAGAAAGGACTCTTGCAGCCTTAGCTCCGCTCCCAAAGGAGAGCAAAGCCACACAACAACATCGACACACTCAAACCTCAGCATATTCCATGAGCAGGAGGCTCCAGAAGAGAACAGGTCAAGGTTGGCATCAGTAGCACTGCAGTTGTCTGAACCACACCTAGTCTGCAGTTAAATATAGAACTTTACTTTCTGGAACTACTGCTCCTCTTAACCTTCAGAGCATAAATATGCAGGGAGATATCTACAAAAAAATAAAAAATAAAGGGATAAAGAGACCTGAATCTGTTGTCCAAAAAATCTAAGACCAGGGATTAATAAACTACCCTGGGAGGATTCCAAAAAAGCAGTAAAGGCTGGAGAATTGAATTACAGAAACCACAAGCAGCATCCTGGAAATCCAGTATAAACCAATTAGGTCCTTTAATATACATACCCTCTACTCAGACCCTTAGGTATATCAGACATTTCAGGATATGGCCCTAACTTTAATCTTCGCTCCATGAGGTTGGCACCAATATAATAATTAATTGAACTGCAATTATTTGTTGATTTAAATCTCTTAAAAAAAGAGAAACTACCCCTTCAACCCTCACCCTTCTCATTCAGTTCATGGACCAAATCCTGACCAGTGCTGTGAATTTTCAATTGGAGAGCCTGCTCCTAAACAGCAAATCCCTCTGATTCTTGCAACCACATTCAGATTCTTCCCTTGAAGTGCTCTCAGCTGGTTTGACGCATGGCCTTTCAGCAACTTCAGTTTTTACCAACTGAATCCGAGACAAAAGCAGCAGGCACAATTCAGTGATGGAGCAGGTCAACACCCTCTTCCTCACCCAAAAAATGTTTGTATTTCAGAGGGAAGGAGGAGTTTTGCAGAGATTCCCCTAAGGTCTGGATTCCACCCTCTTATCTTCAGGTATCAAACTAAACCACCAAAGTCAGTTCTAATTGCAGGAGGCAGCCGGAGAGGAAGGTGCACAGAGCCCTCCTCTGAGTGCATTAGTGGGATGGAATTGTCTCCTGGATCTGTTTCTCCTTCCTGGACAGGTATCAGCCCAAATGAACGAGCACTTTCCTGAGGTTCCCAGAGCAGCAGCTCAAAACCAGGTGCCTATATCCTTGTGTGCACCAACATCAGAGCCAGAAGCTGCAGGACACACACACACAGTGCTCTGAAAGTTGCCTTTCATTAGGGAAAACAGTCCATTAAACGGAGATGCCTCCACTCAGAGTCAAAACTTAATCCTGCAGAGGAAAATGCAAATTACCAAACAAATAGCACCAGCCCACAGGCAATGCCGAACACCATTTTAGCGGCCAAATGCTTATTCCTGACCCTGTGGCACCAGAGGAACCTGATCTGCTTGGGCCAAAGGGTCTGGTTACCTTCATCCTGCTGCTGTTATGAGTCATATCATGGACAAGCCTGGAAAACTCCAGTGACCTGGAAGCGAAATCAGTGATTTTTTTCCAAGGGCTCCCAGAGGAGCATTTTTCTCCCACTCTTTCAAAACTTGTCACATAAAACAGCTCATCCTTACAGCTCAACTAGGCCTATTAAAGCACAACAGTTAAACAACCATATTCCCAGCCTGCTTTATGGTGTAGTTTTATTGTCACACAACACTTTTACTGTTCTTGCCTCGAGTAGAACTCCTCAGCTTTGCTTCCCAGTACCACACACAAGGCTGTGAAACCCAGCACCCACAGTGACCTAGCCAAGAGCTTGGTAAATTCGTATTAAAAGCCAGGATTAAGGCAATGTGGCAGCAGCAGAATAAGCAGAAAACCCCAGCAGCAAAGCCCTTACAGAGCACAAGACACAGAGAACAAAACCAAGAACAACAAAGAAGAATAATTTAATGAAAAATTAGATCGAGTGATTATGTATCTGCATTCACAACTGGATGATTTCCAGTGTCAACAGCAACTTGATTCTTTCAATACCCAAATCTCACACCTTTCTAACAGATGTCCCAGCAGAGACTGGCTTGAGGACAGAGGTGGATGAGGAAAGGGTGGCTTGCTCAGCTCTCTCTCTGCTGTTTCCGCAGCAAAGGAGTCTGAGGCACAGTCAGGGTTCAAACAGCAAATAACAGAAGTTGTTACACTTTGGGCCAGACAGAAACCAAGAAGAAAAACACCCATGCCCAAAGAGCTCTAATTCTACTCCAAATAAGCATTTCACACACAGAGAGCTGATCAGGAGATGGTGCTGCCCTGAGGGCACACAGAGCTGTGGTGGTTCTGTCCTTCTGCACACACAATCAGGGCAGTCAGAGGAGCATTTCAAAGTGCTAAAGATCCTGTCCTGCCCCTTGTTCTGCCTCTGTGGCGAGGGACACCAGAGAAACACAGGCCCCAGCACTAGCAGATCACAGGACTTTGCATTAGTTGGGTCTAACAAAGCAGAGCAGATTTCAAACATTTACATTATTTGCTTTGGGGAAACATCCAGGCAAAGCCAAAAATATCAATGCAGTGACAGGCCAGAATAGGGAAACAAACACTCAAGTTACTGGTTCCAGTCCTGCAAAGACACAGAAGTGTGTCCAGCTTGGGCTCCTGAGGGAGCTCAGGATTTTGGTCTTAGCTCAGGCAAAAGATGCTTTTCTGCTCCTAATCAGCTCCCAAGACCCCCGTGCAAGCAAGAGGAAAGGGAAGCATTAAAGAAATGGTAAAAGCACATCCAACAGATCTGCTGGCCGAGGTCTCACTGGGGTTGCAGACCAGAGAGGAGTGTAGCACACGCAGCCATTCAGTCCTTCCATGGAAAGGAGGTTCCTCACGCTCTCAGAGCGGAGAAAACTCCTCCCAGCCATTTAGCCCTGGACAGAAACAGGCATTCATCCCTAAACTACATCCACCTTCTCCAGCCCTTTTCTCTTGTAGAACATTATCCACAAAAGAGACATTCCTGTAAGCAGAGAGAAAGGCAAAGCCTGCCCAGGCTCAGAGAGGAGAGCTGGGAGCTCTAATGATCACCTGCCACTCTGCATCTGGATTTGAAAGATCCACTTTGCTCTGTGCCGCTCCCAGCTCCTGTAAAAGGGTTCTAAGAGCCTTTTTGGACCAGGAATCTACTGCTTGTTAGGCAAAGTTCTGCATCCCAAACAATTACGGTACTGCCAAAATGGCAGTATCCACTTTAAAACACCACGAGGCATCAGGAGGACAAGGCAGGAAAGTGGGAAAGGAGAAATGCAGAATGTAAAGAGCTTGCACGACCCCCCAAGAGAGCCTGGATCAGGATAAATGGAGAAGTTTCTGCAAAAGCAAAGGGAAGAGCTGAACACTAACACTCTCAGACTGAGCTAAGGACACGATGTCCTGGGGCATACAAAAACAAAGAGATACTGTCCAGAGCAGTGTTACAACTTTTTAAACAACACAAGAGGCAAAACAGCTCCTCCTACTCCATCATAATGAATTAAAACTCTTACAGGCTGGCAGGAGGCTACAACACATCCATGAAAACAACACTGGGGTTCACCAGAGCAGGGAAAAGAACCCTTGTCTTGGCTTTAGAAATCCCATCTCCAAACCCTCTCGAGGAGCCACCACGTACCTTTCCATAACAGCCAGGCACTCCTTTCTCCACGTGAACCGACTGCCTCGCCGTAGTCTGAAGGTCCCAGAGGTAGCTGTGACTGGGGGAGGCGTCTGTCTCCATTCTGGCTCTTCTATTGGGATGGGAGCGGGTCTCATGCTTAGTGTAGCCCCTAAAGATAATAAACACTGTGTTTCCCAGGGGGTTAAAAGTCAGGCCCATCCTCTCACTCCTGCTCGTGAAAAAAAAGACAAGACAGGTGATGAAACCATTCAAACTGGAAAAAAAAGAAAGCGTTATCACGGATACCTTGAAGATAGCTAAATTCCCAGTTCCCAACCTCCAAGGCGGAAGGGGATGACCATGGAAATCTAAGGAGCTGATGGGCACTTAGGAAAATGTCCTGTCTTCATCAAGAGGAAAAGGATCACACAGAAAGGGTGAGCTGTGCCCCAGCTGGGATTTATTTGGGTTGTGCTGCCACCTCAGCTGTCACAAAATAGGAAACAGCAGTTTCTATTTAATTACACAGCAGTCTCAGGAAGCAAAATGGGAATTTATACCAAAGGTATTTCAACGTGTCCAAAGAGCTGAGGAAACACCTGAAGCAGCTTCACCAATAGGAACACCCTGTGGCCTGGGCAAACATGGGCTCACGAGTGCCAGGGTGCCTGAAAAAGCCACTGAAAGCAGATTAACATCACAACCTTCCTCTCCTGCTCCCCTTCTACGGATATATTTCTCCTTTCTGTGAGTCTGAGCTGGAAAGCATCAGGCACGAGACAGGATTTGGCAAGATGCCCTCAGGAAAGGCCCCTTTGAAACTTACCCCTGATCCTTTCCACAACAGCCTCTCAGTTAATAAATCAAGATAAATCAAGACACTCAGGGAGATCGATCTTTCCTACATCCCTTGGTGAGGATGGGAACCTGGGATAGGACACGAGGACAGAAACCAGGGTATGTTCTGAAGGACAGCTTTGTGCTCAGTGACTTCCCCCGGAGGGAAGAGAGAGCTGTTCTAGTGTGCAAAAAAAAAAGAAAAAAAATTAGGAAAAAAGGTTGTATGAAAAGATAAATCACCCACAAGCATCCTGAGCTCCAGTGGAATTCCTGCACTGAGGCAGCTTGGACAGATCCAGGAGAAGCAGCAGCCCTGCTCTGGTGTTGGGAACACTCAAGAGCAGGGCTGTGACAGCAAACCCCTTTGGGTGCTCAGGCCTGATCAGAATGGTTGGGATTTAATCATCAAAACACACAGTGTTAGTGAAACAACACTGCTTCTCCACAACGGAGTGAAAGGGTCAAGGGAACCTAAGAGTTTAACCAATAAACAAATTCCTACAGCTAAAAAGCAAGAAATGAGCTATTCAGGCACTTGGCCGTGTTCCTTTCCAGAAATGCACACGGAGTCTTTTCCTTCCTGCCAGGGGCTTGCATCTGTGTGAGGTAGTGGAGCCCAAAATAATTTAGGAATGTTACCCAGGAGGAGTCAGTAGGAAGTGAAGCCCACAATCTCTGCCTTGCACACACAAGGCACGGTGCCTCTTCCTAATTCCCAGCTAACGAGCCTACACAGATTACTTGGTTCCATTGAAACATGAAATATTTCCTATAGTGCCAATTTACTGGGAGGCCGTTTCAAGGAAAGCTCCTTATCTGGTCTTTCTGCTACTTGCACAGTTTAGGGGGCTGGGTGGCTATCAAGTTGCCAGGCTTTAAATACACTTAAAAACTTAAAAAAAAAAAAAAAAATTATCATTTTAAAAAGAGACAGGGGAGAACAGGAAAAAAAAAAATAGCTTTCCCAGAATTGTGTTAGCAATACGCTTTCCCTACCTGAAGATTTGATTTCACAGGGGGAGTACAGGAGTATCAGTGATGCCTCACATCAAGGTAAGAGATGCAGAGTCCTTCCATTAAATTTGCCCGAGATTTTTCAGACAAAGGTTGAAAAAAATTCTGCACTGAAAGCATAAATTTTCTGCTGCTGCTACAGGTATGTTCACGTACTGAATATAATACACTTTTTTTTTGTTTTAGTAGCCTTCCTAGATCAATTTACCCATTTCTCTTTTCTATGGGGTAACATCAATATCAGCAGCAGATAAGAGAGGAATATGCTGAGAATTACAAGCAAGTACCCCCGCACAGCAAGAGAGGAGCATCTGAATGCATAAAGAGGCCCAAAATAGGCTTGGATGGAAGTGTGGAAAAAAGGGCACAGGGGATGCCCTTCCAGTGCCTAAAGGGGCTCCAGGAGAGCTGGAGAGGGACTTGGAACAAGGGACAGAAGGACACGACACAGGGAATGGCTTCCCAGTGCCAGAGGGCAGGGATGGATGGGATATTGGGAAGGAATTCTTCCCTGTGAGGGTGAGGAGGCCCTGGCACAGGGTCCCCAGAGAAGCTGTGGCTGCCCCTGGATCCCTGGAAGTGTCCAAGGCCAGGTTGGACAGGGCTTGGAGCAACCTGGGATAGTGGGAGGTGTCCCTGCCCGTGGCTGGGGGGGTGGAATGAGATGACTTTGAACCAAATTTACCATTTATGATACACACATTTGATAAGGAACCTATGGAGCTTTTCCTCATCCTCCTCTTTTCAGTGAGCACCTGGGGATCCCATTTATTCTGCTCTTCCAACATTCCATCACAGTCTTCTTGCCACCCAGCTCCACTTCTTTATAACTTAGCAAGTTACATCCTAGACACCAGTTCAGATTCTTTTTATAAACCCCTCAAACAGCTTCTAAGGAGAAGTGAAGTTTCTCTCCTGAGCAGACAGAGTGGAGAAAACACAGTATGAGGTTTTCAGTGTCTGCATCAAACAGCAAGACACCTCTGAGGGGTGTAGAGGTGAGCCGCCTAGGAAGAACTCCTTTCACTCACAGAAATGAAAGGAGACATCTCTCACTCCCTGGCAGTGCTCAGCACCTTTTCCTACAGCACTGGGTTTTCTCTGTGAATTTTTTGTGTGACTGAGGATGCTGTGGGCGGGCTTGGGGGTGAGGAGGCAGAAGTGGTGCTCTCCAGCTGGAATGCAGCTCTCTCTACGTTCAAAATTGCTCCTGGCCAAGGCCTGCACATCCCAGGCACCATCCTGAAGGAAGGGAGTTGCTCTAAGAGCATCCCATGCACTTGCTGCTCCTCATCCCAGAGCTCAGGCAGGCCCTGCCATGGAATGGTCACAGAAAGCCTCAGGCCAGCTCCCAGCTCCAAAAAACCATTTCCTGGCAAGTTTTCATTTGCAGCAAGTACCTATTGTACATTATCCCGATAAGAACAGATGCCTCACTGTATTTTTAGCCAGGCTGACCCCAGATCACACAATAAACACCTCTCGGTCAGAGCGAGCTGGGCTGGATTGAAATCAGCAGCAGCACAAGGTTCCCTACAGAGCCCATGGCTTGAAAAGGAGCAGAGCAGGGACTGTTTGCTCTGCAGCTCTGTGGAACAGCACATCACATCACCATCATCATCACATCACCCACCAACCATCCCTTCCCAGTGCAAACCTCGTGGGACAGCCAGCCCCTGATTTTTGGTTGGCTTTTCTTTCACAGCTAAACAAGAACCGCTATGAAAATAACAAAAGAGATGCTACATCTTGGTAATAACAACTCCCTTTCATTCTCTTTTGTTCAAGGAGGAAGAGCCCATGGTTCTCTCCAAGGTGACCACAGCTGCCTTCCTATTAGAGAAGTGTGGCAGAAATAAATACCCAGCCTAAATGGAAGCAGTCTGTATCCATCTGTAACTTTAACACATCATTTCAAGGTGCCAACTTCAGTTTGCACTACGCAGAGGCAAGAGACAAGCTGAAGTTATTCCATAACAAACTTCCCACATTGCCCAAGACCCAGTGCCAGGGAAACTAATCAGGCTAACAACTACCAATGTAAAAAAAGAAAAAAAAAAATTACTATTTATTTAAAACCTATGGGCTCTGAAAAAAAAAAAATCAGAACATTGCAGGATTTACCTATTGCCAAAATAGCTCTCAGTCGTCCACAAAACACAGGACAGACAAGTGGTGCCTGTGTGAAAAAAGCTCCATCTAAATGAAAAGCATCCCTATTAATTGGATTAAAGACCTTTTAAACACCAGCATTTAGCATTGACTTCTTCCCTCCAACAAAAAAGCTGCCTTTGACCCTAACTGGCAACTCCTTCCAGAAAAATTTACAATCAGTAGTACAGTGGAATTCACAGCATTGCTATTAACTCTGACATCACTCCTACCAAGAAAACGTTGATTAAGACATTTTTTTGAGCAAGATTATTGCATACAGTAGGACAAGTGGGTGTTTTTTTTCCTGTTCCATGAGACTTCAAGTCTCCTTTGCAACGTTCCAGGCTGGTGCTGTCTGAACACCCACCACCAAGGATAGGAGAAACGCAGAAACTGCCCATGCAAACCAGCAATCAAAGCCAGGCGAACAACAAACAGCATATTCAGGAGCTCAAATCCAGCTGGGAAAGAATGGAAGGGATGGAATTGCTGAGTCTCTGCCATGTAGGACCAGCATCTGAACACCAGCAATGCCCTAAAACTGCCCTAAAGTTCCCCAGCACCAAGTCCTTTGGTTGGCAGATGCAGCACTGCTTGTGGATGATTTAAAGCATTACACAGCACATTTAAAAAAAGAAAAATAAAATCTCTTTTCATGTATTTTTAAGTCATCATTTGCCTGTATAAGCACAGTAAAATACAAGCCCTGCTGTGAGGACCTGAAGGCAAGGCAGGGATGTCACCCACAGGGAAGGGTCTCACCTGTATCCAGGAGATGGGAAAGGGAGATAAGAGGTGAATTCTACAAACTGGAGGAGCCAAGGGAAGGTCTGCCACGAGATCTCCAGTCCTTTCCATACAAACTATTCCCCCTTCACAGTTTATAAACCATTATATCTGCTCTCCTAGTTCTTCAAAATGGTTTCAATTTTAAGTTTTCTTTCCACTACTACTTAAATTCAGACAAAAAATGGATTTATTGTGAAGATCCAGTTTTTCAAGATAAGGAATTATAGAAATTGGGGAACTAATAGTTCCCAAAAGCCTCACTTTGCCCACTGATAACTCAAACCTGCAGGTCCTTCTGCACAGAGAGCTGACTCTACCACTCAAAGGATCGAGATTTCCCTCCCAGAAGCTGGAATTGGAAAAATGGGATGTATGAGAACAGAAAGCCAAATGCCACCTCTTAGTAAGCGAGCAATTAGAAAAAAACCCACGGCAGTCATTTCGTCTCTCAAGATTCTTCCAAGGAGGACAATCTTTCCCACCCTAGAGAGAGTACAGAGGTGGCATCGCTTCTCTGGGAACAAGGGACAAAGCTCCACTGATTTCCTCATTTTCTGGCTCTAAGGAGGACAGCAGAACAGCTACTCTGTCTCCTAATCATAGGATACTGTCAGCAGTATCCAAAACTTCAGCTCCAGGTTGGTTTTGTAACAGGGATTTAAATCCAGGATTCTCTGGACAAGGCTGGTACCTCCCTTTACACAATTGTTCATAGCCACGTTAATTATTCTTGGCTACCTGGTTTGACCTGCAATAGAATAGATGGCAATAATTCAAAGCAGTGGATTATCCTACAATGAATAAATAAATAACAGCCCCATTTTCCTCAGGTAGATTTTTCCCAACAGCAACAGGAAAACTGAAGGTTCCTCCCTCTACCTCAGCCTCTAAAAAGAAATCAAACGCTATCTGGTTCTAAAAGGAATTTAAGTGCATCCAAACAGTCCCTTGGCTTAGGCAGAGGAAACTATTTGCCTTTTACACTCCTTGAAAACATTGCTTAAGATCTCTTTTAGGGAAAAAGGTTACACTCAGACAACCACTCTTCAAGGAGTTTTTCTACGTCTAAAGCAAAGCAGAGTTAACGTCGATTCATTTCAATTTCAGCCACAACCTTCACTGTGGAAAGTCTTCCTGCCTTAGACACCTCTCAAGAGCAAAAGGACAAAGGAGATGGGAGCTCATGGATATGGGGAAAAAAGAAGGTAAAGAGGAAGAAGTAAAGATTTTAGAGCTAAGTTGAACAAGGGTTCTGTTACTAGCAGAAAATACTATTTCCTAAACAGCTTCATGTGATACTGGAAATAAAGAATGCAAGGCTGGGAAAAATCCACACAACAGGTTTCATCTGGAGAGGGTTTTGGTGGTTTTCACATCTTCCAAAAACGCTCTACATTCTCCAGTACTTTGGAGGCAACACCTTCCATCAAAGGGAAATGTCTGGGAGTTACTTTGTAGGATAAAACCTGAGCCTTTCCAAGGGCTGACACTGGATGTTGTACCTACAAATTCTGCTGACCCTCAGTACCACAATTCCAGTCAGTGCAAAAATCAAGGCTTCCTGGCACTTTTATTCTTTAAAACAACTTTCAGAAAAAGAAGCATCAACATCTTAGGATGCTTAACAGAAAAAACAGGCTCAGCTCTCCCTCTGAACCCGCCCAGCTTAAATCTGAATTATTCTCAGGCCAACCGTCAGCTGGAGCCTCTTGATTTTCAGCTTCCACACAGAGCAGAAGTTTTGAGGCTCTGTTTCTACTGGAATTTTTCTTAATAGAATTCTGGATATTGAAGCCAAGTTCACATTAGAGAGCCTGAGTTTTAAATTCCTTAAAACAATTACACAGTTAATTTAATAAAGCCATTGTTTAAAGGAAATTAAAGGTAAATATTTTGATCTTTACAATAAAACTGTTAAAAGGGAAAAATAAAAACTATGGTCAAACAAAATCTATGGAGAAGAACAATGCAAGGAAATTAATTCAACTGTGATTTTGAAGATTGCTGGTTAGTTAAAGATAATGAGGAGCTTTACTTCTGTGTTTGTATTCAAGATCTATTTTGAGATTTGGAGAAGCAGGTGGGATTTGAAAGACACATCTCCAGTTTATCACTGGAACTATCAACATCCCATCCAGGAGCTTGAGATCCAACCCAAACCCCTCTGAAGATCCTCTCTGCCAAACTGTGTGGGGTTTTTGCTGCAACTTTGTATCACACAGTCATTATTAATGGTTTCTGTTTGTTCATTCTGAAGAGCCTCAGCTTCTATTTCACATTAACTCACTACAGCTTCACTGGCTGCTTCTGATCCCAGATTTAGTGAGTGGTGGGAGGGCAGGGATCTGTGGCTGAGGAGCTGGACAGACAGCCATGGATGAGGCAGCTCTGGATGAGGCAGCTCTGCATCATTTGCTGCAAAGCAAAAAGCAGATTTGTTCCTACCCTCTTAAAAATTAACCTGGTCAGAGGGAGATCCTCTGGAGTACCCCAGACCTATAAGTGAATTATCAGTGCTAATAAACAACAGTGACAAAAGGCTTCCATTCCATAAATAAACAGCAGGAGATGTTTGGGCTGCATTTGTTTACCAGGATTTGTCTTCTCAAGCTGGTACCATCTGTAAAATGCCCTTTTCTTTTGTTCACTCAGGTCCGACCCCTGCTGCAACAGCCAATGGGAGATCCGGCTCTGACTGATACCTGTGAAAAACCAAAACAGAACAAAAACAAAGAGAAAGAGAAAAGTTCTGCTTTACCAAACATTTTAAAGTGGTTTATCTACTGATAAAAGGTGGTGTCTTACAAAGCCCAGGAAGTTGTGATGCTTCAATCCCAGAAAAAGCATAGTTGAAGCTTCCCTGCCCCATCCCCAGCTGCCTGAATTTCTCCCTGGGGTTATGCTCAGCCTCACTCAATGCACACCCTGGAATCTGCACCATCAACCCCCAGGCAAAGAGGGTAAAAACTGGGAAGCCAAAGCTATCACTGACTTGAATTGTCCACAACTTCCGTGATCCCTAAACTTCTTCATCTGTGAAATGGGAACAAGTCCCTTCCCCACTATTATATAAAAATAATGATTGTTAGGAAATCCTAATCATTCAATGCTTGAATAAGAAGGGAGATAAACACAGAAACCAGTTTATATGATATAGATCAAATGAGCCCAGAAATGGAGCAAACCAACTGTCAGCAGCTGTAACAACAGCCAGAAAACAAACCAGAAGGGGCAGCTGTCTGTCAGCAAAGCAGGAACCAAGCTCGAGGTACTCAGGCATGATTAGGGACAAAAGATTTTTCAAATGTTTTTAAAGCAAGACTTCTAAGAAAACAGTAAAAAGAGCAAAAAAATCCTAGAAGTTAATTCAGTTATTTCCAAAGCGTGACAGGGAATGAAGGATCAATGCAGGAAGGGGAAGAAGTGATCAGCAGAGGAACCGAATAAAACAAGAGGCTTAGAAGTGCACAAAGAGGTGAGCCACAGGTTCATCGGAAAACATAAAAAAGGCAGAGTTGGCTGAGTAACTGAAGAAGTACTTCAGAACTCCCCGTGCTTTCCACAAGGCCCTTCAGCCATCAGAACAGGTTAACAACATCCAAACTCCCCTGAGCAGTGAAGTTTTAGGAGGTGCTCCAAGTACCAATAAACTGCCGACACCACCTGTGCCACCACCTGCCCGGTGATATCACCCAGGCAGGTAGAGGCTGGCTTGCACACAGAACCCAAACTGCCTCCCCCCTCTAGAGATGCATCAAGGTTTTATAAGCTCTCATAATCATATGTAACTCAGGAGAAACAGCCCCCTGTAGTTTTACCACTTCTAATGTGGGGGTTTATTATGCTTTTTGTTGTGCGTTGAAGGTAGTTAAGTTCAGAGCGTCTCAACTTGACCCTCAAGTACCATATTCAGGCGGGTTTACTCCAACCAGATTTTTAAAATCACAGGGTTTATACTCTTAATTGTTCTTCCTCAAATAGAATTCTGGAGGCTATGAAGTTTTAATTGTCCTGGGGGAAAGGGATGGGCGTGTTTTGTTTCGGATATAGGAGCTCACTGCTGTTCAACAGAGCTGTGCCCACCAACAGACCCTGATTTTCCCAAAACCCATTCCCAGAGATTGCCTTGCCCTCAACGGACAGAGTTCAGGAACAGCTGGGGCAGCCAAGAGCTGCCTACCCCCAGGGCCCACAGTGGGATCTAAAACTGAGTTTATACTACTGGGGAAGTGGAATTATTCAACCAACCACAGTCCTGAGACCCTGCCAAGTTTACATCAAGGAGCTGTGGAAGCATACATGTTAGTACCAAAAGAAGGCAGTCTAAGTTGGTAACACTCTCTGGCCCAAAAACAAGGCTCCAGTGTAGTTGAAATCCTGCCACATCTGTATGCCTGATCACCAGTGAAACACCAAGTTTTGAAAATTTGCAGCTCTTGACCTATTATTATGATTTATAAAAGCCAATTCTTGTCCTCTGCTGTGGGACACAAAGGTTTGTGTCTCACTGCTTCTGGCTGCCCTGCTCCCATTAATTAATCACTGGGTAACAGCTCCAGTCATCTTCTTGTTTACTACGGTCCACTTACACTTATTGCACGGAATTAGAGTGTGTTGAGTGTTTGGATAACAACCTCAGATACAAGCACAAAGCACTGATGGATAAAAACTATAGAGAGAGATTAAATGTCTGCCATGAGTGGAAAACACAAATTCTGCTCAAGAGGTTGCCTGACACTGTCACACGTGGCACAGATGTGACCACTCCAGACAATCTGCTCGAGGCAAGGCACAGCAGCAGGAGCCAAAAGACTCAAGCTGGGTCTTGCCATGTCCACTTTCAGGGAATCATAGAAAAATCTGAGTTGGAAAAGACCTTTAAAGGTCATCTAGTCCAACCCTCCCTGCAATGAGCCGGGACATCTTCAACTGGATCATGTTTTTTAGACTTCTGCTCAACCTGACCTTGAATGTTTCCAGGGATGGGGCAGCCACCCCCTCTGACCAACCTCTGCCAGTATTTTACCATCTTCATCATAAAAAGCTTCTTTCCACAAATTATGCACTGTCCCAACGTCCTGAACTGCATCAAAGTTCTCCCAAACAGAGCTGGATCTGCGTTGGGATCCTTTTGTGGCTGCCATTTAACCACAGTAGCTGGGCCTCTGACTCACTGCAAGTCCTCACAGCTCATAAAGCTGCTTCTGCAAGATGTTTTTAAGGCATAAAATTTATCTGCACCTCAGCAAGGTTTAGAGGCCCCAAAACTATATCCCAACAGCTTGATCAACCCCAGGTCACATGCAAAGACTTTCAGAAGAACTCTCCAGGATCTCCAAGATCCCAGTGCAGTGGGATCCAAACTCACCCTTCACTCCTTTTAATATAAAACGCAAACCCCCCCAAGTGGGTTTCACACAGCTGACTCACAGGACAGTGGCCACCAGGACCCTCCTGTCACGTTGTCTCTAATCACACAGCCTTACGGAATTGCACTGGCAGGAAAAAAGAAATCATCCTGCTGCCAGAAGCAGATTAATGAAATAAGTTCTCTGGGGTAGTGAAAATCCAGCTGTGCTGAGGAAATTCACTCTCCAGATGAAGCAGGAACCTCACGGAGGGCTGTGGTGCTCCGGGCTCAGCATCAGCAGGGCCAGGAACACACCTGGTTACGGACACCACCAGTTTTCTCACAGAAAAAAATGAAGAGAAGTGGTATCCACAAGGGATTGTTGCAGTTCAGCTGCTGACTCCTTGTGTCACACAGCACTCCTTCCCACAGCAGGTCACACTTCCCAGAGATAAACAAAACAGAGGCAACAGTCTGTGCTCACTTCCCTGGCTGGCCCTGCTGTCTCCTACCCAACTGATTCGAGGAGAGAGTTTCCCTTCCAAATACATAAAATAAATGGCAAAATACATCATCAAGAGCAGGCCACTGCTATGTGCAGCTCAAATCTGCTCATAACCCTCAACTCTGCTCATACCCCTCAACTCTGCTATTCATCAAGTCTTTGGGAACTGGCTTTCACCTTCACAGATAGATTTGTTCAGCAGCTCTGCTTTGCATGTCTTTAATGTTTCTTTCAGGAGAGGTTTTCAGAAGCACCTGGAATACGTCAGACCTGGAGAAGAAAGTAACTGACTGTGTTTTAATTCTTCACTTTGTAAGCGAAGTCCCAGATTCAGAGAACAAGTGCTTGCAAAGGACATCTATCAATTTAGGAGATTAGCAAAGCTTGTTTACAGAAAACCTGCAAAGATCAAAATCACAGAAAAACAAATCTTCCTCTGTGTTGTGATGAGTATAACAAAAAAAAAAAAAAAAAACAGGAAGGAAAATGTTTCTCAGAATGCAGTTTCATGCCATTTCAGATAATCAGTAACTCAGGAGTTTTCTGAATTCCCTTCACAATGGAACTAGTTAAGTTTCACTGTGTATTGGCGTTTGCTCAGGATCCCTGTGTGTGGGTTCCAAACGTTTGGGGATTCTCTTTGTTTCAGCAGTGCTCCAAGGCTGCCCTCCACTGCACGTGTGTTTAGCACAATCTAAAGCCAAGTCCTGGAGATCTCCTATCAATTAAGGCAGAGACAGCAGGACAGGGCTGGGTTGTACAAGCAGAATAATTGGGAAGGTTACCAGAACTGCACCCTGGAAAGCTCTATGTGCATTTAAAAACAACCAGAAAAATGACTTCTGCATTTTACTGCTCATGGGGTTTGGGTTTTTTAAAATGGTGGTTTGGTTTTTACATTATTGAGAATTGAGAAAACTGAATCCAAACTTCTGCTCTGTAACCTCAGGAGAATAAGGGTTGGGTTTTTCTACTCCTTCACTCCCTATGTGTAAAAAACAGCAAAGGTAATATTTCCAAACCTCGCAGAGGCATCATCCATCAAACCACTTTAGCTCATCTGCAGAGGGCTCATCCCAGTGCTCTCCTCCCTCTCTCCTTTACTGTAGAACAGAAAGACATCAGCTCCTGAAAACACTTCCCCCACCCTCCACCTAACTTTGGAAGCTCAAACAGCTTCTCTGAGAAAAGTTTACATTGCTCTCTTCATCCTTTGCCTTCTGACCACAACCTGGTGCCCAGGTACGATTCTCGTGGCAATTCAAGCCAACTGCAGCACGCGACTCCAAATTAGGTTTGATAAAAATTTGGCAGCTCACCTGCCCCACGTGGGGCTGAACGCCCACCCCTGAGCAGGCTGCAGGGATGTTAAAAGGAGTTCCAAACACCAAGGCAGGAAATTTCGCAGGAACTATTATTAGCTCCTGTTTATACTGTCATTTTTCTTATCAGTAGGAGATTATTTATACAGAGCCCAACCCAAGTGCTTCTTGTTTATCTTATTACAGACACCATTAAAAAAGTTTCTATAAAAAGCAGCTCCTGTTTTTAGGACCAGCACTAGTAAGTGTTATGCTAAATTTTTGCTTCTTATCAATCATTCCCTTATTTTCAAGTCACTATTTAATACCCCTGTTACTATTTTCCAACCTGCCCTGTCCTCTCCATACACCAGGCAGCCCTGTAGGGTATCTTCCAGGTTTAATTTTTCCTGTCAGATTCATTATCTAAATGACTGTTAAAGTTTCTGGTAATTTTACAAGGATTAAGAGAGCCTCAACACTTTTCTACTGCAACAGCTGACTTTAACCTTCAGCTCTGTGCTCCCCTCTCCTGCATCCTCCCTCTCCATCACTTCCCTTGTGCTACAGCAGGAAAAACAAGAGGAAAAGCTGTTTACTGATGCAGAGCTGCTCTGTAGCACTGTGGCTGGTGTAGGAATGTGGATTCTGTGAGTGCTTTGCAGTGTTAGAATTAAGACGGGGAAAAGGAGAAATGTTTCTGAATGGAAGTGTAGTTTGAAGAATTAGCAAAATAAGGTAAAAAGGAGGTTTCAAGGGGTCACAGTTGCAGTAGAGGTTTCTGATCAAGGGCAGAACATGGCAAGTTACAGAATGGGGATAAATAAGGTCATAAGGACTGGGGAAACACAGAATTTTTTAGAATACTAAAGACAATTGGTAGAGGTTGAAAGGAAAAGTTGCCAACAGAGGTAGCCAAGCCAAGCCACCCTCCTGGACAGAGCCAGCCATAAATTTTTCATTTCTTTCTTGCCTCTTCCCAGGGCAGAAGGGATGAAGACTAAAAGCTAATTTTTCTAATTTTCCCTTGTATAAGTAACTTTTTACAGAAAATCTTTTATCAGTAAGACTAAGCCTGTAAATCCTGAGCTGATGCCACTGGGCACCAAACTATACAAATTGGTTTTTTACTGAACCAGAAGTGGTTCCCAGGCATTCCTTGGGAGTCTCTTCCCCAGCTGAAAGGGACATTGGAGATACCTAAGAATACTCAAGTCAGCCAGCACTTATCAGGCCTGAGACAGCTCTGGAAGGGAGAGCCCTGGGACACTCTGCTCCAGATCCCTGTCCTGAGCTATTTCAGTCACTCCTCACCACTCCCTGCTCCTGAGAGGAAGCTGATGTGTCTCCCTGCTATAGCTGAGCACAATCTTTAGTCCAGTGCCTCCAAACATCTCTTTGAGATTTACTATTTCTCTCAGATAAGCCCTAACTATGGACTTAGCAGGGGCACGTGCTACACAAGGGCAGGGGTTTGTTTAAAATGAATCAGCCCCCACCAAACACAGGAAGGATGACAAAGATGCAAAGATCTACTGGTTTCCCATGGATTTGGCTTGCGAACAAGATAATACCACAGTGCCTTCAGCTCAGCCCTCGTTCTGTCCCACTGAGTGCCTCAAGTGACACCCTGCAGTATTTCTCTGGTGCCTCTGTGAGCACACTGTGGATCCCCCTCGTGTTACGCAGGAGGGCTCCGTGGGAAGGGTGTGAAATTCAGTCAACCATGCCTGAAGTGGATGGCTGGCGTCATTTACTCACAGGAGGAAACAATGAGAGCTCCCAAAGGCTAAATGCCAACTTAATGCCAACTGAAATCCAAGAGAACAGGCTCAGGATGGAAGGAGTGAAAGGATCAGGTGTGAAGGGACTGGTCTTGCCTTTGCAGGGTTATCAAACACATGCACCAAGACACCCAGTTAATTATAATTAGATCCATTCCTTTCACTGATACACTTGGATCTGGTGTGGTGATTCTGATTCATTGACCCCACATGTGGCAGTCCCACGAACCAAAAAAAAACCAAACATTGGCTCCTTTTGGAAAGACTCTTTTTGTGCAATTTTCCCCTCTGTGCAGTACTGCTCTTGCAAGGGAAGCCAGCCTGACTTGCTGGGTGCTACACAGAGGTTAATTCAGAGATGGGTTCTTCCAGGGCTATACTCAGGCAAGGAATGAACAAAAGTAGGAGAGTGACCCACCAGCTACCAAAATTTTAGGGTTCAGGTACAATTTAAGTGATTAGACTTGTTCTTTAATTTTTAAAGTATTAGTGCTATCATCTGATAAGGCAAATAACATCCCTTACATTTATACAAATTGTTAATCTCTGTGGTTTTCCAGATGAAACTGAAACCAGGGAAGGACAAGTCATTTTGCCCAGGATCACAGAAGAGCTGGAGACATGGAAGGAATTCCTTGGCTGAAGCACCAGTTTTTGCTTGCCCACCTCAACTGCTGCCATGTCTGCAAACCCAGAGCTCCCAGAGAGGTGGGTTCTTACAACATTCCAAATCCTGGAAATATCATTAAAGAACAACTTCCCTCCTACTCATTTGGCATTCCCAGACATCAGGGAACCTTAAAAACTATCTATTTCAAGATCTTTATCCAAGTCTGGGTTAAAAAATTAACAAACTTTAAATGTGTAACGTGGGATTGAGCTTTCTGGGATTTATCATCAAGTCTTCATCCTACAAGAAGGGCTGGAGTGAATCCAGGGAAGGGAACGGAACTGGGGAAGGGGCTGGAGCACCAGGAATGGCTGAGGGAGCTGGGAAAGGGGCTCAGCCTGGAGAAAAGGAGACTCAGGGGGACCCTGTGGCTCTGCACAACTCCCTGACAGGGAACAAGGGACAGGATGAGTGGAAACAGCCTCAAGCTGCACCAGGGCAGGTTCACTTTGGATATTGGGAACAATTTCTTCATTAAAAGGTTGTCCAGCCCTGGCACAGCTGCCCAGGGCAGTGGTGGAATCCCCATCCCTGGAGGGATTGAAAAGCCGTGTGGATGTGGCCCCTGGGGACATGGGTCAGTGGTGGCCTTGGGGGAATGGTCTTAGAGGGCTTCTCCAGTCAAGAGGATTCTGAGCACACCACGAGCTCTGCTGTTCCAGGCAAGGCCTGTGTGCCTGGAAAGGAGAAATAACAACATCCCACCCCCCCATGGAGGAGCAGCAGGACTTTGTTACCCTCTGTGTAAAGCTCTGGGAAAACACCCAGGGAAGAAGTGGCACCACTGCAGTGAGTTCACCTGTCTGGATGTGACCTGTCAGAGCAGAGGCCACCCAGAACCACTGCTCCTTCCAGGTAAAATCCCAGCTGGTCTGCTCATCCCTCAACCTCCCTTCAGATTTTCATTCATCATGGTTCAAAGGATGGACAAAACTTCCAACTCTCATAGTCCAACTCCTGGCTGCAGTGGTACCAGCTATAGCTGTGTCTCCTGACTATTCATATACTTTTTAATATATAAGTACACATTATCTCTCTCTCTCTCCATACCCAGAGATGCAGATACACATCTATTTGCCACACTCAACAAACAATTTAAGAATTAAGGAAAACTGTTCTCATTTTAAGATAAGAACTTCAGGCTTTATTATAATGCTGTAAAATAAAATCTGCCAGCACAAGCCACAGGAAAAAAAAAAAAAGGAAATAAAAAAAAGAAAAAGTGATTCACTGGGGAAGTTCCATGATGTGCAGGACAATGGGTCTTAAATCAAAGGCATACATTATCATGACTAAGCTGACAGAACTGCACTGCAATGCAGAAAGCCAAGTGATATTCCAACATCTGCACCGTGCTCAGGCAGGCAGTTTAGACACAGAGATTCCCAAAATGAGGAAAGGACTCCCCAAGCTCTTACCTGTTACCTGTGCAACAACTGCTTGGGAAATTCTCCGGTTGGCGAGGAAGGCTTTGATTTCCTCCTTTATCACACTGCTGTCCCTCCTACCAAAATAAAGAAACAACAGGACACACAAAAAGAGGGACGGACCAAAGTGCACCTGGAAGACGGAAAATGCCTTTATTTCCCCTCTTTAGGGGACAAGGAGTGGGGAAGGCTGGCATTAAAACAGCCCAAGTGCCTCAGCGCTGGACACTTCTTTTACCAAGTGTCACGTTTGATCAAAGCACCGTAACAGGAGAATGGATGACTCATGTCCCATATAATTCATATTAGGTGCAGCACTGCCATATGGAATGTACAAAGTTTCATTACACAGGGATGAATAAATCTCTCATACCAGCATAAAAACCTCACTCATAAAAATGAGGCAGAAAAATAAAAAATAAGGATAGCAGGGGCTGCATGGTTAGTTACCCAAATGAATATGCATACACCAACCTCCTCCAGCATTCCAAGGAAAAGATCTGAAATTTTGCAGCCTCTGTCCCCACACCCTTACTTTAGTCCCCTACTTAGTCCAGAACTTGCACTGAATGAATGAACTGAGATCTTTGTATGATTTTTACAAGGTCGGTACAGGGAGTTCAGAAAGGGCTAAAACTGTGCTAAAGAGCAAATAAACTGGAGGTTGCACAGGTACAGTGATATGCAGCAAATTTCAACTGCAATAAACACACACTTTCCCCTCCTCTTCCTCTCTCCCTGCCTGAGAAGGGCAGGCAATTAAAACCAGCCTTTATTAGGCTTCATGGGATATTTCCCTCCCTCTTCTCCCCTCCTGCCCCAGACACACTGAAGGCAGACTCAAGTTTGCCAATGTAAATGCAGAATGAATTCTGTGCTGTGGCTTCATTATATTTCTGTACCCAACACTCATCTTCCATATGCCTGCAAATAAAAGTAATTTCAGTTTAAATAAGCCCTAAAAGCATTACCTGAGACTCACTGCACAGGAACCCAAACCTCAGCCATGGGAACTTGGCACTCTGCTGTACTCACCCCCTTCCTGCACGATTCCATCATCTGCAGCCGACAGCAAATGAGGTTGATCGGCTTTTCTCACTGCTCATCTCTAATCCTCTCCCCCCAAAGCCACATCTTTCCCTGAAATCTCCAAACTACTTCCAACACATTTCCATCCTGGAGCTTATGGACCCCAGTCCTCTCATAGGTACGTCACGAATGTTGCAATGTTGGAGGGGCAAAAAGAATAAATTCCAACATCATGACCATAACTGTTTTGAGACATTTGGCCTTTCCTCTTATTTCTTTCTGCTCTCAAAGCCCACTGACTCCAACTTTCATCCTCAGGAGTATAATCCCCTCCTTTCATCTTTGCCATAATGCTGAAAAGGAAGCTGCTAAAAGTAAAGGAAGGTCAGGCCTGAAAAAAAACCCCACCCAACTGGCTCTCACTGAAAACTTCTGCTGCTTCTTTGTTATTTGCGTTTTCCTGCTCCACTCTGCAAATCCCTGCCACAAACTACAAACAGACAACATGCATCCTCTGCAGATCCCACTGGAAAGCACTGACCAATCCAAGCTGGATTCCCTACTCTCCCTCTATATGGAAGGAATTACAGCAAGTATGAAATAGTGGAGGAGGAGTCATGTGAATCGACACTTGATCAGAATCCTGAATAAAAGCAGGGTGGAAAACGAGTGCTCTAACATCAATCCCAATGTTTGGTACAGCATGGGAAAAACTATTTCAACAGTCAGACTGTGGGACACCCACAGAGGGTCAGGGGCTGCCTCCACAAGGCAGGTGAGAGGTTCTAGGATGGTGACCACTGGGGAACTGGCAGAACAACTGTCTGAAGCAGCTCCTGCTCTCCTGATAATCATCAAATCCTCATGGAACGGTGTGGGTTGGAAGGGACCTTTCAGTTCATTAGTCCAAAACTACTGCAATAAGTAGGGATATCTTCAACTAGATCAGGCTGCTCAGAGACCTTGAATGTTTCCAAGGATGGGGCATCCACCACCTCCCTGGACAACCTGTGCCAGCGTTTTACCACCCTACAATCCCTATTTGAGCAGTCCACCAACACACCGATTACTGCTGAGCCACTTCTCACCTCCAAACTTTTGACAGAGACTTTCACTCACCTCATCAGCTCCTCCACTTTGTCGTCGATGTCCAAGTCCTCCTCGGAAGCCTCGAAGCTGTAGGACCTCTGGGCCAGGCTGTTGGCCAGGGGGTAGCGGGTGGGTGACATCTTCCCGTTGAAGGCAGACAACCTCTCGTTACTCTCCCTCCCGTTCTGATTCGTAGTGCAAGGCTGTGGGGAGGTGTCGTAACTGTTGCTCGGGGATGGGGACATCCCGGAGTGCTGGGTCTGTGTGGAAGCCGTGGCCGTCGAGGAAGACGCCGGGACGTTGTTGGTGCTGTTGGTGTAGGAGCCGCCTCCGTAGCCAGACCTTCTCCCAAATTTGTCGCTATGCTCTTGGTCGAGACGGTCCAAGGTCTCCAGGGCGTGCAGGATCTCATGCCTGGTCATTCCCGTGCGTCTCAGGCGCTGCAGGAGGTCGATCTGCTCTATGGTGAATCTTGGCTCGTCCGTGTAGTGAGACATGGTTTCCAGCAGGCTGGAAACGAGGGGAAACACAAAATACTTCAGTTCAATAGTTCTACGTGGCACATGGAAAGTACTTTATATGCTTGAAAGATAATTTTGGTGCAATTTTAAGACACACACATGACAGATCCGAAATCCACCTTCAAACTGCCTCAGCCGGATACCTGCCATGAGTGCCAATCTCACTGCACAGCAGAAGGGTTTATTTTCCTTGGAGTGCTCCAACAGCCTTTTGGCCCTCTCCTGACATTCCCTACACCTGAACCAACCCTGCAGTTTGTGCCCTTTTGCTTTTGATAAACCGCTGCTACAGAGACTGTGGCTGCTCAGTAATTAAGGCTGCAACTTGATTCCAGACAAAATTTTGCCCAGTGTTAAGTACCCACCAGACAGAAATCTCAGATTTCTGTGCTGGCCACAGATCTGATTTTTTCTGGACAAGTTTTAACCAGCTATGACATGAGATTTATCAATCTCAACTCTTTCAAATCTTAACTACAAAGAGTTCGAGTTGCCCTAACTTTTGTTGCTACCTTGAAAAAAAAGGAGATAAAAACACACCTAGCGGAAATTCTAGTGGCCTGTAGGACCCAAGCTGATTTGACTGAAGTTGGATTTCTGAAGTGAGGAACTTTTGAACCTGGAATGTTGTCACAGATTGCCTGCCCTGACAAGGAAAGTGCAGCACATCCAATTACTCCTGAGCTTTCATTTAAAGAAATAAGTCTTCACCCTTTTCCCCTCCAAGAACTGGCTCCTCAGGTAACTCGATCACTGTGGTGGCTCAACAAAAGCATTTTTAACTCCTAAACTTCCCAAGGTGCCACAACAATGAACATTATTTGCTGCAAAGCCCAGAAGTGGAACTGAAAAAAATCACAGTATGCTCCCCTTAATCGCTCTTCTTTCCTAAGTCTGCTGGCTACAGATCCAAATGTCACACAAACAACAAGATCTCCTCCTTCAGAACTCTCGATCTTGAGAAGAAGGGATGGCAGATGGAGGGCAGGCAGAACTTGGCAAGCAGAATACGGCATTTTCCATCCTTCTCGGGAATCTTCTCGTGAGTCAAGGGTTTATTACCATTCCTGCAGGAGAGCAGGGTGAAGAGATCACTCAAACTCCAGGAGACATGACAGAGCTGATGTACAATCCCTACGAGCCAGAGCAAATCACAGCTGAGGGAAAGTCAAGGAAGAATTCCAAGGACCCTGTGAAAGCCAGGAGAGGGATGATGGCTGTCAGGCTGAGAGACCCTTCAGGGACAGGGCTGCCTATTCCTCCCCACAAGCTTTGAGGATGACTCCTCATGTCCATTTTTGCCCTGGCACAGAGAAGCTCCCAACAGGAGTCATGGGATGACTCGAAGTCCGTAGCTGGGGCTGAAGAACAACACTGAGAACTGGCTTGTTGGAGAGGAGCTGGAGCAGAGCTGTAAAGACAAACCCAGGATGCACAAATCCACAGAAATGGCATTTGCAGCCTGGAAAATACAGAAATGAGAAGAAAGTCCCATCTTTGCCCTCATCAAGCAACTACTGAGCCCCCTTCATTGTTTTGTCGGAGAAGGAAGCAGGAGGACAATGCAAGGGGATGACTCCCATCCAAGAAAATGCCTGTGTGAGAAGACAGACGTTCTACATCCACATCACAGCTTCAGCCCAACGGGAATGTGCTGTCCTCTGGACAACTGATTACTGGAAATGTCCAGGCCATTTTATATTTTCCAAGACAAACACCCAGACTGTTGAACCACAGGAGGGCACGGCAGGCAATGCAGCAGTCAACCTGCAACTGACTGGAATTGTAAAAACCACGATTTGGAAGTGGCATCCCAGCCTGAGACCTTCGGAGCTTGACAGGGAGCATTTGGAAACAGACTCTGTGTTCTAGGTTTGGCCTCTGGGGGAGGCAGGGCTGCTCCATCCTTCTCTCCCAGCTTCGGGAGAAGTGTCACCGGGACTTACTGACTCATCACAGACAGCTCCAAGCAGCACAGTTTTCAAATAGAAAATCTCTTTAAACATCTGACCTTGAAGTGGTTTTCACTGGATATGCCAGCTCACCTTTCCTCAGGGAAACACCTGGTTGGGGCATTTCTTACCTTGTATTTCTAATGTCACCATTTCCTGGATCATTCATCTGTCAATACCAACTTTCATGTGCTCAAGTTCTTCGTTTGAACTGAAGAACTTAATGAGCCAGAGCCTTCAACCAGAATTACCTCCACTCAAAATTCCTACTTTACAGACTCTTCAAGATTTAATACTAAAACATACTTTAAATTATTTAATCTTCCATTTATCACAGACACAAAACCCCAGAACTTTTGTCCTTGTAGCCCCGTGAACTAAAAAACTCCCATCTGACAAAAACAAGACTTTCCAGATGGTTTCAAAAATGTCAAGCAACACAGAACTCATTTCAAAAACTCATGGAATTACAGAACGGTTTGGATTGGAAGGGGCTGTAAAATCATTTAGTTCCACCCCTGCCATGGGCAGGGACATCTTCCATATCCCAGGGTGCTCCAAACCCCATCCAGCCTGGCCTTGGACACTTCCAGGGATTGAGGGGCAGCTACAGCTTCTCTGGGCAACCTGTGCCAGGGCACTCACACCTCCTGCAGCAGTTGGTAGCCATGGCCAGCGATTCCCTTTAAAATTTGGGTGTCATTCCTAATTTGTCTGAAGTACCAGGGCTCAGCTCCTGCATCTGGGTGCCCAGGCCAAATTAATCTCCTTTAGTGAATTACACGTAATGATTTGGTGAATCCTAAGTGTCCTTTGGTGAATTACAGCAATCAAGTGCAGAGTTCTCAGATGCAGGGCCAAGGGTTGACCTCTGGTCACTCGTGGCCATACGAGGGAAGAGCTCCAGCCTCAATCTGTCCCACTTTGATACAGCTGAGCTTGTGCAGGAATTTCAATTCACAGGGATGCAAAGGCTGCTGGGCAAGGCCACCCTCTGCCCCTGGAATAAGATGTCCAGTGATTTCCAACTTGTATTCTAGGGTCCTGCTCATCAGTGGACTTAGAAGCCTTGCAGAAAGTAATGGAAGAGCAGCAAACCTACTGTCAAATTAACTCCATGATACTGTGCTTGACACAACCACTGGAAAAATGTGGGCAATTTGAAAAAAAAACCAAACTAAAATCAATGATCTGCCTGTCTGTCCATGCAAAGTATTCTTACAGGCCTCCAACCCTTTTAAGGCAACTTCTGGGTAATTTTTTCAACACTTAAGAGGTAAGAACACCAAAATTAGAGCATCTCCCTGCTGGTCTCACTAATGTCATACAGAGATGTCCAAACTGCCTTGTTTATACTTATATACTCAGCTTATATTGCACTGACACATCTCATTGGTCTTCTTGACCTGGAACTCCTGTTCCCATCTTCACGTGCTTTTCTGCACAACCATAAGATCTAGAAATAATGCTCCTGAGGGACCTTTATGTATTGAAAACAACTGCAGGAACTCGGAATTTTCCATTAAAACCCCAAAACAAATATTGCAAAACGTGGTATTATTGAACATGCTCCAACATTGCCAACTATCTACAACTTTTTAATGAGTAACTACAGCAAGCATTATTTCCAACTGTTACTCGAGCAGGGCTTCAGTTATTTTCCCTTCTTAAAATATTTTAATAAACTTACCCTGTTTAAAGATCAATTTACAAAGCAGTTAAGTAAATCAGCCATTTTAGAATCACCCTAATTTCATTCACCTCATTAATGAGTGGATATTCTCCACCACTTCATCCCCCCCACACTGCAGTAAGAGCCTCTTATCCTCCTGCACTCCTCTGACTACCTGTAATTCAATTTGCTTCCCCCTCTTTTTCCTTGTGAAATACAATCAACTGCAAAAGTAGCAAGAAGTAAAATAAGACAGAGACAAGCAGAATGATTGCGGGGGCACAGGAGAAAATCAAGATGGAAAATACTTTTCCTGAGAACACGGACCATGGACTGACTCTGCTGTAGGCAAACTTTGCTGCCTGTGTAGCAAAATATCCTCTACATCCCATGCTTTATCTGCTATCAGTTAGCAAAACTCTCACCAGTGCCAATGGGCTGTCAAATTTCCTTGGGGAGACACCCAAAAAAAGAGAAGTAACCAAGGGAGAAGAGCTGTGCATTTTTCTCCCTGAAATTTTGCAAGCAAAACCTCTGCAAAGTTCTAATTAAGCTCAAAACTAGAAGTCACCAATTTTTTAACAACTGAATCTTGCCCTTAAAACAAAGTTTCTTTAGGTCCTGACAGGAAAAAAATAAGTAGCCTGAAGTATCAAACTTATTTACATTCCTTAAACTAAGTTCCCCCAAAAAGATGGTCCTAGTCTACCATCCTAAAGCATTAAACCTTCATGCTCATCTTTCATGTCTCATCCAAAAGCAACCTGAGGTACCTGAATCTCAGACTGAAGGCAGAACTCTAAGGAGGTAAGTAAAAAGGAATTTATTTTCCCTCCCAAACCCACAGATATAAAATATCCAGCAGGTCCCAACCAGCCCAATGCAGCACCACTCCTCCCCTTCTAAAGGGACTTTGTGGAGTGGAGGCTGTTCAGGGGCAGAACTGCTCCCACCAGCATTGCCTTTCCTGCTCATACGACCAAGGCTTATTTAACCTCTTTTTTTTAATGAATTTCACCCTTTGGATGTGGGGTTCCCTCCCCAGTTTGACAGTCCTGATCTCCAGTGGGATTATGTGGCCAGAGTGTTCTCTTCCCTTATTTTCCTGCATTGCATAGAGAAAAGTAAGAAAAAACACATCAAGGGTTTCTCACCTACTCTCACAGCCCAAGCCCACGCTGATACAAGAATCAGTTACCCAGCACTTAACTTTCTAGGTGATGGAACACAGCAGAATAATCCCATAAAAACAGCTACGAGCTAAGTCCATGTCCAATTGAACTCGCAGAAGTTCAAAGCAATTCAATTACCCGTTTGGGAATAAGGCCAGACACCAGCCTTAACACCTCTAACACTTGAGAAAATGGCTCTGGACTCTTTAATGATCACAAGAAATCATTTTTTCCACTCTTCTACTCACTGTAGATGAGTACGAAGCATTCTAGCATCACTGAGGAGATGCTCTTCTACAGAGATCCTTCTCCAATTCCCATTAAAATTCACTGCTTTATCTAATAAGCAAAGCTCAAGACTTAGAAAACCAGTTGTGCTTTTTGATGTAAGACCTATACTTGATATAATCTGCATAATATGGATGTGGGCAAGAGCCAAAGTGTTCGGAACAGGATCCTAAGTCTGGTAATTGGTTTAAGAATGATTCTGATCAAGTCCCATCAACTGAGGCGAACAGGATGGGGAGAGATGCCAACATTTACCCTTTTCTGACATGTGGCACGGGGTAGGATCCCCCTGCACTGCACTATCCTGCTCACAGGGACATCCAGGATTTGTCATCTCATTTATTACAGCACCAGCAATTTTTGCAACATCACAGGCACCTCCTTGGTGTCACTCAATGCCATCTCACCATTTAAATGGAAGAGCAAAATCACGACATAAATTGTGGCTTTCCAGCTGATATCGGTTCTTCCACAGTACACAGCTAAAAAATCACTTTCTACAACTCGTTAACTAAACCAGAGTTTTAACTATCACAGTCTAACAGCTTGAACTCCTTAACCTGCCAGATTTTTCCTGTGTGTCTGTGCAGACAGTACTGGTGAGAACTGCAGCCCGAACAGCTGTGGAGGTGGATGTCCTCCCGATACTAAAAGCGGGCATTAAGGATGGCATTGCTATTTCCAAAGCAGTGTAATTTGCTTATCACCCAGTCTGATACTCAACCACCTAATTCACATGAAGTACTGCTCTGGATGCTTCCTACGAGAACCAGTGACTACAAAGAAACTCCACTTCCAGCTGCCCACTCTCAATTTTTTAACCCTGTTGTAGGTTATGCAAGCTTGTTTCTCTCTCCACACATATTTATGAGATCCAAGGACCAAGCATAGTTTCATTCAGTCCCTCCTTTTCTACACAGCATCTCAGGCTGGTTTGGGTTGGAAGGGACCTTAAAAGTCATCTGCCATGGGCAGGGATGGCACTGAGAGATGAGGTTGATCACGGCCCCATCCAACCCTTTACCCATCCCAAAGGATGCAGCTTCCATCTTGGTTTTTACAAGATGCTCAAAAGAAAGGGCTTTCACTGAGCTACAGCTGTTCCAAAAACAGAGCACTGACATATCACAAAATAAATCCCAGAATCACAGATTATTCTGAGTTGGAAAGGACCCACAAGGATCATCAAGCCCAGAGGCAAAGACTGTGACCCTTCCAGGGCAGCTCTAAGGCACTGCTGGAAGAGAATTGGGGCATTTAGGGCATAACAGTACACAGTCTTCTGAAATTCAAGCTTCGGCCTTTTCTTTTCTCACTGAACAAGTGAATTTCCTTTAATTCAGAGGGTGGTGGAGCCCTGCCATAGGTTTGTCAGAGAATCTGTGGCTGCCCCATCCCTGGAAGTGTCCAAGGCCAGGTTGGACAGGGCTTGGAGCAACCTGGGCTAGTGAGTGGCATCCCTGCCATTAGAATGAGATGATCTTTAAGGTTCTTTGCAACCCAAACCATTGTGTGATTAGATGATTCACAGCAATATAAATATTTCAGAACCACTGAAAACTTTGCACCATATTAAGCAAAGCTGCCTTCAAACCAGGAGCTGATGCTGTGAATTCTGGGGCGTAACAGAGGATTAAGGATCTGACTCATCACTTATGCTCATCAGTTGCAACTCCAGTATTTTCAGAGGAGTTGCACCAGTTTTCAAGAGAGAGAGAGAAAAAACCTCAGGCCTGAAGTGCTCATCATGTCAACGAACACAGAGCCATCCTCATCCATACGTTTGCATAATTATCTCCTGCAGTTGCATCTCTGGGTTCTGATTTTCAAAAGAAGGCCTCCACTACCATTCATCCTGATTCACAAACAAAATGTAATTCTTCTAATGACTGCTCTCATCCCAGGGAAATGAGAGCCTCGTGCTGCAGCAAGGAGGGAAATCAGGCTCCGAGCTGAGCCACGGAGGCTCAGCGTCACCGGCTCTGTTTAGGGATGCAAAACAGCGGCTCTGGAATGCAGAGCTCTGCCACACGCCTTCGATCAAAATGGGGACAATTAATAAGAGCAGCCTGAAACTTCTGAAAATAAATCCGGCGTAATCAAATACTCACCGCTACACAAATTAGAGGAGGCAAGCTGAGAGCAGAATATCAACACATCGTTTCTTCAGGAGGCTTCAAGTTTCTCAGCTGGTTAAAGAGCCCCAAACCCCGACTCACTATTCTACACAAGCTGTTCTTCCACTTATTCTCTGAAATTCTCTGCTGATAAAATGATTTTACTGGATGCTGGCAGTGAGCAAACCCAGCAGTTTTGCCACTCGGGTGAGTAACTTAACTCTGCTTTACATCTCTGAGAAAGAGAGAGAGAACTTGAGATTGATCTTACAAGGCAAAAATATAATATAAATGGCAATTATTGTCATAATCCAAGTCTTACAAAAGGGACTGACCTCTGACTAAGCACAGGGCTGGCAGCCAGATACTTCTGAATTCTACTCAAGGCACACACTGATTCACACTGACACCTTATCTGTCTAACCCTAACCTTCCCTACTTCCAAAATCTGGGTTTCCTGCTATTATTGCAATTCTACAGCAACAAGGCAGGAATTCAAACTCTGAGCCTGGATTCAAGGGCAGAATGAGGGACCAGAAGGACTAACAAACAGAGAGAAAAGCTGTAGTGGCAGCTGAGCGCTGAACCAGGGCCCAAAGCCCAAACCTGTGCCAAGAGCAAGGAGGAGCTCTTGGATTTGAGAGCCAAAGACTAAACTTTGGATATATAAGCTCTGTAACAGCTCCCAAAGCAGGACTCGTGTGCTTTACTTACAGTAAATCTTATGAACACACTGAAATAGTGTAATCCATGTGAAGAAACAGAGTCATTAAAAAAGTCATCCATAAAACTGAGACATAGGCCTGCCATAGACACCAGACTGGCTCATCCCTGGAAGTGTTCCAGGCCAGGCTGGATGGGGCTCGGAGAAACCTGGGATTATAGGAACGTGTCCCTGCCCATGGCAGGGGGTGGAACTGGATGAGCTTTAAGGTCCCTTCCAACCCAAACCCAAAACACTCTGGGATTCTATGATAATTCATAATTTTTAGCTGGCAAGACTACAGGGTATAGTGCTGTCTTCTGCCTCCCCTATTTAATATCAAAATTTGACCAATCCTTTATTAAAATCAAGGCAGAATCTCAGAACTCTTCTCCATTAATTCTGCCACCTGGGGTATCAAAATACTGGAATCACAAGATCCCTGTCAGGCAGGGAAGTAACACTACACTAATTTTTGTGACCAGGAGCTCCCAGAGAAGGGCTGGACTTTGGACAAGTCCAAATGACTTGTTCAAAGTCACACAGGAATTTTGCAAGAAGGCAGAACAAGAGCCTGGCCAAACTCTTGAGCGTTTTCTCACCACACATACAAGGTCCATCTATAGCATCAGACATGACAAGGTGTAGGACAATTCTCAAGCGAAGCCATCACCAGGATTTCCACCACCTCTTCCACACATGAAGAAAAGGAGACATTCTGAAGTATTTCAGGCACCTTCTTCACTCTCCTTCAGGATCTATCACCAGCACTAACAACCAAAACACTTCCTCAAAAGAGAAATTTGTTACTTCAGAAAACTAAAATCCAAACCCTGTTTGTTCAGCAAACTGCTGAACCTCACCTACCCCTGTTTTTGTGCTTAACTACAAAGCAAATTATTTTCCACTAGAAAAACAGTTCGCAAGTGTAGTTTTACTGGCACAGCCTTAGTGAAGACAGAGATTATACTTGGAGAACTCAGGAATAGATAACAGTGTCTTCTTGAAGAAAATAAATCATAATAGCAAAAACCATGGGCTTCTGGTCACTGCTGCTTCCACACTGGAGTTTTATTTTAGTTAAAAGCATTTCAGAAAGAAATGAATATCCTAATTAAGGCTCTTAAAGCAACAACCATCTCTTTGTGTAACCCAGATCCGAACTAGGGAAATTTCCTGCATGACAGACAAGACCCTGTCTACATTCCACACTGCCAAGGCCACCACTAACCCATGTCTCCAGGTGTCACATCCACACAGCTTTTAAATCCCTCCAGGGATGGGAATCCACCACTGCCCTGGGCAGCTGTGCCAAACCCTTCTGAGGAAAAAAACTCTTCCATTCAACAAGATTTTTTCTTTAGGTCACTTTAGCTGTGAAATCATGAATTAACTCCTCATCCTGGTTTATCCTGAAGTAAAACCAAGGGCTCAGGCAGGGCATTGTTTCAGTTAAAGAAGCTAAAAAAGCCAACTGAATAATCCGAGTCACCCACTATTTACATGATACCTCGTCACCGAAGACAAAAAGAGAAAATCAGCTGAGTTTTCTGTTGCCTGAGTTTAATTAACCTGCTTTGTGTCGCATTTCAAGGACACTGGACAAGTACAGCTCAGCCTGTGGTGATTTTCTAAGCCACTGTAACTCCAGTGCCTGCTCTTCAATCTGTGCTGACTTGGTAGAGTTCACACTCCTCTTCTTTTCTTCCTGTTGTTTTCCCTAAATGATGACAAGGCTTCAATCCAGTTCTTTTCCATCTGCATTACTCACCCTGATTTTCTTTTACTCGCTCCCCAGACAGCCCTGTCACTGCTGGCAGTTAAACTCATAAGCACGGGCCTGAGAATTCAGGTAAACTTGAAGTGACGACAGTGAAACTGCCTGGTTCTGTCAGAAACCATATTTTGAGGGATGTAAAACTCATAGCTCACTATTAACACACCATAATTAATCAATAAGGACTGTGAAGCACAAGTAATTGCTCCCATATTTATGGGGAGCCCAACAGAGATAAACCTGTGTCAGCTACACGACTTCGTTTTAGATAAATTCTTAATTCCTGAGGTCAAGATCAAGAGTTCTGTGTTTACACCGTGCCTCAAACTTCTCTCCAGCACTGACTCTCATCCTAGTAAGGGCAAAAATGAGGCAGTGATATGATAACTGCAGCCAGGTCACTCCTACTCTTAGGAGTAACCCAACTACTCTCTTACCATGGCAGTTTCACAACTGTTCAATCTTAATCACTATTTACATTCAAAAATGTACATTCAAATTTTAAAAAAATTTTAAGGCTCCATTTTCTTCTTTCCCTTTCACAATCCATTCACCCTTTTTAAAAGATATCTATGGTTTAATCTGTAAACTTTCTATCTAAATGGGTCATCTTGGCCCATTTCCTCTAATTTAATACTCTCTAATCCCCTCCAAATAGCTTCCCCCCATTTTTTCCCTCAGTCAAAAATTATTCACCTCTACTTCTACTGCATCTTCCATGACCATATTAACTGCACATACACTGGAATAAATCAAGGAAGCTGCCACTGCTGTGCTGGGATGTGGCAGCAGAAAACTGCACAGGGACAGAACATGACCGAAATCGAGCTAAAAACCAAGAAATTCAAGCTATGCAATTCCCAGTTTGGAAATTTCTGGCAAAAGCCTGATACAAAGCTGTGAGATATCCTTGCACTCACTCAAAACACAGAGGAGCTCTGAGGTCACCCAGCAAACTCTGAATTACAGGGATAACAAAGATGCCCAGGGTGACATGGCCTTACCTCCAGACTTCTCTCCTGCTGTGAATTAGATCTTTAAAATTTCAAGTGGTGGTTTTAATACTGAAATCCAACATACTTCCAGCTAAAAGGAAGAAGAGGAGGTGGCTCCAGGGACTGCCAGCAAGTAGGAAACCACTAGTTTTGAACAGAACACAAAGCCACCAGCAATAGAAAATAACTAATTAATGGCTTTTTGAAATCCATTGGAGTTTGGTTTCCAACACTAAATCCCTGGCAGTCATTATTCTTTGCTGTGACTCCCTCTACAGAAGGCTGTGACTGCACTGCCACTTGCACTATGAACGTCCAAGGATAAATCTTCATCCTTGAAATAATCCATCTGGGAAAATGTGATTCATTCACAGCAGCCCAGCTCCTTGCTACCTATGCTGCAGAAAGGGTTCCTCTTTCCAGCTCAGCCTGAGAGAAGGAACAATCTGAAGTCAAGAGGTCAAAGTATCCCAGGAATGTGATTGCCAGGGGATGAATATTTGGTTGTGTCTGTAACAGGGATATTGGGAATAGCGATACAGGACTGGCCAGTGGGAGATGAGTGACAGCACAGCGCAGGTCAAGCCCTTCCTTTCAGCCTGACAAGCTCCAAAATTTGAATTCAATTGCTTATTTATTGAAGAAACAGCATGGAAACCAATTAAATTGAAGATATATGACAAAAGTCATTTAAAGGAACAAACAAATTTCAAATTCCAGGATGAGATTTGGACAACCTTGACTGGCACTGGCATTCAAGGTACTTGAGTTGCTTGGACCAACACATCCAGTACCAGGGTTAGGTGAGGTGCCCCAGGTTTTGTGCCTTTGCCAGAGGACACTGAATCAAAGGTGGCTCATCCCTTTCAGCAAATCTAGAGTGGTGCTAAACTCTCTATCCCTCTCATATGTTCAGTGGTTGTATGGAAATCTCTCCTGTAACATTGATTTTTCTCTGATCAAGGCTGAGTTTCAAAGAACTGCATAATTTTCCTTGTTTTTCAGTGACAGAAATGTAGAAGCACAAACAATACATCAGCCAGACCAAGTGAGGAATTCAATGCTACTATTCCCTGATTGAAATATCCAGTTATTTTACTATTCCTGCTTAAAATTTCTTCCCTGGTTTAAATATTCCACCAGTGGAAGTCTCCAACTCAGCCAACTGCTCATAATCATTGTAACCACTTCTTTTAGACAATTTAACAGAAAAATACCACGAAATTACTCTTAATTGCTATGAGTTTCTTCAGTTTGTACTTACACTACTGGAAAAGTTCTGAGCATACTTTACATGAGGATGGGACGTTACAAAGCCGCTTGAGGGTCTTCAGTGTTATTCACCATTCTGTAAGACACAAGGAAAAGATCCAACAACATTAGAGATGTCTGTGAGAGGCAAAGAGATCACATCATTCTGGATAATCTGTCACTAATCCAGACTCACAGACTTCAATGCACACGGCAGATTCTTACGGACAGAGTTGATGTCTGGTGTTGTAATCAGGCCAGAGACAAAAATTTAAATTACAATTGATTTCTTTTGGCCACAAGTAAATTAATCTATGCAATCATTTAGCCTTATGACAGTTACCTACCCTTTTAACTCACAAAAGCTATTAAAAGGATTATTTGGCCAACATCCGCAAAGAGCTCAGGAGACAGGTACTGTGTTCTGAGGAGGAATGACCTAATAGAATTTTCCTCAGCTATCACTGCTGATGTCTTTCTCCACAAACTAACCTGGACTGAGAGTGCTCCAAAAGTCAAACTATTAACCAAGAGGAAAGGGAAAAGGCAGGATGTTGTATCCAAGCAAAGCTGGGATAGAAAATGAGTGGAACGAGTAGCACAGGGAGTTGCATGGGATAATTTCCTCTGCTCCATCTGTAACATCAGCAATCATAGATTGCTAAACCATGGACAGCAATGAGGGATGGACACATCTTGGCTCTTCTCAGTGGTTGTAAGTGGTCCAGATATTAGAGAAAGGCTCTTCCTCCATCAACACCTGCTGAAGATCTTGGGGAAGAACTGCACCTCTCCCAGATGGAGCCCACGAGGCACAGAGAGACTGAAGAATCCCAAAGCTGGTTAGGCTGGAAAAGCCCTCTAAGATCACAGAATCCCAGAATAGTTTGTTTTGGAAGGAATCTTGAAGCTCATCCAGTTCTAGCCCCTGCCATGGGTAGGGACATCTTCCACTATCTCAGGTTGCTCCAAGCCCTGTCCAGCCTGGCCTTGGACACTTCCAGGGATCCAGGGGCAGCCACAGCTTCTCTGGGCACCCTCTGCCAGGACTCCCCACCCTCACAGCCAACAATTCCATCCTGATATCCCATCTATCCCTGCCCTCTGCCAGTGGGAAGCCATTCCCCCTTGTCCTGTCCCTCCAGCCCTTGTCCCAAGTCCCTCTCCAGCTCTCCTGGAGCCCCTTTAGGCACTGGAAGGGGCTCTGAGGTCTCCTTGGATCCTTCTCTTCTCCAGGTGAACACCCCCAGCTCTCCCAGCCTGGCTCCAGAGCAGAGGGGCTCCAGCCCTCGGAGCAGCTCCATGGCCTCCTCTGGACTCACTCCAGCAGCTCCATGTCCTCCCTGTGCTGAGGCCCCAGAGCTGGACACAGAACTCCACATGAGATCTCACAAAGGAGAATACAGGAGGAAAATCACCTCCATAGAGACTATTGAGTCAAATTGTTACCCCAGCACTGCCAAGGCCACCACTGACCCATGTCCCCAAGTGCCACATCCACACAGCTCTTAAATCCCTCCAGGGATGGTGATAGCATTTTTTTTCCTTTTTTCCTCCACGAAAAAACTCATGAACTTTCAGGACCAGAGGCTGGGCCAAATGAGCTTTCCCAAAAGTGGCAGCACTCAGCTTTTGGCCACCTGCTTTCCTGGGAGGTTTAAGCCTGTCCACAAGAGCCTTCTACCACCCAGCTGTGGCCAGGGAAAGCTCTGGGTGTTTCCAGGGAGGGGAGGTGCTGAGTGCTGGCTGCTGCTCTTCCAAAACACCTCATTTGGCCCACACTGAGGTCCTGAGCTGACTCTTTCTCTCCAGGAAGAGGTCACCAAGATGAGTGATCCCAGCAGACCCTCACAGGTCACATTCTGCGGGCTGGGAGAGAATCAGTGACACCAAACCACTGATGGAAGGAAGAGCCAAACACTCAGGTCCCGCCCTGTCAGCCACCCCAAACCTTTTAGTGCAACTCCCCCAGCAAACCCCTCGTCTGTCAAATCTCTTTAACTGCATTTTAAACATATTCCCCTAGGCAGTCACAAAAAATATGAGATCATGCTGCTGACTTCTTGCCAAATTTTAATACAGAGAGCTGTTTTGTTTTCCAAAGAGGAAGAAATTAGACTTAAATATATACAAACTTTCTGAAGGTCAGAGGGGCTAATGACAGAGAACTGGATTCCTTAGAGAAAGATCTGCTTTCAGGGTGAGGAGTGTGGATGTAGCAAAGAAGAAAACCCAGTAAAGGAAAGAAAAAATCACCTTCCATCATCATGAAATGCAGGATTAAAAGTAGAACACGAAGAGATGAGATAAGAGAAGCAAAGAAAAGGCTGCAGTAACTCAGGTTTTGAGATGACAAAGGCAGGAGGATGATATTAGTGATAGCAATGAAAGAGGAAAAAACTGGTATGGACCTCAGACGTTTTAAGTGAAGAGCCATTAGGACCTAGACCAAATCTGGGACGTGATTAGAGGAGGAAGATGAGCTTTTCCAAGAGACTCCAGATCTGTGAGTGCAGACAGAGGACGACGGGATTTCAGCAGAAATAAACAGCAGCAAATTCATGAGAAAATAGGGATAATTCTCCATTTTTGCTAGGTTAAAGTGTCAGGAGGATTTATTACACTCAGAATGCAACCACGAACTGTCCCAGTCTGAGTAAGGAAGGACAGGGAATGCTCAGGTCTGCCTTGGGAGCAGGACTGGCGAAAGGAAACGCAGTTTCAGAGAAAGGAGAGGAAGCTGGTGCTTCCTCCGGCCGCTGCCAGCCCCGAGCTATTGAAAAGGGGCACAAACAGTCTTTGACTCCACGTTGGTCTAAAGTTCAGTGGCACAGAAATACCTTCCCCACCCCCAGACACATGTGAGAAGTTGCTTCAATGCTTTTGTCACTTAAGGGCACATCAGGCAGGGAACAAGCAAACCCTTCACCTAAAATCTGAGTCAAAAAAATTCAGTCCCAACCAACATAAATTCCATCAGCAACAAATCCTGACTCTGAATCATGACTCAATATCCCTCTTTCCCTCAGTCTCCTTTCAGCATGAACCAAAGCACCAAAGCAGTCTGAGCACAGCAGCCAAGGCAGGTGTCACCACTCTCTGTGGTGATACGGGAGTAAGAACTCACAAACCTTTGCCCTTTTCGCATTATTCATTAAATAAATTATCTGCTAACCCAGGGAAAACACAACCAGCTCCCCTTCCTATTTCTGGTACAGACAACAAAAAAAGAAGCCACTATTAATATGGAAATCATGGCTGCAGTTGTAGAATCAGATGTAATGAACAATCTTGTCCCCAGCTTAAGTTGCTATAAAGGCAGCTTAAATTTACAATGGATGAAGTCTTCATGGCAATCTGTTTTTCAGATATTAAAAATCTCATTTTCTCGGTGCCAAGGACAAGTGGAAGTGTGAAGCACTGGAGTATCAACTCTGCATTTGTCTTATTTGACATGAAATCATTCTCATTTCAGTTCTGATTTTTAATACATTCTTGGGATCCACTTCAGTTTTCTTCATTTCTCACTGCGTGCAATTAAATGTTTTGAAGTAGAGTTCACCCTGATCCACAACACCCTGCAGAAGCAAGGAGAAAGTCACTTGGTAAAGATGAGGCTGATATCACTTATTTGGAAGAGAAACTAATTTTCTCTTTTAATTTCTGAGTGACTCACATAGGATAAAAAAAAAAAAAGCCATCACTTTGTATTTCACTAATACCTTCCTTGGTGAGTTCTTAAAATGGGCTTTACAAATAACAAACTAAAAGCTTTCGTCCTTGGGGAAGACAAACATCACCATTTTGACATAAGTAAAACATGAACAGAGGGGCTGAATTCTTGGCTTAAAGCCGCCCTGGGCAGTACCAGTGGCTGAACACAGCAGAGGCCCCGCCGCTACAATTGTCACACACAGCACTCCTGAAATGCAGAACCACCAAGGTCCAGCCTGGTGAAGAAATTCAGCCCTAATAACGAAGTGCTACCACTGCTGAACTCACAGTAAAGGCAGATTCCCAACTCCATACATAATTACAAATAAATACTCTCCTAGAAATAGCAAAGATTTCAAAATTTACGTCTTTTACTCGATGTACAGCTTAAGGTCTGTAGGAATTGCCAGGTTTTCTGGGCCCTGTGCACGTGTGTGTACACATGTTCATGAACACGTGTCAGGGGAGGTTCAGGTTCGACATCAGGAGGAATTTCTTCATGGAAAGGGTTGTTAAACATTGGAATGGGCTGCCCAGGGGGGTGGTGGAGTCCCCATCCCTGGAGGTGTCCAAGGCACAACTGGATGTGTCACTCGATGCTCTGGTCTGGGTGACAAGGTGGTGATCTGCCAAAGGTGGGACTCATTCCAACTGGATGATTTTGGAGGTCTTTTCCAACCTAAACGATCCTGGATTCAATCAACTTCTCTACACTGAGTCCAGAGTGAAGTAAAGCTGTTACCTGGTTTAACTCCTGTCCCAGGACATTTTGCTTCAAAACCAGCAAGAGACCAAAGATCCATCCACTCCAGTTCATTCTGGTGATTAATCACCCTCTCCATTACGAATTTGTACTTGATTTCTACTTTGAATGTGTCTGGCTTCACATTCCAGACAGCAGCCTTCCTTTGCCAGCTCCAAGTCCTTTATTCCCAGGAGATGTTCGGACAGGCTCTTATTTACCCAGTGCTTCTAAAACTCCAGGTACCACGTTTGGATCAAAACTTAAATTCATCGGGGTGCATGCACAAAAGTAGGACTAGTGTCCAAAGTACTGGAGCTAATCTAGGACTCTCTAGCCCATTTTCCCAAAATAGGCATATTAGGAAAAAAAAAATTTAAAAAAAGCTCTGCCATATGACTTGAGGATGTGTTTTATTTGTGCCCTGGGAAGCAAGGCTAGGAACCTTCTCCAGGCACTGCCACCTCCTGAGCACACCCCACAGCTTGGTGACATGCAGCATCCAGTTCCACACGGAAATCCTTTTATCCAAGCTCCCTGCTCAAGCAGGGACACCAAAACCAATTGTTCAGGACCATGTCCAGAGCATCTTCAAAATTTAAGACTCCAATTCCTCTGAGCAACCTGCACCAGTGAGTGGAAAGCAGCAAGAGATCACACTTTTTATGAACAAAAAAATCCTTGGAAAAATGCTCAGAAGTCACCTCCAGCCAATGCTGTTTTCATTCTTACTGTGACTGTGTTGTTTACCAAACCTTTCGCAGCACAACCCTGGAGCAGGCCATATTTTGGGATTATGGTGAGGGAATGCAGCAGCTCCTTGTCAAGTTAACAAGTTTACAATTTTTTTATGGGCTCTTGTTTTTTCCCTGAACTCTCTGAGGGGAAAACATCAACAGAATGTTTTAGAAAACAAACACCTCAATCTTATGATAAAGCCACAGCTTATCATTTATTACACGTAAATGGAAAAAATCAAATAAATAATTTCTCCTACAACATGCCCTGCAGCACATTTGCACAGGACATTTAGCCAAGAACCACAGTCAAAACTATTTTTCCCTTCTTTTCCCTCCCAAATCCCATGCAAAAGAAACCCCCTTGCCCAAATTTAGTGGAATTTTCTAGAGCATGAGGCAGAGGCCAGGCTCCATTTTGAAGTGGACTGGCAACAGATCCCACTACAGAAAAATTGAGGTCACAAAATCACGAAGTTTCCCAAACTCCAAGGCTTCCAGAAAGGCAGAAATGACCATCTGTATTTCACTGGAAAAGACCCTGAGTTACTCCAAAAGTCCCAGAGATCCATCAAAGGCAATGCAGTCCCAGTAAAAGGATGTAATTTAGTGTCGCTTTGTCCTTAATGGCAGCTGGAAATGAAATGCTGTCCCCAAGCCACCTCTGCAGACACATCTGAGCAGAGCACACGGGTTGTATTTTGGTTATTGCTTACAAATGAGCTTCCAGCGTTAACATCCCAAGCACCTACGCTTCTGGATCTCCTAGACTGCTGTATGTTGTCCCTTCCAATCATGGCTAAAAATTCGCCTCAAATCAAAAACCAGAACTGAATTGGCTTTTCCAGCTAAAATTACACACAAATGTCACCAGCAGAATAACAGCGAGGCACAAACTCCTGACGTGTAGGGACAGCCAATGGCTGCTACAACCCCATTTCCTTAGGGATCAAACAGGATTTCAGCCCATTCAGATCAGCTGGAGCACTGAAATGGGGGAGGAAGAGCGAGTTAGGAGTCACCTGACTCTTACAGAGCTACAACAGACAAGACAGACCCTGGAGTGGAACTGAGATTTTGAAGCCCTACATGACACCAGCAGGGATTGCACCTTGGACTCCAGGTATACTCTAAGAACACACCTTCATCCTGACAAAACTGATGGATGGGAGACTGCCACGTCCTTGAGTCAAGCCTGGGCCAAACATACAACAAATGAGAGGCTCGTTCAAAAACCATCCCAATTAACAGCAATTACCTTGAGAGTTTTCTCTGAGGGATACAGGGACACAGGAGCCCTGGACATGCCAAGTGAAATGAGGTGCTCAATTGCCAAGCACGTCTGCATGCCATGAATCCACCTCCACTGCAGACTGCTTGTCCCACAGAGGATTCAGGAGTCCACCAGGAAGAGGAACTCATGGATTCTGTGGAGGTCATGGCTGGGAAAAGGCAGGGTCAACAAGGGACACTGCAAAACATACAACAGCTCCAAGAAATCAGTGTTCATTCAGCTGGACAGGAAGGGACCTTCCTTCATCCATGACTCTCCAGGGGAACACCTCAGTAGATGCCCCAAATCCTCTTCAGTGGAATTCCAGAAACTGCTTGGCATCGGGTTACTTGACAGAGGGAGATAAATTGCAAGACAAGGGCTTTGAAATGTGTTGATTGAATCAAACTTGATTTCCTTTTTATTCGACTTGATTTTAACTTTTCCTGTGCCAAATCAGGGAACACTTCCAAAAGCTGCATTTTTTGATGGAGTGGTCCATCACGCTTGGAATTTGCATCTGCATGGATGTAAAACCCTCGGCAGGCACAGAGAACTGCAACTACACGATCCTATGACAGTATGAAGATGCTCAGTACAAGATGCACATTCAGATGAATTGAGTTGAAGAACCTGCACCCAGCTGCTGACCCAAAGAAAGAAACCAGAACTGTATCTGCCATCATTTGTACCAGGAACAAGCAAGAGAAACAAGTCATGCCTCACAATCCTTTATTTTTGCACTGCTGTATGGCACAAAAAAAAGTATTAAAGAGGAAAGTGGTATCACTTGACAATAGCGAATTCACTGCATAAAATTTAAGTATTATCTGTTTTAAAACAGGTTTTGGATTTAAGATCATCATTCCTTTTTCCCAAAGAGGAACATGATAAAATGCTGTACAAACAATAAACTTGGTAGGAACTTCACAAAATATAAAATGCTGTTCTGAAAAGTGCTGCAAGCTCTCAGTTACTTGTAATAAAATAAGAATGCAGCCCTTTTTCATCTCCCAAGAAAGTCTACATAAAAATTGTGCCAGAAAAGGAGGCTGAGAGCAGCGTGGTGTCACCAGGGTCTGCTCTCTGCTCACAACTGCTGGAGGTCACAGGGCACCCAGGGCACCCAGGGCACCCATCTGTTGTTCACTTCAGAACACGAAGAGTTATCAGAGCATCCTGAGTCTGCCAGGGATGCTGGAACAGGGCTGGCATGTGGCAGACGTGTCCCCACCACAGCAGCACAGATCAAACACGTCCCCTTGCTCCGCTCCACCCCGTGCCCTTGTCAACCTGTTGTGCTCAAAATATCGATCTGTGGCTCCACCGTCCTTTTCTGCTTCCCCTCTTCTTCCTCCCGGCTGACCTGGACTTTGATCAGCTTCCCCTCTAAAGGAATTATCCATGGCAAGCAAAGAGGCCGATCAAAGTTTCCTTTCTCACAGCTTTGCCAGAAAGCCTGGGGGGCTCTCCCACTCCTGCAGAGGAACACGGAGCAGCAGAGGCAAGGGAGAGGATGAGCTTTTAGTCCAAGGTAAAGCTGTACTCTGGTGACTCTATACCAGAGACTTCATCTTGTTTCTACCCAGTGACTTGTGCAGAACAGACGGAGATGACTTACCCCTGCCCAGGGCAAAGGGTTGGAATTCAGTGAGCTGTGACTGGGCTGAAACTCAGCAGCTCACTCCACGTGTGACATCCAACCTGCTGAACTGCAGGCAGGGAGCTGCTGATACCCTGAGCACCGACTACTCTCAAAGATACATGAGACAAAATACTAATTCCAAAGTCAAGAGTTAGAAAATCATGGAATCACAGGATTGTTTGTTCTGGAAGGGACCTTGAAGCTCATCCAGTTCCATCCCCTGCCATGGGCAGGGACACCTTCCACTAGCCCAGGCTGCTCCAAGCCCCATCCAGCCCAGCCTTGGGCACTTCCAGGGATCCAGGGGCAGCCACAGCTTCTCTGGGAAACCTGTGCCAGGGCCTCTCCACCCTCACAAGGAACAATTCCTTCTCAATATTCCATCCAACCCTGCCCTCTGGCAGTGGGAAGCCATTCTCCCATTTCCTGTCCCTCCATCCCTTGTCCACAGTCCCTCTCCTGTTTTTTTTAAGACCTTATTTTTATACACCCTATTTAACACTTTTATCCCAACAAATAAATAAAATATTCCTAAGCACCTACTAGAAACCAAGTAACATTCAAACAAACATCAACTGGGTGCTCCAGCAGAACATTCCAAGAGCAAGCACAGTCACTTCTCCTACCTTAGCCCAGATCACACACCCAAACGGAGATCACTCGCCAGCTAAATATTATTCTTTCAAAGGCCTTCTCCTGCTTAACATATTAACAGGATTTATAGGAGTGACTGTCTGGAACACTGCTTAACAATGCTAATAGCAGAGTTCCAAGAAATCAGTAGTTTGGCAATTAAAAATCCAGCAATACACACTGAAGTATGTGCTCATGCTTGCTAAACCTGTAATCCGAGTTCTCTTTTTTTTTTCCCTCCCCATAATAAGTGGTTTAAATTTAGTAGGAATGATTCACTTTCTGCAGGTTCACTTGCTTTATTTCTTCTCCCTTTTTTTTTTTTGCACTTAGAATCCATCTTGGATGACATCTAACAGGAAGATTGGAGGAGGGAGGCAGAACCTGGCTTTTTAAAGAAAAGCCAATCTATTACACTGAGCATTTTCTGTAATTTTAAGTTAAATACCTCCATAACTCCAATTTTCTCCTTCAATAACCAGCAGATACAGGGCACACACAGACCCAAGCAAGGTTCTAGTGATGCTTGTGCTCTAAGCTGCGTCGAGGCCAAAGAATAGACTATTCCCTGTGGTCTTAACACATACTCCATCCTCAGATGGTCTGCTCTGGCATTAGCATCCCAGAATTCCAGAACCAGAACCACTGAGGTTGGAAAAGAGATCCAAGACCATCGAGTTCCACCTGTGACAGACCAGAGCACTGAGTGCCATGTCCAGGTGTTCCTTGGACACCTCCAGGGATAAGGACTCCAAACTCCCTCCGCAGCCCCTTCCAATGCCCAACTGCCCTTTTGTTTAAGAAAATGTTCCTAATATCCAATCTAAACCTTCCCTGGTGCAATTTGAAGCCATTTCCTCTTGTCCTGTCTGTTTTTACCTGCGAGAAGAGGCCAATCTCCACCTGGCTGCACTCTCCTGTCAAGGAGCTGTAGATCCAACTGGGACTCTCCTGTGCCACGCTCGATCTAACCAGGCTGAGCAGCACCTTTGCTTTGCATGAGCTAGGCTTGGGGACAAGGAGTCATGGAATCCCAGGATGGTTTGGGTTGGAAGGGAACTTAAAGCTCATCCTGTTCCACCCCCTGCCATGGCAGCGACACCTTCCACTATCCCACATTGCTCCAACCCCTGTCCAACCTGGCCTTGGACACTTCCAGGGATGAGGCAGCCACAGCTTCCCCAGGAGAATTTTGCCAGGGCCTCACCACCCTCACAGGGAAGAATTTCTCCCCACTGTTGAATATAAACCTTCTCTCAGTTTAAAGCCATTCCCCTTGTCCTACACAGAACTCTGGCAGGTGGCTTTTGACGCATGGAAGGGGCCTGGGAAGGAGGGAGGCAGCAGAGCAGGTGACAGCTTTGGGACAGCACTGGAGGACTATTACGGCAAAACTTTGCTAAATATATCAGCAGTGCAAAGTAGGTGGGTCAGAACATCCCTCCAAGAGAAATCCAGATTTGGAAGCATAGCCCAAGTGACAAGGTATAAGTTCAAAGGAGGTATAAGCACAAACATAAGGGCTTTAAGCAAAAGCACTCGGAGGATTTGGCATTTCCCTTCCCCCCTCACACATATATATTCAGCCAAAAGCACAACACAAGCCTGCAATGGAAAATACTCTTTAGGAAACAGGCAAGGAAAATAAATGGATGCACAGAGAGGTGAACTGACCTCCAGCCTCAACTGAAATTATTTAGGAAGCTCAGGACCAAATATAGACTGAGCTATTGGCCTACACCCCCTCACCTGTGAGTGGGCTGAGACTCAGCAACTCATTCTACATTTGACACCAAGCCTGGGTATTTCCTGAGAACACAGGACTGTCAGAGCTCTATAAACCAAAATACTGACTCCAATGTCAAGATCTGTAGAATCACAGAATCCCAGAATAGTGTGGAGTAGAAAGTTGCTTTAAAGTTCACCTCGTTACAACCCTGACACCTTCCACTATCCCAGGTTGCTCCAAGCCCTGTCCAGCCTGGCCTTGGACACTTCGATCCAGGGGCAGCCACAGCTTCTCTGGGCAACCTGTGCCAGGGCCTCCCCACCTTCACAGCCAAGAATTTCTCCCTAATATCCAATCTAAACCTACTCTCTCTCAGAAAGAACCATTCAGGAAGACGAGGACAAGAAGCTGAAGTTTTATTACGGAGACTTCTGAAAAACTGATGAATTTCATTGGGCTGTGACAGAGTTCTGCTGAATCTTCGAACAGGAAATCCAGCTTCAGCTGTGGGTATGTATTGGAAGTGTTGATAAAAGCCAAAATTGCAGAACATTTGGAAATGCATAATTTAGTAGAGGACATTCAGTACAGATTCATAAAAGGAAGGTCATGCCTGACAAATCTGCTGAAATCCTTTTTATTATACGACCAAATCGTTAGGTTAGACAAGAGTGAAACAGTGGACATAAGTTATCAGGATCTCAGGAAAGCATTTGATTTTGTACCACTCAGGCTGATTTACAAAGTCATAAAGTATTGTGCAGGAAGAAGGAATTGAAATGGATTAAAGAACATTTTAGGGATAGGCACAAAGGCAACAGAGTGAGTGGAAGGAATCTGAAACAGAGAGGTGTAAAGGTCAGGCTGCTGCTAAAGGCATAAAAACGGGCTCTGAGAACAGTAAAACTTGAGCTCAGCTACAGTTTGAACGGCAAGAACACCTGAATTTGGTGGCAGAACTGCGGAAGGGTATTACTAGTGGTAGTAAATTTGGAGGAAATCAGGTGTAGAAAGGTGGCACTTGCAAAGGTGCTGCACCAACCTGTGGGATTCACCTGTACTAGAGCTGAGGTGTGAAGGGACCTTCTGGCTGGGAATCCACACTCAATTTAAAGAGGATTCAGTAATTTTATGGTCATTATTAAATCTGCAGCTATGCATGCTGTGGTAATGATTTGGGTAATTAAATCTGAAGCTTCTGGGAATTAAGCTGATGGCCTGAAAGGGTCAAAAAGAAAACTCCTCTGGTGCTTAATCAGAGGAACAGCTTTGCAAGCTGGATGGGTGTATTAATTGTCTGATTCTGACCACGATGTGACACACAAAGCTACATCCAGTGGATCTCCGGGCTGATTCAGCTCAACTCTCCACAGAAATCACCACGATTTCATTCCTGTAGGACACACCAAAAGAAATCAGTGTGGCTTTGTTAGCCCCTCTCAGACAATTTTGCACAGACAAAAAGAACTCCCACTCATCCCGAGTTTTCCACGGGCTGCTGGTAATATCTCCTCCTGAAAACTGCCAATTAGTCTTGTGGCTGGTAGACTGGACACGAGCTCTGTTGCTTGATGATGATGCAAGGAGTTTTTATCCTTTGTCTTTTCTTTCCTAAGTGAGCAGCAAATCTTTACAACAATGTCCTCGTGAGCTGGGGTAAAATTCCCCATAGAAAACTGAGCCTCAGCTACTGCTACTTGGCTCAAGGTCAGCTGGGATAAAGATGAGAACAGAACATGGATCTTCTGATTCCCACTCCTGTGCCCTGAATTCCAGGCCACAGTGCTGCTGCCACCACCTGTGGGGACAGCCTTTCAATCTTGAAGGCTGTCAAAAGCCAGCAGCTTTTCTAAGCACTAAAAATCACTTTAAATAAACTTCAGTTTAAAAAAAAAAAAAAAGTTAGGGGAGAACAGGTGGACTCCTGTGACACCAGAATTCTTCAATGCACAAAGAATCTTTCATCTCGCTGTTCTACATGACACCTTTAAATATTCTTCTACATAAAGGCATGATATGCAAGAGCAAAAGAATAACTGAGAAACAGTAATCCCTAACAGATCAACTGTGCTTTATCTACACAGATTCTGCTTTCATAAAAGCACAGAGGAAAGAGGGGAAAAAAAAAAAAAAAAGAAAGTACATTCTTATTGTTTTCTGAAGCTTAAAATAACCACAAAGTGAGAAAAATCAAAGCTGTTCCATAGAACAACTAGGAAAAAAAAGTCTCACTGAGCATTTGAGAAAGACAGTAAATGGCAGAAGATGGAATTAGAGATGTAGTGAGTGCCATGGTCACCATGCTCAGATCCTAAATTTGGTCTGTGCTTAAACCAGGGTGGTTAAATGGAAGGATCTGCTAGAATGTATGTGCCCATATATAATTATAGCTGTCACTGGCAGCAAAGGCTACAGTACTGGCTGCCATTACATTCTCCATTTTCACTTGCTAACTTCTCTGAAAACTTTCTTTTTTTCCATATATAATGCAAGTGGATGCAGGCAGTATCTGCAGGAAACCTGCTAACTGTGAGCCAGTCAGAAGGTAAAGGGATGGGAAGAATTAGGAACAAATCATCTGTACTGAACACAGGCAGAGTTGCCATCAATTTATTCTCAAAGCTGATTGATTATGGAGTTTTTGCACTTACAGAAACAAGCAGAAAATGCATCATCTACTATAGCTGGTTTTGAATCAAACATTTGTGCTCAGCTTTAACACAAGGTTCAGGCTGGTGCTGGGGGAAGCAACAAGAAAGTGGCCAAAATAATAGCTAAAAACCATTAATTTATTCCCCACGTTCAGATATTTTGTGTATTTCGAAGCACTGAGTGGTTCTGTAACATGAATGGGCTGCTGAGCTGGTTTTGCTCCCAAAATCAACCAGTGCCACATCAGGGTTTGTCCAAACCCTTTTTAACTCAACCTGTGTTATCTGCTGGAATGACAATCCACAGAAAAAAACTCTGTAACCCCCCCAAACTTCTCCCTAACCCAAAAGCTTCCTAGCCACAGTGCAGCTTATTCCCTAAACCCCCTCTACAGCAGCCTTTTCTTGGAGCTGTTTTCCTGAGCGGAGCTCTCCACCTTTTCCTACAGCCAAGGAACTGTAAGGTATCCACTTGTTCCTGTCCAAAGGGGTCAGGTGCCAGCTCAGAGGTTCAAAGGCATCCTCTCAGAGCAAGGCTGACGTGGCCTTCAAAGCTGCAGTCCAGTGTTGTAAGGAGATAACCAGAAACCATCCGAGGAGTTATTCCAGCTCTGCCTTTCATCATTTCCAAACACGTCTTTCTGTCTCCACGCCTCACCTTGTGTTTCAAAGATGTGGGAAGATTCTTTATATTTGGCCATTCAGACTCCTGGAAGGACGTTTGTATTTCTAGGTTAATATATTTTTATGTACACATTTTATTTTAAACCCAAGTAAATGGTAGAGTCCATTAATCTCATCCCATTCAGTCGCACTCACAAACAAGAGAAGCAGCAGTTGGAGACAAACTCAGGACCCTGGTACATTTACACATGTGTCATTCAGGTATTAATTAAAGTTACAATAACTGTCAATTAAAAATAGGTGTAAGATCTTTTTGTGGTGTGGATGCTTCCATCCCTCGATTTCCAGATGAGCCAGCAGCATCCTCCCAAGATATACTTCAAGAGTCGTGGTTGTACCATGAAGGAACTGCATCTTCCCCCTGCAACACTGGCTGCTAACAAGTAAAATTCAAAAATATCTGCGCAGTATCTCCTGTGTATCAGTGACAAAACAATGAGCTGCTGTTAACAAGCTTCCAATTTTAAGGGCAAAGAATAAAAAAACCAAGTATTTTTAATTCACACACGACTTCCACTTTGATTCTGGACTTTTAGGTAAGATTCCAGGCTTTCTCCAAGTGCATGGATATTGATCAAAAGGACAGCCAAGCCATCCAAAGGTCTACACCCCAAAATCCAGGTGGGAATAAGTGTAAAGCCTTTCCTATGCAAGCTTTTAGACCCATCCCAATCATCACCTTGCAGTTTTTCTTTGAGCTGGACAGGTACTGACTTGGAAAGTTACTCTTCCTGTCTGAAAACTAAAAATTTTCACTCCAGTTACTCAAGAGAAGTATCCAAGTTTGGAAATTGGATGTCCACCAGAGGACTGGAGGATATATAAATCAACACATCGGTCCTAAAATGTAAAAGCTACTGTTTAATGCAATATGCCAAAAATAAAATGTGAGTTCCTCTAGACAGTCTGCAACAGGCAATTATCTAAAAAACAATTTTTCACAAAGTTCTGCACATTCTTGCTGACCAACAATTCTGCTGCCAAGCACAGGAGATGGGAGGATGAATTTTTATCTTTTTAGTTAGCTCTAAGAATTTTATCCAAAATACTGACTTACAGAAAGGGATACTTTCAACTTCATTTATTACTTAGTTCTTTATGATTCTTTACACCCGGTTGATAATGCACTGGCACACTTATCTCTTATATAAATCTCTGTCACCATCCACCCAAGGATACAATTTGTTAAGCCAGTTTAACCCCTGCTGAAACATGACTTACCACTGAAAGCACAGCCAAATTCCCATGCCTGGGGTCGGTCACAGATTTTTAACAAATCCTGCAAGACATTCCAAAGTTACAGCAGCAAGATTGCTGCAAGATCCTCTAGAGAACAGAACAGTACAAAAGTCACTGGCTATGAGTTCTCTCTCATCTTGTAGCCAAAACAGATGGATCTTCCTAGACTGACTTTGTATTAAAAAAAAAAAAATCTGATTATCACTGAATCCTGGGATGGTTTGGGTTGGAAGGGACCTTAAAGCTCATGTCATTCCACCCCCCTGCCATGGGCAGGGACACCTTCCACTATCCCAGGTTGCTCCAAGCCCTGTCCAGCCTGGCCTTGGACATTTCCAGGGATGGAGCAACCTGTTCTACCTTTTCCCCTCTTGCTGCCACTGGATTATAAATAACGAGCTCTGCAGGAGAGGGGTGATGGAAACAGTGAAATACCCGGATCACTGGAAAGGGTTAATAATTACACAGTGCTGGCTGGTGTCCTGCAGTTCTCACCAAGGATTTGCACCAACAGAACCATTTCAGGATTTGAAAAAGAAAAGCAGAAGTGGGGTAACTCTGACAGTCTCTATTTTTAGGACCTCCTTTAGAATCCAAATCAGAAAGTGAAACATCTTAGCCATTCTCTCACTGTCCTCACACAGTTCACATTTGCTCTTATTTCAGCTCTTGGAGTCAAATGACTGGAAGTGAAAAAATAAAAGCTGTGAGACATAAAGTAAATAAATGCATCACATACCTTGCTATGCCCTTCACTTTGCCAAACCCTGACTTCATAAGAATTTATCTGGTATATCTGATGGTGTAAATAACAAACAGCAGTTAATATCAAAAGACTACTCGGCCTTAATACTTCAGAATATGAAGGTCTTGGCAAAAAACCAAACGGGATTGGTCCCAAAAAATTCTCTTAACCTGTAAAAAATTCGTTTAGAGCCATTTTTACCAGTGACTGAGACTAATCAGGCAAGAACCAGCAAGTGCCTTTGTTGAAAAGAGCTCACAGCAGAAGAGCTCCACAATAAGGGCCAAGGATCATCAGGAAAATGCTAATGGAGAGGTTTGCGCAGGGGCAGAGCAACGCCGCCTGTTGGCCCTGATGGCCCAAATCCTGCCAGTCAGTCTATAAATCACAGAATCATTTACATTGGAGAAGACCTCCAAGATCATCAAGTACAATATGTGACCCATCATGACCTTGTCACCAGCCCAGAGCACTGAGTGGCACATCCAGTCCTCCCTTGGACACCTCCACAGATGGAGACTCCAAACCTCCCTGGGCAATTCCAATGCCTGACAATCCTTTCCATGGAGAAACTCTTCCTGATGTCCAACCTGAACCTGCCCTGGCACACAGCTTGAGGCCATTTCCTCTCATCCTGTCCCTGTTCCCTGGGAGCAGAGCCTGACCCCTTCCCCCCAGCTGCCCCCTCCTGCCAGGGAGTTGGATAGAGCCAGAAGGTTCCCCCTGAGCCTCCTTTTCTCCAGGCTGAACAATCCCAAAAGCTGAAGCCCTGGGTGTGGTTTCTGCCACTTCTCCAGCTGCCAGATGAAGGCTGACTTTCTGCAAGGACTCTTTTTACTGCCATCACAGACTGGTTCCTGGGCTCGTCTGCCAGTCTGACCCTGCAGGATCCGATGTTCTTAAACGGCCTGGGCACAATTTATGTGCAGCCATTCCGGAGCACGTGGATGCACTGTAAAACATGGAACGGCAGGAAAGGCTCGCTCCACATCCACAAGGAGAAAACTGACACCGTAAGTCAACATCCAGTTGGCTGGAGGAGAAAGGGGGATGACACACACATGCATATAAATGGATGAGATCACAGCCTCATCGCCCGCTCTAAAGCAATCGAGTAAGACTAGCCCTTAATATTCTTAAAACGTTTTTATTTTTGAAATATAAGACATGAAAGTGCCCCATTTTTCACTGGCTGAAGCCAAACTTGAAATAACAAAACAGTCCTAAGTAGTTAACAGGCTACAAAACTGCCCCTGATTTCCAGGCAGTGCTGCAGACTTGCAGAGTAACACTGTGTACCCATTAACTCCAAGTCCACAATTTGGCCAGAATTTGTTTTGCTGCATTACAGCCAAATCACTTTTTGTGTCTGTCTTCCTCCTACGTGGGATTGCCTGAGCAGAACAGGATGCCAATGCTGAAAGCACTGACTGTCTCAGACGTTACCATCTCTGATTAAGAAGGCCCTTTTATTGCAGGATCACTTAGACTTTACAGATAACTGTTGCTGCATTGAGATGAAGTTACTGGCAGGAAAAGCTTATGGCAACTCAGGCAACAGCAACCAGAATATTAAGACTCCCCAAGTGAGCTATTTCAGAAGTCCAGCACAGAAATTATTTTCCTAATATCCATTTTTTGCTGAAAATCAGATTGACTCTTTCTTGTACTCCCCACAGAAGATGAGAAAGCATCAAATTCCACATTGGGTTTGCACAACTCTTGGCAAGTGGGGTGGGTTATTGAAAGGTTCACTTTAAAGGTCCCTGCCCTTTCCTCCCACTGTAGGAATAGTCTCAGAACTCATCTCTCCATCCTTTTACTGCCACATTCTCAGCTTCTGCATGAACTTCACATCTTGTTTCCAGTCCTGTTCCTGCCCCATGCTCCCATCCCGATTTGGTTTGCTTGTCCAGCTGAGCAAGAGGAAGTGTGTGCTCCAGCTGGTCAGGAGCTGGATCTACATGGGTTGATGAACAGGGATCAAAGACTGCAGATCCCACATCCACATCTTTGAGGGACCAGACACGAAACACCACCAAGAATCAAGTGTTTCACAGCAGTGGGCAAGAAATGCTCATTTTTTATCAAGGCTGGCACATATCCTGAAGGACATCCTTTCCACTCCATTTTACATCTACCACTCCCTGTGTTATAAGTATGGGGAAACAGCTCTTACCACTTAATTTCCCTTTACCATTTGACATTTCTATTCCATCTCAACTTGTTTTTATTCCAAATGAATATCCCAATACATAAACCACCTCAGTAAGTTGCATCAGCCACCAACATAGGATTTGTTAGTCAGATATGGGTGGAATTTTTTGATTCAGAATTAAAAATCTAATCTAGGATGTGGGACAGAAGCACCCAAAAGTGTAAGGTCATATGGACCATTAACTTCCTCCTTCCAGTTTTACAGATCTGAGCAGCAACAGTGTTTTGCATTCATGTAAAGGCTTTTTTACCTCATCAGAAAAAAATTGTTTTCTAACTTATTAAGCAGAGCTTAACATCTGCAGAACCTGGTTCTTGCATTGCTTTGTCACTTCCAGCCACTTGAGTGATGGCAGGGACAGCTATTTATCACCCCATCACCAAGGAACACAAACAGCAGCAAATAAATGACCTGACAATACAGAACTCAAGTGAAACTGAGAGTGACAAAACGTGGGGACCTCACTTTTGCCCTGATTTACAGTGCAGCATATTCAGTCGGAGTGCTGGTTCATCAACATGGGCAGAGTGTTTGTTTTAAAGTGGTACAAAAATAAAAAAATACACTTTAAAGAATTAATTATAATTTTTTGGGGGGGGAAGGGAGGCCCTGCAGCATCTTTTACCCAAATACTGACAGCTTTCAGCAGAGGCACTGCACTCTAAGCAGCACCACAGGTGTGATATTGTTGGAAGATGGGAATTATCAGCTTCACCTCAAAACTGCTGCCTTTTTTCCTAAACATAAATATTTACACAGTGCTGAGAATGCAGAGTAATAAGCAAAGAGTTAATTACCAAAGGATTTTAAGGTGCTCTTTAGAGTTGAGACAAAGCTATCATCATCCCATCGATGTTAACAAAGTGTAATAGAAAATCTAAACAGACCAGAATATCTTGTCTGTGCTTATTCAATCTCCACTGTAGCTGCTCTTAGGCTGCAGTAAATCTTGTGGCCCAGAAACAAAAAAATGCAAGTGTGAGAGAGTTTTGGTTTTAATCACAAGAACACAGAGCAGCGTCTGCCTGCCTCGTTAGCTTGCGGAATTTAAACAGTGACCAAACCACTTGAACTCGTCTGCAAGACACACTCCACGCTCAAATTAAAGAAATCTGCTGCTGAAGTCCTTCAGAGAGGAAATAAGAAATTCAATATGTATTCCATAGCTTAATGCATTTTTCACCTTGACTACCAAACCAGGATTGCATTCACCATCAAAAAAACACTAGGAAACTACCTGAATTCATATTAGAATTCATAAGGGAAGATGTTAAGAAAAGGGTCTGAATTTCATTTTTATTGACTTTTTTAAAAGTTACATTAAAATTTTGATCAACTACTCCCAAACATAAACTTAGTACAATGTTACTTAAAATTACATGGAAAATATTTAGCAGCATTAGCTATTGCTGCTGTGTTTTGGGAGGCAAGGAAGGAAGGGAAATAAATCCCAGTGCTGGCTGGTGAAAACTACAGCAGAAGCACCAGGAAGGAGAGTCAAGTGCTAAAGCACTTTTGCCCTCTTTGGCAGATATAAGGAATAATTTGTTCATTTATAAATGTAAACGTTACAGAATTTAAATGAGGATTTGTTGAATTATGTACCTGCTTCAGGACATATTCCTACCCCACTTCTCCTATCAGCTAAGCATTCCTGCTCCTGCCCAAAGAAAGAAATTAAGGAATTAACTTGAGCTGTACCTGTTTGCAAATAAACATGCTTCAAATAGTTACCAGCCAATGAAAATCAACCTGTCTTTAGGAAAATAATGAAAGTACAATCCCAAAACAAGATTAAAATCAATGATTTAAATCAAAGCTTCCCTCTTGCTGATGTAAATCAAAGTGATTTAAATCACCAGTTTTGATCAATTCACTCATTTGCATAGCATTGATCGTTTATCCCTTAAAATGTCATCTAGGGGCCAAAGTTAGCTGGGTATTTCTCTAAATCTCAATCCAGCCAGCATAAATAAAGCTTTTGTGTTCTTATTTAAAAATTTATAAAATTCCCTATCAGCTCTAACATTTCCATTCCCAATGTCTAATGATCTTTGGGCAGCCAAAATGGTTTAAAAGATAAACGGATGCAATTCCGCAGTAATCCCGAGTACAAGCGGAGCCACATCCCACTGACAGGGCTCTGGAGACGTCCTGCCCATCACCAAACACGCAAACATGCTGACGGGACAAACAAGTGTTTACAAGATCCCTCAGCCCATCAATTCCCTTTAATACAGTTGGGTGGCCAGGGGTTATTGATCTATGGTGGTAAATTTTCACAGCAGGCTGTTTTCCTGCATTGATCACGGGAGCAAGGCAGGGATTAACATAGTGCAGGAGCTCCTTCATTCCAGGAAAACTGCCTTTGCTGAAGGCAATGCAAAGGTTGCCCAGACCTGGTCACCTGCCCATCCCTGGAAGTGTCCAAGGCCAGGCTGGACAGGGCTTGGAGCAACGTGGGCTAGTGGAAGGTGTCCCTGCCCATGGCAGGGGGTGAAACTGGATGAGCTTTCAGGTCCCTCTAACCCAAACCACTCCATGTTGCTGGGGGGGAGGAATCCCAAAAACTCCCTATTATTCTATTCATCTCATGAAAACTGGATTTTCCTCCCAGTTCTCCCTGGCTTGCTTTGGTCTTTCCTACAAAAACTATTTTTGATTTGTACAATCCTTCACAGTTACCATCATTTTTGTCTCACTTCCTTCACCCTCAGACTCTTCACCTGAATTTTCCAGTGATTCTGATACTGTCCAAACCCTTTAAAATACCAACTCTTCTCCATGGTTCTACCTTCTCTCCTGCAGCTTCTGCTTCAAGGTACAACAAGGAAAGGAAATGCTGGAGAAACTGGAAGGAGGTGAGAGCACGAAGGATGAAAGGACAATATAGATTGAAGTCAAACAGTTACTGTGAGGGTGGTGAGGGGCTGGAATGGATTTCCCAGAGAAGCTGTGGCTGCCCCATCCCTGGAAGTGTCCAAGGCCAAGTTGGACAGGGCTTGGAGCAGCCTGGAATAGTGGAAGGCACCCCTGCCCATGGCAGGGAGGTTGGAATGGGATGAGTTTCAAGGTCCCTTCCAACCCAAACCTTCTGGATTCTATGAATTTTCAAGCACATGAAGCTACTAAGAATTCAAACAATGCTCTGCTAGCACATTTTATGCAAATAACAGCTCTCAAAAACAAAGAATAACCACTGAGTGCTTTTACCTATTTTATTGGCATACAGAAAAACACGACTGTCTTGAGTACCAAGCAGGTTTTTTTTAAAAGCAAACATTTTAAGGCAACAGCACAAAGGCAATAATTATATCCTGGTCACTTTGATCCAATTACAATACATTTTAAAGTATTACAGTACTTTGAAGATTAAATAGTGCTGCAGCTTCTCCATCTAAAGTGACCATGCTGGAAAGTTCCTGGTTAGAGAACGTCCGGCCTCGAATGCGTGAGCTTTTCCACTTGGGAGAGTCGAAGTGGATTTAGCAGGATTACCAGCACACTTCAGCATTTTCAGGATCAGAGCTTAAACGGTATCTCCGACACACATGTAGGACAAAAAACCAGTGGAGGAAAAAGAAATCTGTTCCTAAGAAAACCAGGAAGCTATCGATCCTAAGTAGCTTTATGCTTTTGACTTCAAACTAAGAGGGAAGGAATGAAAACAAATACTCTGTGTTTTAGTAGAAGAGTTTTATCAAAATCTATGTATTTATAATCTATTCAGTTATCATTAATTGGCAAATAAAACAAAATATGTAACAGGAAATTACAACATTTTTAGATGACGAAACTCAGATCATACTAAAGGCACTTACTTGTTCAGGACTGAACAAAAAACCCAAACTTCATAAATATTAAATGATTATGGTGACCTAAAATACCCTTGCTGGACAAACCACCAAAAAAACCCTACCTCAAATCCCTGTGTGTAGCAAACAGCATTTTTCCCATTTTTAAAAAGCAGATGGAGTTTAGCTCCCTTCAGGAGAGAAAACAGTCCAGACCTAAGGAACAGGAAAAGTTAATATCCCAAAAAGAGAGCAGAAGCTCTCCTAAGCTCTGTACAGACATTTCCTGCCTCAAGATCTTAAAAATTCACTCCCCAATGCACTCAGAAAACTGGAGTTGTCATAAACTGATGCCCAGATTTGTTTCCCAACCTTTTTTTTTCTTGTTAAACTGCTCACAATTTATTTTTAACTACTGCACAGAAGCTGCATCTGTCGAGGATGCTCTTTTTGCAAGCAGAGCTCCTGCTCAAGAGACTGCAGGGAGACTTGCCTGCCTTGCCTTCAGCAGAGTTAAATCGTTTCTGAATAAGAAATTGTTCTTCTACACAGTAATTCCTATTTTAACCTTTACATCTCTGCCACCTACCCAAGTCCCACTGCTTTGTGAGGAAAAGGACATGCCCAGAGAAGCTGCCTCAGCCCTGGAAGTGTCCAAGGCCAGGCTGGACAGGGCTTGGAGCAACCTGGGATAGTGGCAGGTGTCCCTGCCCACGGCAAAGTGTGGGACAAGGTGGACTTTGAAGTCCCTTCCCACCCAAACCACCCCATGATTCCATGATTCCGTACTGCTGCTGTCTCTAACGTCTCACATGAGCTTAAAAGAAAGATTTAGAAGTAGATGGTCTATGTTTTAACTTCCATTTAGTGCCTTTAAAAGTTAAAGGAGTGCAACGAATGATGCCAGGACAAGCATTATCTACAAAGATAAACAAGCTCAAAATAGCTGGCAGAGCCCTGTCAGCCAGGAGCACCGGCTGTGGACACGGATCCTGCAGCAGGAGCAATTTACGAAGTTCCTTCCCAGCAATCTTCCAGAGACTCATCTTAAAGACTTCGGAGCAGGAACAATAAAGAAGTCAAACCAAATCCTATCATTGAAACAGCTGAAGGCCTTCACACAGGCATTACATTAAGAGCTCGCTCCCAGCATGTCACTTCAGTTATTTCTGAGGTCCAGCCACACCATGAATACATGTTCTCACTTACAGGGTCTTTGCCCCCAAGGAAAAATCCCTGGAATAGACTCAAAACTGGGCAATACCCAAAGTGTGAGTGTCCAACAAGGGACATTTCCTCTGTGCAGCTCCAGGACAGTATCACCTGTCTCTGTGAGGGTGGCAAGGCCCTGGCTCGGGTTGCCCAGGGAGGTTACGGACTCCCCATCCCTGGAAGAGTTCCAGGCCAGGTTGGACAGGCCTGGAGCCTCTCTGCTCTGGAGCCAGGCTGGGAGAGCTGGGGGTGTTCACCTGGAGAAGAGAACGATCCAGGGAGAGCTCAGAGCTCCTTCCAGGGCCTAAAGGGGCTCCAAGAGGGCTGGAGAGGAACTTGGGACAAGGGATGGAGGGACACAGGGAATGGCTTCCCACTGCCAGAGGGCAGGGATAGATGGGATATTGGGAAGGAATTCTTCCCTGTGAGGGTGAGGAGGCCCCAGAACAGGGTGCCCAGAGAAGCTGTGGCTGCCCCTGGATCCCTGGAAGTGTCCAAGGCCAGGCTGGATGGGGCTTGGAGCAATCTGGGATAGTGGAAGGTGTCCCTGTCCACGGCAGGGGGTGGAACTGGATGAGCTTTAAGCTCCCTTCCATCCCAAACCACTCTGTGATTCCATAATTCTATGATTTCCTTGTCCTTGGTTCCTCATCCCACTGAAAGGCTGATCTCCGAGGAGCATCCAAATTTGGGATATGAGGTCCTAGAGCAGACACAGTAGTGCTGGGCTGTGTGTACACGAATCCCCAGCCAGCAGCACGATGCCAACCCCACATCCAGCTAAAGGATATCCATGGAGCAGGGCTGGAGCTGCCGCCACACGTGCCCTTGACTTCACAAACACAGCTGCAATACTCACAAGCAAAGGTGCATCTGCATCACTGCAGAGTCATGCAGTTTAAAAATAAAAGCTTGAAAATTACTTTCTAATTTGAAATAATTTAAATTAGAAAAACGATTTAAGATGCATATTTTGCAAAAATTTTCCAAGGGAGAAGAATCTCAAGCCAGTGAAGCAGTGGAAGTCACTTGGTAAAAGCACTGGGAACCAGTGTGTGATGAAGTGCCAACCCACCTTTCAAGCAGAATCCTTGTCTGCAAGTACAAAAGAACAAACAATTTCTTTTTACTTTGCTTATTTATCTCAGTTCAATGACTGCTGCTTTCAAAGTTGAGGAATCAGCTGGGAATTCAGAAAGCAGGAAAAACAGTTTCTCGCTTTTAAATGAGGAATAAAAATAAGGTAAGTTGATGAGCTCTGCCAGCTCTATGGTTTTGAAGGACAAGGTAACCAGAAATTAGGTGAAATTTAGCTTAGCAAGACTCATTGTATTTAATAAATGTATTTTGGAAGAAAAGCTGTATTTTGACAGAAGTGTAACACAGCCTTAACATCAAGTAAAACTGCACTTTCAATTGAATTAGTTTCCATCCAAATGGAGCTTGACATGATTTTAAATAGGAATCAGCTGGGAAATATGCAGGATTAACCATGTTCTAATTCAGCATGTAATAAATGTATAGGAAGCGATGTAATTGCTCAGGTTACATCCTGACACCTGCTACAAAACCCTGAATTTCTCAGCAGAGCCCAAGAAATACAAGTGCAAAATAAAAGTAAGGATCAATTATTCAAACCAAAGTTTCCTGCCTGCTCTTTAAACCACTTTGATTTGCATCGATCCACATGCTGCAGTGTCAACTTTGTACAATCACCCACCCTCTGAAGACACACTCAGGTCCATGCAGCATCCATGGCATGCATTTATTGGAGGAAGAGAACTTCTGGGATGGATTTCATGGATCTTACCTACCTGGGAGACAGACCTGCTTCTGCCCTGAGCAGCTAAAGGAAGGGGAGCAAAGGAAATTCTGGGAGAAAACAACACGACAACCAGAGGAATTTGGGCCTCACTGTTCAAAATGAGAAATTCAAATAAACAAATGCATCATTCCTTTAGGAAGAAACATGCAAATTAAAATCAAACCACCTTTTACTGCCACCTTCTAAAAACATGAACTAGAAGGGGTTGGGCATGAGTTTTGTGTCACATGGAATATAAAGGAAATGTTCAAACAGGTGTAATAAGTTGTTTAGAAATTATTAAACTGCTTTAAGAAGCAGAGTTAGTCACTCCCGCACTAGGAAGCTGCAAAAGCAATGTCAAGAAATTTAGGGGGCAACTTACTCACTGTCAAGAAGTAGAGAAGGTTTTAAGTCTAAATGAGGAATAAGGCAATTGATGAAATTTCATATCAGATCTATTCAAGACACCAAGATAAGACATCAACACTGTCAAAAGCCAAGGCCAGAGATTTCCAAGAGCCACACTAGCAAACTCAAAGAGGATGAAAAACTTCAGTTTTTTGGACAGCTGTTTAAGAGAGTTTTATTTTAAAACAAAGGACCAGTAATGTGCAACCTTTCCATGCATATCTGATTAATATGAAGCAGCCTTGAGGAGAAGGACCTGGGTGTGGTGGTGGATGAGAGGCTGGACATGCCCCATCCATGTGCATTCACATCCCAGAACCCCCCCTATGCCCTGGGCTGATCCCCCAGCATGGGCAGCAGGGGAGGGGGGATTCTGCCCCTCTGCCCATCTCAGGTGAGACCCCACCTGCAGAGCTACTTCCAGTCCTGGGGTCCAACAGCAGAAGGACATGGAGCTGCTGGAGAGAGTCCAGAGGAGGCCACAGAGATGTCCCAAGGGCTGGAGCCCCTCTGCTCTGGAGCCAGGCTGGGAGAGCTGGGGGTGTTCACCTGGAGAAGAGAAGGATCCAGAGAGACCTCAGAGCCCCTTCCAGTGCCTAAAGGGGCTCCAGGAGAGCTGGAGAGGAACTTGGGACAAGGCATGGAGGGACAGGACACAGGGAATGGCTTCAAACTGTCAGGGGGCAGGGTTAGACGGGATATCAGGATGGAATTGTTGGCTGTGAGGGTGGGGAGGCCATGGCACAGGTGAAGCTGTGGCTGCCCCTGGATCCCTGGAAGTGTCCAAGGCCAGGCTGGACAGAGCAGCCTAGGATGGCAGAAGGTGTCCCTGCCCATGGCAGGGGGTAAAGTGGAACACAATGATCTTTAAGGTCCCCTGCCACCCATTCCATGATTCCACAACCTTGCACAGGTGAACACTGCAGCACTGCATTCCAAGAGCCACATTTGCAGGCAATGGGGTTTGAATACATCCCATGGTATCCCAGGACTGGAATGGCCTGGGAGAACTGGGGCACCATGTTTGCTGTGCAAAGCATTTCCAGGGTATTTTCAGGGATGCTCTCCAGTGGCCTTGTCTACACAAATTGGAAGGATTAAACCAGACCTCAGAGCAATTTAAATAAATCTGCACAACCCGAGTGTCACTGAGTGCCTCACAACGCTTCATCTGAAATTGGTTCCCTATCAGCTTAAATTTGTGTCTCCACATGTAGGAGCCCTGCTGAGCACAGGAGGCAACACCCACAAATTGACCTCTAACCACTGCCATGCACAGAAGTAAAAGTGATTTATACCTGGTTATAATTTCACCCAGTGCAAGGTGGGTACATATATAAATAAACATAAATTCTATGTACATACAAATGCATTTGCGTGTATATAAACTATACCCAAATACAGGAAAAGAAGCCACCCACTTGTGCTCCAAATCTCTAAGCTTCTCCCAGCCATTCCATAAACCCCACAACCAAAGCCAGACCCACTTTATGTTTTTATAAAGTCTGCAACTAAACCTTAAAATAAATAAATAATAAAAGGTCATAATTCATCATCCTGACATCAACTCAGCAGATTGGGACTCCAGTATATCAGAGTGATGGATATAGACTTGTTTTAAGGATGGTTTAGTCTGCACTATGCCAGAACATTTATTGTTGCTTTTAAGACTGTTTCCTTTCCACGATGTTTCAAATGAAAGCAACAGTCTTCTTTTCCCTTAACTGCCTGTCTGAGAATCCACTATTCAGCAAAAAGAATTTTCCCCCAAAAAATCATGACTAGGGAAGCAACAGGACAGTGAGTACTAGAAAACACAATTTCTTGTTTTTCCTTATTTTCTCTTGCTTGCCAGGTGATCTAATAACCACTCATTGATGGATATCATGATTTCAGCCTCTCTCAGGCAAAAATCCTTCCTAATAAATGTCCAACCACCACGAAATCTCTCCATCCATTGCTTATTACCGCTGACGTTTCACTTTGCCACAGTGGCAGGATGCTGGAGCACCACTGTCCTGGGCCCCACCGTCCCACAAAGGACCACAAGCAGTCCTCCCAGTTAATCCAGTCCAGCTTCCATTTGCTCCCTGTGATCCATACCTGCCCTCTTGCCATTCTCTCTCTGCTTTTCATGGGGTGAGATATAAAAGCTGTTTTATCTCTCTAAACGTAAACTCTGATCTCATATCAAATGCTGTTCAATAAATGAATACACACTCCCAGTTTTAAGTCATATATATATACATTTATACACATATTTCCATCAGCAGAGAACACTGGAAACCATTAACTCTCATCTCAACCTCTGCTGGGGGTAAAACACTTCAACTTGACAGGCGGTCCAGTGCAGGAAGATGCACACAAAGAGGTCAGACTACAATCTCAGATGTCCTGTCCACCTTGGCTGCTGTGTACAACTCCCTCCCTCTGCCTTGGGCCAAGATCACATTTCTTAACCTTAAAAAAAGTCAAGCTCTTTGCAAACAGCTCCATGGGCCACCCTGTATCCCACTAACACTACAAGACACAGCAGAGTCATAAAACCATTGACATTTTCACCAGAACATTTTCTTAATTACAAATACTGATAAAAACCTGCATTGCTTCTGCTTCTCAGACAATCCCAGCAACACTGACAGTGCTTGAGAGTGTGCCCAGGAGACAGAACATTTATATTTGCTGCAATAATGGCAGGGACCTTCTTACAGTCCACCAAGAGACAGCAAGTCAGTACCACCACTATGGAAACTTGCTGTTTGATCCAGATCTGAACAAGGCCAGGTTTGATCAGTGTTGTAAATGGTGCTTCGTAAGCACAACTGGTAATCAATTTGGAAAAGAGGAGAAAATGTAAAGCAATAATTATCATTTCTACCTGCTTCCCTTGCTCCCCCTACCCCCATCATAGTTTTACAACCCTTCTTTGAGTCTGCTTAGGTAACCAAACAATCCAGGAGGGAAAGGAGTTGAAAAGCCCCAGCAAAGGGACTTTGCTGCCAGGAACTGGCTGCCAGTTCTGCCAATACAGTGTTGGGGGATGACGTGTTCTAGGAACTGCCCCTATCTTTCAGGTTGCTCCTATCACTTCTTTCCTTGCAGCAGAACTGAATCAAATCTTTGTGAGTTAAAAGGGTGCAGGAAGCTGTACACAGACGTGGGGGGATTTACTCTTCAGACAAAAAAAAAAAAGACAAAAACCTCACAAACCACCCACATTTCAGCAACCCTAGGTCTGCCTGCACCCCTCTTGCAAGAGCACAGTTGCATATTCTTCATTGTATTTATAAATAGGGCTGGTTTTATCATGTCACAGGCTGTCATTTACACTGACTTCTCTCTCTCTCAGCTCATGCACAGGAGCTCCCTGGCCTGAGTTTGTAAATACAGATTTGTATTAACAGGAACAGATACACCATCGTGCAATATGAGGCCATAATTCCACCGGGGAGAAAGCGTGAAAGGAACCCCAGGTAATGGAACTGTTTGTACATATTCACACAAATAATCTTAGCCCTTGTCCTGACATTAATATAAGAACACAAGTCTTATGGAGCTTGAAATCTTCCCCTGGAGAAACAACTTTGCAAAAGCAATGGAAGAAAGCACGCTGTGTAGAAAAAGCTGTTTGTAGCTTTGCTTGCTATTTAAACCAGGCTGATTAATCTTTAAGATCCAGCAGCTTTTCAGATTTTTGCCTTCCCTCCCTTATTCTACAGCCTTTTTATCAGTGCTTTAAAGGAACAGCACACCAAAGGCTCAGCTACACCCAGGACTGTGCACACAAACCCCACCAACTGCAAAAGCAGCAGCTCATGTGAGAGCTCAGAGACCACCAGGCAGCTGGGGACATGAGGCAGAAGTGGGATACGAGGAATACAAACCAAAAAAGAACTGGAATGTGTGAATCTGTAAGAGATCGTTTAGTACAGCAACCACAGCCCCTCAGAAACCATGGCAGGACAACAGGATACAGCCTCAAGCTATTCCAGGGGAGGTTCAGGTTGGACACCAGAAGGAATTTACTCATGGAAAGGGTGGTCAGGCATTGAGAGGGGCTGCCCAGAGTGGTTTGGAGTCCCCAACCCTGGAAGGGTTCAAGGAATGACTGGACGTGGCGCTCAGTGCTCTGGGTGAAAAGGTGGGGATGAGTCACAGCTTGGATTCGATCTCTTTGGTCTTTTCCAACTTTAAGATTCTGTAGTTTTAGGTTTTCCAGTTGTATCCTCCAATCGGAACCATCAGGGTTCACATCTAAGCTTTCACTTTGAAAATGAGATCATAGGTCCTGGTAAAATTTGAGACTGACAGCAAATACATTCTCAAAGCTGACATATTAAAAAGCCCCCACCCTACAAATTTGGTAAAAGATGCTACTATTGACAGCCTGCTTTCATATACAGCAAGGTGGGAATGGAGGGCAAGAAGATATTCAAAGAAGAAATATGAATGAACAGAAGGAATTTATAAAGAGCCTGGTACCTGCAGTGCGGCACGAAAGCCAGGCCACCCCCTTTCCAAAAACGTCTTGTAACCTAAAGCCCTGACTGTGAGGCCATGCTCCACCCCGTAAGGTTAAAAATCTCTATAAAAGTTTTCAGGTCTGGCCTTCAAGAATTGAAAGGTAGTCCAAGGAAGTCCTTCAGCACACCAGTGGGAAACCTGGGTTATGTGGAACACCAAAAAAAAGCTGTAACAAAACCTCAGTATGAAGCACAGTACAGAAGATTTCAACTAGGAAACAAGGCAAGTCCAGCACCTCAGGAGAAATCTTCCTTTTCCTAAGTTACTTGGGAGATACAGAATGAAGAGAGAGAAATCAGACCACCATTAGTCTGTGAGTTTTCCACCTTCAGGTCTAACTGCACCATGCAAAGGCTCTCTGCCTTTGCTGGAAAAAAAATCCTGCATAAACTATATAGATGTAATGCATATGTTGCACAAAACCAAGTTTACATAATAAAGAGAATATATATTTGCTTTGATCTCAAGCTGCGCCATAAATTTTTAATAACAGCTGTAAAACAGAAATCTTTGGCTAGAAATCCTCAGCAACAATGAAATTTAAGCTCCTACTCATTACAGGTTAAGAAAACCCATTTCCAATCCATTCCTTGTTACCAACTTCTCACAAGGAGAAATGCAAATGTCATCCACAGTCATTTATTTATTTGTAGATTATTCTCTTCAGCCTGGCCCTCTCCAAAACAGAGGGAAAAGGGACTATTCAATCTGGTTTGTCATCTTTGGTCCTATTAGCAGAGACATTGCTAAATTCAGATATCACAATCCTCTCATTTTATATTTCACTGGAAGGATGCCTCAATCTGTTTTTTTTTTCTCTACAGAGAAACTGTTAAACCAAAAGTACTAAAAAAATAACTTCTCTACGATGCACCACAAATAGATTACAGTTTCTAGTTCAAGTGCAAAGGGACAAAGAAACCAAAATCTTTTTATATGCAGACATTAAAGTAAAAGCAGGAAACAGACTTAACATCTGGCAAAAAAACATTAACCCTTGTGCGTTCAGTGATGCAACTCACAGAACTTCCTTTGCTGTCAGCTCCTTCCCCCCCACTAAAGAATCACCACTATTGTACAGCACTTAAAACAGTGTGTTCACTGCTCCAAAAGGTGCAATTATCAAATACATTATCTAGAAAAAAGATTACAATAAAAGAAATATGAAATTCCTTGTTCAAGTCTTACATATATCACTGCATGCAAGGAAAGTATCACACAGAAGCATTTTTTAGGAGGAAGATTTTTAGAAAACAGTATTTAAAGCCAGTTTTTGGGGGTAGAAAGAGGACAGATGATTACAGTGCTGTATGATAAGATGAGAAACAGCGAGCTAATGGGATAGAAAACTGCATACACTGGAGACAGCTTTACAAGTTAGAGAAATGACAGGCAAATAGCAATCACACCACACCAAAAAGGCACTGACAAGTCAGAAAAAACCTTCATTTTCTAAATGACAGCAGACTTAGTCCCTCTGTATGAAGAGCACACAGAGTTGCAGTTAAACAGTAACTGAGAGTCCCAGAGATGTTTGGAGACTACCCAAAATGGAGAGAAACCATTCCTTCTCTTCCTTCCACAGGGTTTGTGCCCCTCTGTTCAAAGCCAGGTGGGTTTTTCTGGATGCAGATCCATCAGAAATCCAAGCTGTGTCCTGCCCTCCCTCCCTGCCAGGGCTGAGCGCTTGCAGGGTCCTGCTGGCTCAGAACTTTGAACACCCCCCAAATCACTTTCAGCAAAACTATCCTAGCTGGATCAAGCACAAAATTACAGAGGTCCATGTTCTCCCGACTGATTCCATCTGAACCATGTGAGAGAGTTACTAAACAGCCCTGTCAACACACTGGTGAGGATGGGAAAGGGAAGGACTCACCATCCAGCTCACAGAGTTTAAATACTGTATTTGTTCATGCTTAAAGTGGCACAGAACTGAACAGGGGTTGAAAAAAAAAAAAAAGAATTAAATAAGCCAAATTAAAAAAAAAGGTGACTTAAATTAGAAATTAAGGCCATTGGCTCACTAGGAACTGAACTAACAGCACCTCCCTTCACAAGGGCTAACCTGGGATCCGGGTATGGAACACCCAACAGGAGAAAACACCGCAATGGAACACGTCTGGACCTCTCTTTGGGTGGGAAAGGGGGGACACAGAGTATATCCAGAACACCTGCAGCCCACAGTGAGGATGACTGCAAGGATATGCTGCGGAGGGGTCAAATGTTCTAGGCTCTCCTCAGCATCCACCACAGCATTATCCAGCCTTGCTTGTGCCAGAGATAAAGCAAGCTTCTGATCTGACCACAACAGCATATTTCTTACACCTGATTTTAACTGAACTCAGTCTCTATGCTGAGTTTTGCAATTCTTGCATAAACATTACTTTATAACTGCCCAAAAGCAGAGGCACAAACCTGCATAGCTCTGTGGTGGTGCAGATGAGAGCCAGCTCCAGGCAACGCTTTCAGGACATACCCCCTTATTTTTGCACCACTGCTGCCCTGTAGAAAAAGAGCAGCAAAGCAGAAGCCTCACTGAATCTCCAATTACAAAGTCTACCATGTAAAATGCCAATTAAACAATTGCCTTCTAACTCTCCCTTGTGCCAGCCAGTGTTCAATCCAGTAAGAGCTGCATGTCTTTAAGAACCATAGTAAAATACTTTAAAAGCTCCACTTTCCAAAAGTAAGGTGAGAGAGAGAACTGGGGACAGAATGAAAAGCACAAGGATGCATCTCCATGAAAATTATCAGTTTAATTTCCCTTTGCACATACCACAGAACTGGAGAGGTTGGATGGCACCTCCCAAGCTTGTCCAGTCTAACCCCCCCTTGAAGTGCAACTTTCCAGTCCAATTGCTCCAAAAATAACTGTGCAGGAACATGATGATCCACCTGGATTTAGGTTGGTGCTGGGGTAATGACTGGACTACAAAAATACATCTTCCTACGAAGCCCAGCAGTCTCAGAGCCGTGGGGTAGGGATGGCCCAGCAGGGTAGTTTCTGAAACCTCAGAGAACGTTGCTAAATCTTTTGCTTGGTGGTTAAGGCCAAAACCGAAAAGTTAGTTAAAACTGGGTTTGAGCAAAGTTTAGAACTGGGAACTGTGACTGCAAATGGCACAGGAACAGATACAAAAGAAAGACCATCAACAGTAGCAGGGAAAACAAGCAAGAGAAACTCGAGGTGCAGCATCAAAGCACGTAATTTGCAATTTCTCTTTCTGCGAACACCAGTCATGGTCCAAGACTCTCCTCAGCAGCTGTAAGAGCACAGAGCTCGTATCCAGCACATCCAAATTAATGCAGGAGAGTTTAGGAGGTCTGCCCAAGTAATGTCTCCACACAATTATAGCTCAGAAGTCATAACCCCTCCCTTCAATATTAAAGAAAAAAGAAATCACATTTGCAGCCAAAATGTACTGATAATACTGCAATGGCAGCATGGCCCCAAGCCTGCAGCCTTCTCAGAAGTCATTCTCATTAGAAGAAAACTGAAGGATCATCCTCTTCATCCAGCGATTTGCAAGACATTTAACACACGCTGCTCACTAGAAGACCAGCACAGTCTCAGGAGTGGGCAAGGGGAGTTTAAGTGTTTCAATCCCATCCCTGTGCAGGTTTTACCTGGAGGAGATGGACAGCATAAAGCAGAGCTGGGAAGCAGCACCCAGGAGGACACCAGAGGCAAATTTCCGCCATGAGGGGTGGGGGAAAGGCTGCTCACAGTAAATTGTTTTGTCAAATAACTAGAGGGAGGGACAATGTCTCCTCTGGAAGGCTGACAGTAGAAGTCTGTCAGAAGCAAAAACAATGGATAATTAATTATTCTTAAATATGAAAGGACCTAGAACTCAGTGATCTGCTAATTAAAAACAAAATATCCACAATATAGTTCCAGTTCAGTTCTTGTGAGAGCCAACAGAGAGCAATCCAACCACCTCTAACGTCAGTAAGAGCTTGTTTTAAGGACTCATCCCTTAAAGATATCAAAATTTAATGGAAATTGCAGATATTTAGTACTCGTCTATTTCATATTCAAATATCTGAGCTCACACATAATACACCAGAGAATCTTCACCAACTCACTGTGTTTCAGCAGTTCTAGAAATCACTGAAAAGTAACTGGCAAACCAACTAAACTTCCTTAGTGTAAAACTGCTCCTTGAAGGCAGCTCTGGAGGGGCTCAAAGGAGTGAAGTTTTATTTTTGTTTTAGTTGGTCATGCAATGGGTAAGAATCAGAAAGCAGCTCTGATGTGTGAGAAGTAGCACAGAGAAGCTCTGTGACAGGGAGAAGGAAAGATAAATTGTGACTTTCTGTGAAGATGACAACACTTAAAATTAAATGTCCTTGTCTTAATTTCTGCTCCCACGTAGCCACAGTAGGTTGTGTGAGGGACAGAAGAAAACTAAGGTTTCTCCAGCCTATCTTTCCCACAGTGTTTTACAAAATAGGGAGGGAGTAGAGAGGTCTTCCAGATAAATCAGGATCTGCAGGGATCCAGCTGCAGGATCCCCAGCCTTTTGTAAGAATTTTCCTCCTCACAATGTGTACAAGCCATTCATCAAAGGATCCACAAAAAACAAAAAAATCCCAGAATCACTTGGGTTGGAAAAGACCTCTGAGACCATGGAGTCCAGCCTGTGACTGATCCCCACCTTTTCACCAGCCCAGTGCTCTGAGTGCCACCTCCAGGTGTTCCTTGGACACCTCCAGGGATGGGGACTCCAAACCTCCCTGGGCAGCCCCCTCCAATGTCTGACAGCCCTTTCCATGAGGAAGTTCTTCCCGGTATTGGAAATGATGGACAAATAGCAATCTTGAAACACAAAGCAGAATGACAGGTTTTAAATCCACCCTCCCTAAGTGTGGTGCCTCAGTGCGGGCTGAAGGGAGGCAGCTCCCACAATTTTAAGACTTGCAATATCCCAGTTCGGGAAAGGTGTCCACATCCTTTGCTCCAAGCACTGGACAGCAGGAATTCCTTTAAGGACAAGCAGAGGAGATGGCCATGACAACTCCATGGTCACCGTCTCCCTTTCACCTGCCTGCTCACGAGTCAGACACCTCTAAATTAGGAGGGACATTTGTTGAGGGACATTCATTGAGCCTTTCCCTGAGCCACAGACACTGAACATCACTGGATACCCCGTGGTCGGGGCTTAAATATTCCCTTAAAGCTTTCATTTTCCATTAAAATTAAAAAAAAAACAACCTGGAGCTTCATCCTCTAGTCAGGCAAGGGCCTGAAGAGCAGCATACCTGCATTCTGGTTTCTACCCTGGGTTATTACCCAGACTGTTTATAAAACCATTTTAAAATGCCAGCTTTTGTGTATTACAGTTTTATTAATCTTGAATGATACATCATAGGTGCAGGACGCATAAAAGGGTTACAAAAACATGGTTTGCATCTTAAAATGCTTTAGTGAAAACAAATGAATTCTCTTTATTAAATGAATTGAACCTTGCTGTGTCCTCCACGGAAAGATTTCAGTATTAGTGAATCTCCTCCTTCATTGTTCTTTTTTCCACCTTATGTTAGGGGAGGAAAACAAGTATTTCGGCATTTACAGCTCCCAAATGGTTTCTCAGTTTTGAATTAAATAGGCTGTGATATGAACTATCTGAATACACAGAAATAAAGGAAATATTCTCTATGCACATGCAGAAGAGGCTACTTTTGTCAAAAAACAGGTTTACTGCTTCATCAGACTCTGGTTCCATGTGCTCAGCCAAGAGTGACAACCTCCACTCCGCTGGTTTGACTTGATTTGAGATACTGGCAGTAGAAATACAATATTTATATTGTACACCCCAGGTACTGTTGGAGTCCATTACAAGAAACAGAGGCATTACAGCAAAAGGCTTAGGCTTTAGAAAAAGGCATTTATATATTTTAACCTATTTAAACAGAAAACTTTTTTTAACAAGAAACCAGATTTTGAATTCAGGTTATAAACCCAAGTTTAGGTGTAATTACAAAGAGAAGGTAGAGATGCTTCATGGCTGGTTTTATCAGCCAACTTAGCCAATAATCAGCTTTTATTCTTATCAAAGATACAGATGCATCCATTTGCCATTAAACAGATCTGTTTCCCACAAACTGGACACAGCCTCCAGGCTCCAGATAAGCAGGGAATCTGGCCTTCTAGCATCCAGAGTGCAGGAATTTTAACACCTTCCTGGAGCAGCATTTAAACTGATCATTAGTGTCAACAAATACAATCCAAATGGACCGTCCCAAACCTCTTTGGAAGCAGAGACTCTTTTCTGCTTGTTCAGTGTTTAACACCCTGGAGGCCCAGCTCCAGCAACGCCCTCTAACTGCAGCCACTTTAATCTTCATTTTAACTATTTTATGAGCCATTTGTACGCCAAGGTAACCCACCTAAGCAATCAAATACAACCCAAAAAAGATCTGGATCCCAGTTTAACAAGCCTCAGAGGGGAAAGAAGATAATACCTGAAAAAGTTCCATGTTCCAAGCCAAGGTTTTATGGAGGAAGGGGAGGTTGGAAGGGGACCGAGAGAGGGATGATCTTCCCATAGCACTGCAATGCCACAGGAAAGCACCATGTTTAATGTAATCAAGCTCTACATTGCAGCCATATGGAAACAATTTCAGTCAATAAACAACTCCTGCAAGAAGACAGCAGAGGAACAGGAAAATCAGATCCTGATTTAACCAGGAGGCAGGAGAGCTGCTGGCTGAGCTCAGAGGCTGCCATGAAACGAAATATCCATGTTCACCAAAACTCCACAGCTTTGGGTCCCTATCACTTGCCTTTGACTTCCACACCTCAGACAGCAGGAGTACAAATGGCACAGCTGCTTCCACAGTGGTTCCCAGCCTCCAAGATCCTGGGCCTCAGTGCTCTCCCCTTTTTTCCCCCCTTCCCAATCTCTCCTCAAAGCCTATTGCTGTGGCCAGCTTCCCACCTGATAGCCAGAAAGGAAGCAGACATCCCAAACTTTAGATACTCTCCTGACCTCTCTGCCATTATCTGCCTGGAATTTGCAGGTTTCAAAATAGGGACTTTCTCAAGGAGCAAATCCTTAAAAACACCCACCTGGAAAAAAAAACCAACCCAAAGCACCACGCATTTCACTTTTTCCTGTCAGTAGTATTTAAATGAGGCTTAGTTTCAAGATCCCATATTATCCAGGATCCTAAAAACCAATGGCAAAAATACTGCCTCTCCTGCAGAAGACAATATTCCTGTGCACTGCTGATTACAGCTGCAACACCAAGGGAGTAAAAGCTAAATCAGTTTGGGACAGGAAAAGGGAAATTCAAGGGAACAGCCAGCAAGCGAAGGCAGCTGCATTTTTAACAAAAAGCAAGAAGGCACAGTGCTATGAATAAATCAGAATTTACTTGAGTATGACAGAGGAGTGACACCAGTATTTATGAGAATAATGCCCATGAACTGAAGGGTAATTCATGAGTGTCTTCAGGAGTAGCTGCTTGGTTGGAAGTTCATCACTTCCACAATGCCAAAGGATCTGGCAGCACATGTGCCACAACCACCCCAAGAGCGCTGACATTTTACACCTGAGGACATCCAGAAACAAAAAGCCTTGGGATGTTTCTCTTAACAACAAAAGTGCAAGACTCAAGTATAAAAAACAAATACAGTACCATTAATAAAATTTAAACCCCAGTAGCTTTCTGGTAGAAGGGAAAACCACTGAGAGTAGTGGGAACAGTCCCCTGTAGACTGGGGCAACACACCTTTGTCACATGAAGCACCTTCTAATTCACCAGCAATAAAAGATGATTCCCAGCAAATCCATTAGCAGAGAAACATTTAAATCAGCCTAAAACCCACGCACCAAAGAGGCCTTTCACCCCAGGCCAGGTGGGTGTTCCTATTTTGCCAATGCTCAGCAAGGGAATGGAGCAAATCTGCAAATCTGTAAGCTAGTTATCCATCCAGGCAAAGAACAGGAAAAGAAAAATCCGTGTTTTCCCAGTAAAGAATTACGAGAACAAGGACACCGGTAATGCCAGTCAGCACATTTTAATGGCAGAAGTCTTGATAAAGGACTAACTTTGCCCTTTTGAGATTACAAATGGAGTTGAGCAGAGTCAAGCACATGCACAGAGCGTACTCTGGTTCTGGTGGAAACCCACATCGGCTGCTCCGTATTCAAGAGCTGTCAGTCAGCCAGTTCTTAATCTACTTCCTGGGATTGCATCATGCTAATTTTTTTTTGTCACTAAATTTAAGGTCTGATGCAGTTCAACATTTTTATCACTGCAGATAAAAATCTGAGTGACACCAGGGCTGTAGCACAACAGGACATTATTAGGAGGAAAGGACAGCAGGAGAAAAGAGGCTGAAAACCTGCCTTAAGTTAACTCAGGAAAGCCAAACCCATCAGAATACAAAGGCTAATTTATAATCTAAAAAATGCAGACTGTAACTACTAAATGGCAGACTTTACTTGAGTAAAGAATGTCAGTACTGGGGCAGTGAGGCTCATGAACAGGATTTCCCTGTGCAAAAGGGCTCCTGGGAACCTTTTCAATGGCTGTGCAGCAAAAAGGGCTAAAGGCACCTCGGAATTTGGTATGGATCAGACACAGGCTGCAACAAGCACCGTTTTTGGTCTCCACAATGTTAAAAATAAACGGAGAGCATGAAGAATCACCGGATGATCTGAGTGCTGGAGAAAATGCCTCAGAGTGAGACTTAAAAGCTCAACTCTGTTTCCTTATCTATCAAGTAACTTGATTACAGAGTGTAAGTACCTTCATGGCAAGAAAGTCCTGGATACTAAAGGGCTCTAATCTTGTCAGGAAAATCCTAACAAGAACCAGCGGCAGAACTTAGACTAATTCAAATTAGAAATCAGCCACTTACAACTACCAAGAGAAGTGATGAGCCTGAAATTACCAGTGATGGACACTCAGGGCTGGAAAGCTTTCAAATTGTTTTTAGCCAAACATCATTTACTGGTCTCAGTTTCAGAGTAAATGATTAAAATTTAAAGGCCTGTGATACAAAGCATATAAAACATATCAGGGAAGGCAATTTAATTATCTGTTCTCGCCTTAAATTTTATGAATCTCCAATATGTTAACATCACTCAACTTCTGTGGACCAGGAAATTAAAGAGGGAGGAATAAGTTTCAAGTTCAGCAAGTTCCCTCTTTTTCAGACTTATCACTAAACAGCTGGAACTCCCACGAAATACAAACAGGGAACGACCAACTAAGATGTCTGGAAATCACGTGTGATACAATTTAGTGGGGAAAACTCTGATCAGCTACTTACCCCTCCCACCTGGGGCATGAAAAATTAGTATTAGCTTAAATACCTAGTTCACATTCTGGATAACTACACCTCTGACATCCAGGTTTCTACTCCCAAGAGCAGCAGCACTCACTACCAGCCAGCCAAGTCAAAATGCTTGCCCTGCATCATAAAGTAAAACCTATGGCAGAGCCTAGAAAGGAAATTTCATTGCCAGGAAGAACTTTCCAACACTCAAGCACCACTTCCATGTCAGAGCTGCTGCACACCCAGTTGCTCAAACCCCCAAACCCTGCCAGTTAAATCACAAAGAGATTTGTGGTAAAAGCTGACATTGTAATCAGAGAATCTGATCATGGCAGAGAAACCGTCCAAAGTAAAGGTCAGAATAAATATCCAAGCAGGAACAGCGCTTGTATTTGATGAACTAACTAACTGCTTTCTGCTGCCATCAGTACTACAGTGCCATGGTAAGAACAAAAAGCAGATTCAGTGCTTGCCTCAGAGCTCAGAAGAAACGGGCAGCTCAAAATGCAGGAAATGACTATATGCTGCACTTCCCAATTGATAGGGCAAGGGCTTATCAGAAGAACAAAACTGGCTGTTCACAAGGCCCTGAAAGAGTAGCCTACACTATTGTTTCAGTGGTAGTTATCCTGCTGCTGAACTTAAAAATTCTAAGGAAGTGAAAAGAAAAAAAGACTTCTTAAACACTAAGTTCAGAAGGGGGGAGAAGACTGATACCAGGAACTCAGGACAAGCAGGATTCAGCTGGGGGCAGACCCAAACATAATTAATATAATTTTTATGCCTGGCTTGTAAATTCGTTCCTTAACCCAACATTAAGATCTCATCTACCACCACAGCAGTGAATGGGATTCATGTAAATTTAATACAGCTTAAAAATACATCTTGTACATATGGAGAATAAAAAAAAGGCCACCTCTATGCATGAAGCAGGTGTCAAAATTTGTTTCCTCAGGCTGGAAGAAACTCTTTCCTGGAAGCAACACTCCACCCATTGGGCAAACAGAGACTGGAAGCACTACCTGCCAGCATTCCATGGACACACACGAAGTGGGATCTTTGTCAAGCCATATTACAGACGTGACTTAGGTGTACTCATGCACAACCTGATGGAAGGGCTTGGTACTAAGTTTCAGGCTGGTAATTGCACTGAAACCAAGATGAAATGATGAAGTGAACATTCAGAGTGGAATTCTGTAGCAAAAAGTGAACTGACCTTCCATAGCTCCTGGTTGGCTGCACAGGAAAGATAAAGCAGAGCACACTCTGTCAGGAGCACTACAGCAGTTCCCAGTTTTAAGAGCAGACTTTAACTTCAGACTCTGCCTGCAGCTTTGATTTAGAACTGGGAAAGGGAAATCTCCACACAGGGAGAATAACCAGTTATAGATTATTTCTTTTCATTCTTAATAAAGCACATCAAAACAGTACTTGTTCAATGCTGGTGTCTGCATTAACATGGGGCTGAAGCAAAACAAATGACAAACATGCCTGTGCATTCCTGAGATAGATCTGAAGTCCAACACCAAAAAAAAATCCTATTAAATGAAGCAGAAGAAAAGCAGTGCAAGAAAGAAGGGCATCCCTCACAGTCTTGGGAGGGGCATCTCTCACAGTCTTGAGAGAAAGTTTGCTTTTGGTCTGATGGGGGGTAGAATATAATGGATTTAAAAGCAAGAAAATTAACTGAATAAATAAGGATGAGAAGTGCCGAGCCACAGAAGTCAGTGGGAAATCCTCCCACCATCAAAAAAAAAAAAAAAAATCTCTGGACTTAAGTATTCTTAATGTGCACATTAGATGGCCAGCCAATAAATTCCTTATAGGGTTACTGTATACCAATATATCACGGATGGAAAGTGCAACAGATGGGGAAGACACCTGAGTTGAAGTGCCACTGCCTCAGTCCGTGACCTTACATGAGTCACTCGGCCCTTGTGCCTCTGTTTCTCCATTTGTAAAATACCAACACCTCTGTCAAGCAGTTCTGGAGATTTACAAACAGAGGTACAAAGTATTGTTGTGTCATGGAACAGTGAAGGAGGGCAGTGGCTCGGCCAGAACAATCAGGTGGGAGCCATTGGAGCTGCACTGCACCGGCCACCACGCGAGCTATGGCCATAAATCGATCAGCCCTGATTAGGTTGGGCTTTACGACGCCGTAATTGTCACAGCAGCAGCTCCAGGACTGTGACATGAGCCCTGCGCTCAGCAGTGTCACACAGGAAGCCTGCACCAACCCCAAGCTGCTGCTAAACCCAAGTGCAACAGCAAAGAACAGGAGCTTCCCAAACCCAACAGATATTGTAAGGTTATCAAGGATAAAAGCTTCTCCACGTGCTCATATGACCCAGGCTAACGCTGTGTGAGCGCACAGTCCAGAGGGGAAGAATATAACCAAGAGCATGTTTAAAGAAAAAGATATATTCACTTGAAATCTGCAGGCACAACACAGAAATAAATGTGTTTCTCACAGTGACAAGATGAAATTTTCAGTTGGTCAGTGACTACAAAGCTGATTCTCTACTTCTGGCTGTGGATCACATGACAACCTCAAATACGTAAGAACATTTTATCTGCCAACTTGCAATGAAGACCACATAGTTAATAGTTTGCAACCTCCTTTCCCCCAGAAGATCTTCAGAGTTGAGTAATAAAATTCCTCACATGATTTCAATGAGAGGGTTCACTTGTCAGGGGCTGTTTCGAGATAGTATCATATGTCAGGGAGGTGCTGCTCAGATCAAGTTTTCCAACCTTGTGTTTTCAAGGCTTGACTGAAAATGAGAAAAAAAAAACTTCAGGTGATAAAGTTTGAAACTGGAGAAAAGAGAAATAATCTCTAGATCTTATTTTCAAAATGTCAAAGTTAGCCAATTAATGAGGGGAGGAAGAAAAACTGATTAAAGCCCTGACAAACCCTTGAGATCACAGACTGATTTCGAGTTCTGCCGCAGACTCCCTGTAGGAACCCGGGCAAGTTGATCCCTCTACACTTTGGTTTGCCACCCGCGAGACGAAAAATAGCACTTTCTTTTCATATCCTGTCATTCTTGCTCATATTGTTCCCCAAATTAAAAGCATTTGTCAAAACACTTATCTTTAGCATTTACCCTGGGAATTGCATTCACAGCTACCACACAACCCATTTGCATGAGTGAGTGTTCAAATACAAACTCTTAGGACACTTTGCTACCCAACTATCCTAACTTAATACAAGTCAGAAGGGAGCTGTAGTCAATACATGAATATTAGAATGCTAAAATACAGTTTATTACTAATCTTACAAATAAAACCAGCTTTAGGGTTGTGCGTTAGACCCCCCTCCAAAAAAAGAATCAAATTCTCCTCATTATGTCCTAAAAACCCCGTTGTAATCACAGTATTGGTCTCATTGCATTGATAACCCACAAGATCATATTATCAGCATAGGTATAATTAAAGACCAATCCCGCAAGGACATGTATGCAGAATCCAATCCCCATTTTGTTAAAATCAGTATAACGTGAAATCAACTTCGGGGACTTTAGAATCAAAGCTGCATGAAGTTATCGGCAGGAGGAACAAAGGCATCCTTTTTTTTTGCAGTAAGATTCTTAAGCTGACAATATTTTGATTTCAAATTCTAAACTTTGAAGATTAAAAAGATTTGCTACAGATGCCAATACCATAGCCTGTCATTCCATAACATCCTTAAAAGCTCTGCACAGAAATCATTGTGAAGCACAAGTTGCTTTCTTTAGATTAAAATGTGCTGTTACTTCCTGAAAATTCATTTGTTTTTTAACATATACAACCAAGCATCTTCCCAGATCCCCTGGTATAAGGAACAGTACAGCTTCCTCCTTTCTCATGGTTCAGTTTCATTAATTCTCCTAATTCCCCAGCCAAAGACCCAAATTTCACCCCTGCCCCACTGACACACAACACAAAAAGAGCAGTCCCAAAAGTTAACGAGAGAACAATTCCTAACAGTCACACTTAATAAAAATGCATTTTATTAAAAAGTAAATTAGTTTTAAAAATGAATGTCAGAGCTCCACTGTTTTCCCAAATCCAGACAGCAATGAAAAAACATACCAAACACTCCCATGAACCTATGGATTATCACTATAAAGTAAACACTTCATAATAATTTAGTTTTCAAAACACTGCACAGCCATGAACTTTTAATATCCCTTTGTAAGAGACCGGTAAGACCCACACAGACACTGCCTTAAAAATAAGCTTCCTGCAGCTGACAGCAGCTACCAACTCTGTGGAATTATCAGAGAGAATTATGCTAGAGAGATGCACGTTGTCCAGAAAGGTCAACAAACCCAGGGGATTGCTTGAGACCACTCAGTAAAGCAGTTCTAGAGATAACCAGGCCTCATCCACACAGGATTTTCTCCCAGATTTCCTTACCCCTCCTTAAAAATCCTGCCGTTTCACCTAGGGTAGCATTCCTGTAACCCATCTGGCAGCCTGCATACCACAATGTCGTCTAGACCTGCTCTGCTCGGAACAGTGGGATGACACAGGAGTAAAAATGCTGATGCCTGTTCTGGTGCTTGCACTGGTGCTAAGGGAACGAGGGGAGGAAGAACAGGCAGCACGGAGCAAAACACAAGTTCCTTGTTCCCAGCCTCCTGCCCAGGCTCGTCTGATAATTCTGTCAACCAGACAGAAAAAGTTGTGGCTGTCGCAGGGCTAAAGAATAATCTTCACATAAGGGAAGAGAACATTCCCAAAGCCCAGTTTTCACATGCAGAAACAAACCCTGCCCCTTCCCGAGCCCGGTGCTCCCCAGACATGCAGATAACAAATGCATCCCTGCACAAACATTTCCCATCCCTTTCTTCCTTCTCCCCTCTCTCCACCTCAGAGATGTTTTCTTAGCAATTTGGAAAAGAAATGCTAAAAAGGGAGATGCAAAACACAGAAATAAATTAACTTTGTTCTTTGCTGTTGACAGATTTGGTCCTAGCATGATGGGAGGAAAAAAAATTGTTAGGAGTGATAAATCCATATATACCTACTCCGAACTACACCCCACTTCCCAAGGGACACGGTATAATGGTAAATAAATATAGATGCAGTTCCTACTAATGAGGCAGGGTACAGCAAGGCCAAAGAAAATGCAATCATCTCGGGGAAAAAAACTGCACAGGACTCCTCCTCTCCCATCCATGGAGGAAATCAAATGCCAGCTGCACCATCCCAGGAAGGAAGCAGAGCCTGTACCTGATGAGCCCTGCAGAAATGAGCGAGTCATATCACGGGACCCGAGCAGGCACTTCAGGCTTTCGCCAGCCCACAAATCGTCTGCAGAGCACAATTCCTCGCTCCGGTATTTTACGTGGCATCATTCATGCAAATTATAGGGGTATTTTTCCCCAGTGTTTTCCTTTTTCCTTCCCTCCATCCCCACTAGTTTGAAGCAGGGGGACGTAGGTAGCGTCTCCCAGCTCCGCGTTCCCTGGCCATCAGTTTTAACACTTTCCTCCCTACAAAGTTTAAATCTCCCCAGTTTTTGTTCATAAACGTTTTGTACTTAAAAGCCACCGAATCACACTCCCAGTGTTACTTCAACAAATTGAGACAGGACTCGACTCCACATACATGCTTAAACCTTCATTTCCTCTTCCTTCTTCCTTCCCCACCCCCAAAAAGAGCTTTTTTTTTTTTTTTTTTTTTTTTTTTTTTTTTTGTCCCTAACACGAAGGAACTGGGGAAAAAACAGCACGTCCAACCAAGGCTTTTCCAGACCTATCGCAAAGAACAAAATGCTTCCGAAGAAGTGCTCTGCAAACATACCAAGAGACACTCCAACAACTAGGGGGGAGGGGGGGGGGGAAGAAAGAAAAGAACCCATCAGACAAAACTGAGGTCGAACAACTCGGCGGGGTCTGGCTCGGGTGTGTATTCTGCACCTAAATATACTCGCCTCCTGTTTTGTTTTAACCCCGAAGCCGAGGCAAACACTTCAGCAGAATTCCCTGCCGCTTCCCCCGACCGCTCCCGCGGTCTAACACACCGTTCTGCCCCAAACACATCCCGGGCACGGGATACAAAAGCGTTCACCCCCCCCCATCCCCGTTGCCCACCTCTTCCCAAGAAGTACAAAATACACAAGCGTCTGACACCCCACCCAAGCTCTCCTCGCACGTTTTGGGAATGACTTCCCTCCGGGTCCTCCTCCTCCCCCACCCGTTCCCATGTTAAACTCTCCAGCAACCAGACACCCTTCGGGTTTCACGCCTTTGCCCTCCCCAAAAACCTCCCAAAGCACCGGGAGCCGCCACAGATCTCACAGCCCTGGGAGCCAGCGGGCTTTGGAGCACCCCGACCCCCGTTCCCAGACCTCCACCGGCACAAAGCTCCCAAAAAGGAGCCCCCGAAGCCCTCGCACAGCCCCAGCCAGGGCAGAACTCCCCGGCAGAGCGAGAGAGCTCCGTGCCCGGCTCCATCCCCGCAGGTCAGAGCCTCCCTCCTTCCCCTGCCGTCCCCGGGGGTCCCCGGGACAGGGAGCGCCGGGGATCGCACCAGCCCACCCCAAAACTCCGCGGCGAACAACAGCCGAACACCCCCAAACCGCAGCACCCACCCAGGCTGAGGGGGCTCCGCGGCCGCCACTCCGTGCCCCCACACCCGGGAGATGGGAGGAATCGGAATAAACATACAAATGGCAGTAACAGCGAACCCCAAAGGTGCCCTGCCCTCCCGCTGCAGCCTCCCGGGGACACCTTCCTCCTCCTCCTCCCCCGCTTCGGGGGCACCCGCGGAGCCCCCCAAAGCCGCGGCTCCAACTCTGCCGCCCGTGCTGAGGGGCTGCCCCTGCCCACCCCTGCCCGCCCCCGGCAGCCCCCCTCACGCACATCCCGCTCTCCGGCTCGGCGCGACTCCCGGCGGTGCCGGCGGAGGGGGGACCCCTTCCCGCTGCCCTCCCTCCCTCCAGCCCACCCACCCGCCCGCCCCCTCCCCTCGCCACCGCCGCTCCCCCCCCCGTATCCCCCCTCGACACTCACCTCTGGGTGCTGCCGGCGCCTCCGCCTCACCATGGACCGGCGGGACTGGGGGGGTCCCCCCGCCCGCCCCCGCCCCAGATTGAGGGGGGATTAACGGGGGGCGCGGAGGGACGAGAACAATAGGGGGGAGGAAATCCCTCAGCCCCCCCACGCCCCCCGAGGACACGGCCCCCTCCCCGCCCGGTGCTCCTCCTGCCGCTCCCTCCTCCTCGCCCGCTCCCTCTCTTTTTTTTTTTTTGGGTTTTTTTTTTTTTTTTGGCTCAATCACACCAGACCGACTGTCTTTGTCTGTCTGACAAGCGCCATGTTGATATCAACATCCGAGCCCCCACCTGCTGCAGCTGTGAGACCCTGGGACTTGTAGTTCCCCCCTCCCCAGGGTGACGGGGAGACCCGCGGCGCTGGGACTACAACTCCCAGCGTGCCGCGGGCGCGTGGCGCGCCAATGGGGCGGCGGGGCCGAGCTCGGGGCGGACTACAACTCCCGTCATGCCGCGGGCGGCCATGACGTTATCTAGGGCGGAGGGGCGGCGGGACTACAATGCCCATGATGCCCCGGGCGCGCGGCGGGGCGGGCAGGAAGGGGGGCAGGGTTGTCCCGGTAAATAGAACAGGGGGACGCGATGAAGCTGGTGAGTGCCTGGGGCGGGGGGCCATGAGGGCGGGGAGGGGGCTCGGCCTTCCCCCGGCGGCGGGGGGGCTCCCGGGGTCGCCTCCGGGCTGCGCAGTCTCAGCTTCGCCAGGCGTGAGGGGAAACTGAGGCGCCGGGAGGGGGGCCTCAGGGAAAAGGTGGGGGCGTGATCCTGAGGGAGCTGGGGGGGGACTGAGGGATAAGGGGGTGATACTGGGGCGGGGAGGGGCTGAGGGAGTGGCGGGGGTCGGCCTTGAGGTGTGGGGGAAGGCGGGGGTCGGCCCTGAGTGGGGAGATAAGGGAGGGGGGCCGTTGCCCAGGTTTGAAGTGTTGAATGGGATCAAACCTCAGTAGGATTCGGGGGGCGGAGGAGAAAATGTTTCTCAGCCTTCCTAATCTTAAACATGAGTCTGGCGTGGAGCTTGGCCGCTGCACGTGTGGCTTCTGCTGGGCTCCGCTAGGAACGTGAATAAATCCCCGTGGTTTGAAATAAAGACGTTTTCCTTCCGCAGTGTGATAATACAGGCAGATACTAATAAAAAAAATTCAGCCTGGAACAGCTTTGCCAAGGATGCCCCTTGCTTCTGACAGGGATTTTGGTTCTGATATTAGTCTTCTGTCAGGAAGTACGTGACCCATGATACTGGTCTCCTCTCTAGATCTCCCTCTTGAACTGTTTAACTCTTCTGGAGACCTTGGATTCAGGCACCACTTTTTTTCCCAGGAAGAATTTCTGTTTCACATAATGTGCTGCAGTTCTCAGTCTGGAGGTGAAAACCCAAGCAGTGTTCAACATACCTGAGTATAACATTTGATTTATTTAATCTGAAGTGACAGCATTATTCAATCTAAGATTGTCTCTTGGTTTTGAGACTGAGCAGTGTGTTATAACAAATCTTCATAGAATGAAATGTGGATTCTGGGCTGTTTTAGGACTTCTAGGAAATCACTCTCCATGGAAGTGTGTACAATTAATTCCAGAGGCAGGTGTTCAAGGAGCTTGATCCTGCTTAATCTTACCTGTGTGATAAGGATCTGTGTGAGGATGAATATTTCCAGTGTGACAAACACTGCAAAGTCAAGCACTTCTTAGTGTGATTGTTGCGGCTGATAGAATTCAGGGGGGAAAAGCAAACTGGGAAATATTTAAATAAAGACCCCAGCAGGAATGCAGAGCTCTTATAATGTTTAGAGTCTTGCATAGGGACGGAGAGAGGAAAGGGGTAGGGAGGGGAAATACAAACTGACTGGAGTCTGTATCACAGCATTTTTAGATCTGTGTATAAATTTAGGGGCTGAGAATTATAAGATCAGTTTGTTCACCTTATATTTTTCTGGAGATGTGTCTGAATCTTGGGGTTATGGGGAGAGGAGTCAGATGCTTTTCATCCTCTTTTCTCATAGATTTGGGTTGAATTTGGAAGAACAGGGTAGAGGTGAGGGACTAGAGGAATATTCACTGTCCAGGGCAGAGGGGTTGGGAAGAGATGAGCTTTAAGGTCCCTTCCAGCCCAAACCATTCTGGAATTTGGAGTCCAGACCTGATTCAGAATCTGGTGAAAACATCAGACTCCCACAAATTCAAATGGTGTTTTTACTCAGGCAAATCTCGGTGCTAGTATTCCCCCCAGATTTTAAGATGGCATGTGATATTAACACTGGAGGAATGCACTGCAGGATTTGTTGGCTTCACTTGGAATTCCAAGCTCTGCCTTTAACCTGCACAACTCTGAATATTTTGGAGCTGCGAGTCTGAGCCACCATCTCTCTCCTCTGTCACTAGGCCATCCATGAGATGCTCACTGGGAATGGGATGTCTGTGGAGAACCTGCCTCTCCCAGGCCCTGAGCATCTGGAATCAGCCCCTCACCTTGGGCCCTTTGTGCCCCACTGTCAAACTTTCATCCAGTTTGCAAATCCTGCCAGGAAAGCTGTGAGCTGGGCTGGGTATATTTATGTCTTTTGTGTGTTTTGTGTCTTTTTTACGTGACTTTTGGAGTTAGGAGATGAGGCAGCTTTGTGTGTTGGCTGCACCAGCCTTTAGCCATAAGGGCTGAAGTTGGAAGCAAGCAAATCCTGCAGCAAAAATCTTGCGTTTTAGTTCAATCAGGAACATAACTGGAATCTCTGGATCTGTTTTAAGCAGGAATAAGTATAAACTGTGTGGAAATGATCATATGTATAATGTTTAGAGACACACATAGTGCAAACACTCCCATTCCTGGATTCCTAATCTAAAATTCTAGCAGAAGTGCAGGCCCAGCAATGTCACCTGTGCAAACAGCTGTATAGAAATTTAGAACTGCTTTTTTTATTTTTCTGTCACTTTGTTTGAATCTGGTAGAAAGAATCTGTTGACTCCCAGGAATGCATTTACCACAGCATGACAGCCACAGAGAGAGATGATTTTAGCTGCTTTTAAAGAAGGAAAAACAGAAGATTTTCCAGTTAGCTCGTAGATGTCAAGGTCGTGATCCTACTCATGATTATTAAAAAAGGCAAGAAAACGTTTTGCTGATAAAAGTGGTGATATTTCATTGCCTTTTTTAATTACCAATAGTTTAAAAGCTACAAAAATAGAACTTATTTTTCCCTTCGTTTCTTTCTATTTACTTCAATTTATAGCTTCATTTGTCAAAGTTCTGGTCTGGTGAGAACTTAATTTCACATGAGTGTGTTACATTTGTGAATAAACCAACTGAATTCCTCACTCCTTCACCAGCTTGGCTTTACATATTTTTTTAAACTTTACTAAAAGAAAGGCAAAATGTGATGTAACTCCTTAATAATTAAGGCTTTGTGAGTTTAAAACAAAACCCTCTGTGATATTTTAAATTTAATATTTGGGGCTTAGTAGATTTTACTATTTAAATATAGTTTAAAGCAGGTTTTTGAGGAATGTATGTAAATACACTCCTTGAGGTCTGTTAATGCAGACAGGTGCAGTCCTGTGTTCACATATTGTGAGCAGAGGTAGAAAATTAAATGATTCATCTGCTTTTTTTCCTCTTGGTAGAGGGAAGTATAGAACCCAAGCTTAAGGGATAAATGACTTAGAAAAAGACTGAGTCTGTTTTTAGTGCAGTGCACGGCCAAACAAGTGGGATTTTTCATCCTAATTGACTAAAACTTGAATTTAAAAGCTCAAATTTGACCACCTGAGCATGGCTGTGCTGCCAGATGTCCAGACTTGGGAGACTGGAGTTGCAAAATCCCTCCTCAGAGCCGAGGAACCCTCCGTCGGAGGTGGCCAAGCTCTACTCAGACATTTGTCTCTAATCCTGCATTTTAAAGCCGACCTTTCTGTGCTCTTCTTACTCAAAGCTCCCGTGCCTTGTTAAATGTTTGTCACTCCAGACAGGAGGTGACTGCATCTCAATGATGCTCAAGTGCCCCCTACATCACCTGCTCACCGGCTCATTAAGCTTGCAAAGCCTTTGGGATTTGGATACACAAACCCTTCCATTCAGGTGGGGTTGCCAAGTCCCTCCTGCTTCCTGTTTGTGTTTAGCAGGACAAAAAGCAGGTGAGAACTTGCCCCAGAGCTGCTGCACCTGTGCAGGAGTTGTTTGGGCAGGTTTCTTACCAAAATAAAACTTGTCTTCCTGCAGGGCTTCTCTGCCTCCCTGTCCACCCCAAGTTGTTTTCAAATTTTCTAGCCAAGTTTTGCCAGTAGGACTGAGTTTGGAAGAAGCTGATGTCCTGGGTTTTTGGGAGAAAGAGGTGATTGCAAGAAAAAAAGAGATCCCACATGTCCTAAATCAGAGAAAAGAATTTTGCCTTCACTGAACCCTTGGGATCAGAAAAACTGTGAAGAAAATGTGCCCCTTAACACCCTGACCTGGGGAAATCTCAATGAACACACACAGCTGTGGGGCACAGATCACGTTTTATTTTGGTGTGTGAGGAACTGTGTTTAAAAACGAGGGGGAAAGGCAATTTGTGGGGATAGGTGTGCTTTCACTCTGTCACAGAATCACAGAACCATTTGGGTTGCAAAAGACCTCCAAGATCATCAAGTACAATCTGTGACCCATCGTGACCTTGTCACCAGCCCAGAGCACTGAGTGCCACATTCAGGCGTTCCTTGGACACCTCCAGGAATGGGGACTCCAAACCTCCCTGGGCAGCCCCTTCCAAGGCCTGACCACCCTTTCTTTTAAGAAATTGTTCCTAATATCCAACCTGTCCTCCCCTGGTACAGCTTGTGGCCATTTTCTCTCACCCTGTCCCTTGTTCCCTGGGAGCAAACCTTGACCCCCCCCCGGATGCCCCCTCCTGTCAGGGAGTTGTGCAGAGCCACAAGGTCCCCCCTGAGCCTCCTTTGCTCCAGGCTGAGCCCCTTTCCCAGCTCCCTCAGCCTCTCCTGCTGCTCCAGCGCCTTCCCCATCTCCATTCCCTTCCCTGGACGTGCTCCAGCCCCTCCAGGTCTCTCTTGCAGTGAGGGGCCCAGAACTGGACACAGGATTCAAGGTGCAGCTTCACCAGTGCCCAGCACACAGGGAAGGGACATGCTGGTAAAGGTCCTGAGTAACTCTTCCTCATTCTTCTTCCAGTACTGCCTGTCAGGACATCCAACCTTGCCATGCAACGTGCTCAAGTTCAAATCCACCACCATCATGCTGGACTGTGGGCTGGATATGACGTCTACCCTCAATTTCCTCCCGCTGCCTCTGGTCCAGAGGTGAGTTCTGTGGCCTGTCAGCACTTAGTCTGCCTCTTCTTGGGTTGCAGTTGGAGTGCTCTGCCTGAAATGGTGTATTGGAAGGAGGGAGGGGATGGGTACAAATGAACAGCATCATCTGATATCATAAATAGACTTTGTTCACTTAAAAATTCTCTTTATCAAAATAACGTCCTTTGGCTCAGTAGACGGAAGACATTTTATGGATTTATTGATTGGTTTTTCTAGATAATTTATTCTAAGCTTCAGTAAAGTATTGCTGCAACTGCTCAGCACAAGTGAGGTCACATATCTGTCATCTTTCTGGCTTCTTCATGCAAGATGAGATAAATGGGTAACTGAGATGGAGTGCGTGGAGCCCAGCAGGTCCTGTTTAACCACCATCTTCTCAGGCTGTTCTTCAGAGCACAGACTAATGCAAAGAAAAATGGCACTTAGCAGCCCTTGTTAGTTGCCTGTGTGGCATAATTGTTCCCATTTAAAAGTTAAATAAATAAAAGGGCAGTGCAGCTGGGCACGGGATTGGAACAGCAGAGAAATCAAAACAGAGTCTAGAACAGAATCCGGAGATCGAGACTCTCCTTTCTGTGCCCTACTACAAAAGTTGTATTTCCCCAAGTTTTTAGACTAATTTGGATATTCAGTTAGGGTGACATGACTTGTGTAAATGGAATAAATAAATAATAAAAATTAGCAGTTGGAAAGGTGGGAATGAGTCACTGTTAGTGATGCGAAGCAGTCGGAGTTTTCTCAAAAGCCGTTTAGTAACTTTGATGCACAAAGAAACAAGTGAGGAATGTTCTGGGTTCAGGGAAGGCTTGATTGAGAGGGGGAAATACGATTGGAAAAGAGAGTTTCCTAATTGGCCTAGTGAGATTAAAGCAGTTTGTCCAGCACTTCCTATGATTTGTTATTTTTTGGAGAGGAGAGGAAAGGAATAGACAATGTGTGCATTGTTCTGCAAGAACGTGGAGTTCAGGATCTGCTGTAGAGAGGCAACAGATGCCCTCAGAGGGATCAGTGTGAAAGTCAATTTCTGTCCCATTCCATAGTGCAATTGCTGACTGCAACAATTGGTGCAGTAATAGATTTTGAACAGATGCAGCAAATTTTGGAAATCCAGGTACAGACAGAATTGCCTCGCATTTGCTTTCTCCCAACCCTCTCCCCCCCAAAGAAAAGGAAATTGAGAGAGGAACAAGTAGCAAAATGAGGTGATTGAACAAAGGCTTAAGAGGTTCTTCAGAGCGGCAGGAATCAGCCTTCCCCTGGGATCTGGCAGCCTTGTCTGCTGATAGCAGACCCTGGGAATGAACAGCCAAATTGCAGGTCACAACCTGGAATTCCCCAAGCACTTCCAGAATGTCGGCACTAAAGTGGCTCAAACTCAGTGAGAAAGGATGTCAGATTTGACCCCTGATGGCCCAGTGGAATCGGAGCAAACACTTGGATTTAAATCAAATCAATCTTGTCAGTGAGGTGACTGAACACCCCTTAGAGCAAGGATTGGCCTGAGCACATGGACTTGGGCAAGTAATTGATCTCCTCTACAAACTAGGTGTCCTGCAGAGAGTTGTGGAAATAAGTCAGAAATGTGAGGAGGAATGTGGCTGCCACTGGAAAGTCCTTATCTCTATAGTACTCATAGTTGTACCATTAGAGATTAGGAGTCCATTACCATGATGTCCAAACACCTCTGAAATTCAAATGTGTGTTATCAACATAACATGGGGTGACAGAGAACTGACATTGTCATCAGTTGCCAGGTAAGGTGACAGGAAGGACTGACTGCCTGAGGAATCTGAGCACAGCTCTGTCGCATCTGAGGTCCTCCCCAGCTGTGTCCTCTCAGAACCAGATGTGCTAACTGGAGATGGACCTGAGTGAGACCTTAACCTGAGAGGAGCCATGCTTCTCTCTGCTGTCTTTAATCCATAGATCCCAGCAGGATCCGTGAACCCCTTGGATTCTGCAAATCTCACTATGTGGTCTGCAAAGTTGCCCAAAGGTGTGATATTAGAGAGGATCTTTGCCACACAGCTCAGTCCTGTGTCGTACCTGGCATGGGACCCTCCTTGAGCAAACATTTTGAGAGCCTGCGCTTTAATCTATAAGAGAGGAAAGTGCTGCAGTGTTCGTGGCATTAAAGGGACTGGACATTTTTTAGAGTTCTTTGCTCTTCAAAAAAAATGCCACTGCAATGGTATTTAGATACCTCCTTGCCCTGGAAATGGCAGTCCTTGTTCTCACCAGCCCATGGAGCTGCCCAACTCTTTATGCTCCTGTACTGTAAAGCTTTGTCAACTGGAGTTTTCTCCCCTGTACCAAAGTCAAATGCAAAACGGTAAAATGAACATGTGGGAAGCTCTTAACCTTTCCTGTCTAGCCATGACACACTTGCTCACATTATTTATGGGATAGTTCCAGCTATTTTGGATTAATCAATCACTCTATTACAATGTCAAAACTATGTCAGGAGGAGCTGTGTTGCTTCTTCACTTCAAGGTAAAGAGTCCTTTCTGTCCTGTGTTGTTGTTCTGCTTTCAGCCACACACAAGACACACCTGCTCATTTTGCTTCCCGTGACTCTTCACTCCTCAGTGGATGCCAGTTTAGTACAAGTTCAGTGCTCTTTCATCATGAATAAAGCAAAACCTTTACTAGGTTAAATTATGGGGAGTAGAACAAGTAAAGTTTATTCTGCTCTGCCTCGTGCTGCTGAAACCGTAGATGGATCCAGGCATTTGCAAGGCACAAGCCAGACTGACCTGATCTTGTGCTGGCATTGAGACACTGGACTGCAGCCCTCCAGGTGTCCCTTCCAGCCAAGGTTCCTGTCCTCTCCTCCTATATCTGTCAGTTGTTGCATATCAGAGTGGTTTGTTCTTGCTTTTTCCATAGCTCTTGTAGTCTCACTGCACCAATTCTACTCAGCCCTCCTCAGTCTCCAAATTACTGCTCCTAAATTGTGCTTTTGAACATGTCACTGGGGAGCACATTTAGCCACTTCATCTTTTCTATCATCAGACTTCTTCAAACTTGCTCTTTATCCTCAAAAGGGAATTGCACGTCTCTGGCACAGCTTCTCCATGACAGATCCTTCTGCTCTCACCTCTTACCTTCTGTCTTCATTGCTTGAGTCTTGGATTTCCCCTTTTTCCTTCCTTGTGACTTACTTGGATGTCAGAATTTGTTCTTTTATACTGCTGTGAGTCTGAAGACAGCATTCCTGTGAGCCCTTGAATCACTTCCTATTTTCAAGATGTTGAATTTGAAAGCCCTTTAAGGATATAAACTGTAGAGCTTAGTGCACAGCACTTGCAAAATGCATTGCAACCAGGTTCTGTGTGCAGATCTGAGGTTGTTGCAGGGTTTGGTTCCAGGTGGGTTCAATTCTCTTGTTTACTCATTTTTTGTTTTGATTTGTGTAGATAGGCTTCAGTCTGGGCAGGCAGTGGTATTAGAGCTAAGCTGTCGGCTCACACAAAAATCAGATGTCACTGTGAAATATAAATAAGTCTCTCAGTTATGGTGGCAACAAATGGCTGCAGCCATTACTGCTCTAAACTCAGGATTGCGTTTTCCGCCTTTAAATTCCTTTATTAGCATTTGAAACAATGAAAAAAGGGGCTCTGCTGTTGCTTAGAACGTGCAGTTCACCACAAAGCCTCCTTGCCCCTGTGTCCTGTACAGCTGTTGGTGTAGGTCTTCAGGGTGACACCCGGGCACGAAACCATGGTTTATGTGGATATAAAATCCCAACCTGTGTCTATGAATGACTTAGTCCAGAGCATCAGTCTTTCCCTGCCACTGCTAATGGGAATATTTGTCTGTTGTTCTCTGTCCCAGAACAGTTTTATGGTGCTTTTGTGTTGTTTCGAGCACAGAGTTTGTTGCTGCCCTAACTTCTGTTTATTCATCCAGTTTCACCACAGGGAACTCAGCAGCACTGAGCCTTTTTGAAATCCTCACCATAAATGACTAAAAATTCCCTGCATGCCTCATCCTCTTATTTCTTTTTACTTATAAGTGTCATAATCATGATTTGTAAAAGTCATTTTGGTGAACACTTAACCACAGTGAAACTGTCTGTCTGTTTTATTGGGACTGTTACTTCCCTGAGACAGAAATGGTGTTCTCTGCCTGTATGACACCAAGTAGAAGGTCTGTGCTTAGCCACTGATAATAATTCAGTTCATATTGCAATAATTTTTCATCTTTCTTTCCACAGCCCCAGGCTGTCCAAACTTCCCAGCTGGGTTTTGAAAGATGGAAGCACGTTTCTGGACAAGGTACTGTGGTGGTGGTTGGAATTTTCTTGCCATGCAAAAAGCTACCTGCCAGGTTGGGAGCTTGTGCTGCAAGAGCAGTGTTCCACGCTGACTCATCCCAAAGGTTTCTCTGTGTACCTTTACCAGCCAGGATGTCCTTGCAGAGCAGAACATTTTGAAACAAAATGCTAATAGCAACTCTCAGGCTTCAGAGGTAGCCTAGATTATAAAAAAATCCTCTTAAAATGCACAAGTCATCAGTGTGAATATTTTTGTATTTCATGGAGCTCCATAAATAATAGTGCTTTGCCTTCTTAGAGTGCCTTTTATTCCACAGTCTCACTTTTCTGACACTGAGGCTTCAGAGCATGCCTGTAAATGAGGTTGGTATCGTACCCTTTTTCAGGCAGAACTATGAGAAAGGCAATGCTTTGCCTATGGGAGGTCTCTCAGAGAGGAAAAGCATGGCTTTGGCCTCTTAAATCAACATGTGTTCTGCTGCTAGACATAGCAGGGAGGATATTATCTCCAGCCTCCTAATTCTAAGACACAGAACTTCCTCAGTGACATGAGAGACACAGAATTGCTCTTTTTTCCCCCCTCTTTTCATTACATCAGTTTTGGAGGCAGAATTTATCTGAGGCTTCAACCAAATCTTGGCACTGCAGCGTCCAGCTTGATCTGCCACAGGGGAACAATGAACACAAAAATATGTCAGATGTTAGTAAAATAGGCAGATACATTTCAAATGTGGGCAGCAATAGGTACCAGTGGAGAAAATGCTTAATAGACTGTTCTCTGACTATGTGAACATTAAAGGAAACAGTGATAATAGTTGCTTTTGTAGGGGCTTTGAGGTGGACAAAATGGATTGATCTGATTTTTACAGACAAGGGAGCTGAAGATCATAGATTAAAGACCTGATTTTTCTTCTCATTGGAGACGAAAGAAACTGTGCAGGCAGCATTTCTGTTGGTAAAATAGTAACAGCTCTATTCAGAGCACTTGCTAACTGGCAGTCACAGGGCTGCAGAGGCTCAGGGGCAGCAATGGAGTTGCTCAGTTTGAATTCCCTGGAATTTGTGTCTCCTGAACCCCAGCTTTGGTGTCAGAGCTTTGGGCTCCAAAGAATGGACAGACTGTCACCGTAGTTTTACTTGGAATGTATTGAAATTTCTGGGATGCTGTTGCTGCAGTGTGTGCTCAGGAGAAACCTCCAAACTCACCCAGTGGCAGTAGAAATAGTGTTAAAAATTCAAAGGCAGCATCTCTTAACTTCACCTTGACCACCGTAAGTGCTTGGAATGGTAAATTCTTTGACCCATGCTGGAAAAAGGCAAGGGAAGGAGTCAAAGGGGGGTGTTTTATCATGTGGGGTGGACATTCCTGTTACAGCACTCAGTTGTAAAACTTCAGTCCTGGAGAGGCATTGAAATGTGCTGCGATCTACTTTTAATCATTTTGAACTCCCTTGAGATGAGGTTAGGAGACTTCTGCCACTAGATGTAATTGCTCATTCGTTATTAGTTGGCAGGTGCACTGTAATTATTAAGAATTGGATTCAATCTTTAATTCTGTCAGTCTGAAGCTGGCTGAGACCACTCGCTTTGGGACAGAAGAGAAGGTAGGGTGGGTGGTAGGGAGCCTGTGAGTTGTGCTAGCAGTAGAGTTGGGAATATTTTTGTTGCATATATAATCCTGAAGAATGTGACTTTTCATGTGACAAAAGTTTTTGATGTTAGCCTTGAAAAAGAGAAAGAAAATAGGGGATAGAGATTAACAAAAAGTGCCTTGTGGAGATTAGATCCTCAAAAGCTGTTTCATCAAACGCTCCGAGATGGGCTAAAAATTGTATTTTGGTCCTAAAAAGACAGAAAAGGTTGGATGTTGTTTGGAACCAAAACTAAATTCCGAACTTGCCTTCCTGGTGATTACCAGGGCTCTTTCCTTACCTACCAGAGGCTGCTTCTCTGCCCTTCTCAATGAGGATCTGATCTTTTCAAGTACCAAGCATCTGGCATGAAAGCAATTTTAGCAGATCTGCCTGCACCAAATTGTGTCTAGAAGGGGGATAAATGTCGTGTAGTAACGGGCTGGAAATTACCTGTGATAAAGAAAATGTCTGGAAAATCCAAAATGTGCTGGCTTGGAGTCACACCGTGTTGTATTTTTGTGTCTCCTGTGTTGGTGTGGTTTTTTACAGGAGCTAAAGGAGTGCTCTGGCCATGTGTTTGTAGACTCTGTGCCTGAATTCTGCTTACCAGAGGTGAGTTTGTTCAAAGCCTTACTGCAAAATCCAACTCCATTCAATCACATGGAAGAAACTTGCTAAATTATTATTATTATTAGCCTCCTGCTAATTTATTAATACTCAGTAAGTAATACTGCTAAAACTCTGTGGTTAAGGTGCCTCCAGGATCTATGACACTGAAAGGATGGAAACAACCCTTCTCAACAGTGGTTTTGGGAGACATGGAAGGTCTCCTTGAGCAAATCAATGTCTCACGCAAGAATAAGACTTAACTTTCCTTTTTAATGGGCTTTCCAAAGACAACCTGACTGAGCTGGGCTGACTGGCAGGATCCATGTGCTGATCTAGATAAGGGCAGGGAATGAAGGCAAGGAAAGCTGCTTGTCTCCAACCACAGAGGCAGGACGTGCCCAGTGGAGCTCCCTGGGGAGCCAACTGTGGTTAGGCCAGGTTGGATTCTGCTGGGCTGCACTTCTGCCAGCAGCACTTTCAGGTTAAAAACTTTTACTGCCTCTTTGAGGGAAGAACTGTGCCTTCATGTCCACGGGCATGGCTGCAAGTGGCTGCTCAAGCTGGTTTTTACTGTAATGTCTGGATTTAAAATAAGCAAGCAAGACTGTTGAAGATGTTTGGTTTAGCTGGGGTTACCTGACTGATCAGGGGAATGCTGTAGGAGAACTGAAGATGTAAAAAGCTGAGCAGAGAGAGGTGGGCATGAATTATGGAGAGTAGCATGGGAATAATATCCCCTTTCCTCAGTGTGTTCAGAGTGTGATAACATCAGTTCTTTCATTTCACGGTGGGATGTTTTCTCTGGCTTTCAAAGACAGACACAGTTTCTTTTGGGCAGCAATTTTTTTTTTCCGTTTCTGTCTGCCCTTGTAGACAGGAAGCACAAAACACTCCTGGAAGGTTCTTTTCAGCTTGCTGAGATTCTCGCAATATTGTTCCTCTGTCTGGATCCCATGGAACTCACCCCTGGCATCACTCTTGTCATCTTGATTCTTCCAAACAAGTTGTCAGCTCTGGTACTGGTTTTGGCAAGTGATTCCCACAGATTATAACCATTCCAACGCAACTGGAATGGTCATAGTCCAATCATAGCAAAAAAGACCAACCAAAAATCCTAATAATTCTGGGTTCTTGTGAGCCTTTTCGTTACTGTCCTGTGAAACTGAGGGGTGTGGGAAGTATCTGTGTTTGTAGAAAGTGCCATTATGGCCCAGATCTTGAGAAGGACAGGCTTGATGTGCTGGATTCCCCTTGGAATGATAATCTGCTGGGGTTTAGGGTGCTTCAGCCAGGGTTTCTGGTTACTTTGGGCTGGAAAATACCCACATGTGTAGCTCTAAATATGACAGACAGGGAGTCACTGCTTCGTTTTACCCCTGTTATCCCTGCATGAAGCTGCTTCCCAGCAGCCCATCCTACAACCAGAAGATGGCAACCAACTGCACATGTCACCATTGCAGGGACTTTAAAAATGGCCTCTCAGATGTTTCCCAAAGTTCCCAACAGATGCCACATCTCCTCTGTGAGCACTAGAAGAGATCTCCTGTGATACCCAGCTCACACCTTGAGCTCACCTGTCTGCAGGAGATTCAGGAGTCATGGCCAGCTGAAAACAGAGTGGAAATGTTGCTGCTGTTTGGCAGCATGGGATAAAAGGGAGCTTGTGTGAAAGAGGCTTTTACTTTGTCTCCTTCCATGGCACTTCTTTTGAAGAAACTTGTCTGCAGAAGCAGTTAGCCGGTATCGCTTCCAGGAACACCGTTGCCAAAGCAAGCCAAGATTTGGATCTCATCCAGCAGCCACAAGGTGATAAGAGGCTGTCTCGGCAGCAGAGTACACTCACACATGTCAGAGTGCAGGGTGCAGCCCTCTCTTTGCTTGGCAACCTTCTGCTCTCTCACTTCACATTCAAGACACATTTTGAAGCCTCTTCAGCTCAAAGGCACTTTAGTGGGATCGCTGCAAGCCCCAGGGAAGATTTTATTTTGTTTTTGACACCCTTTTCATCCTATTAGTAAATGCTTCTAGGGTGCTGAGATGTGGCATGCTTAAGGTTGGAAAGTGATGGTGTGCATCCTCCTGATGGCTCTCCTGGGCTGGGATTCAGCTCAGGATTGGAGCTCCTCTGCTCTGGAGCCAGGCTGGGAGAGCTGGAGGTGCTCACCTGGAGAAGAGAAGGATCCAGGGATACCTGAAAGACCCTTCCAGTGCCTAAAGGGGCTCCAGGAGAGCTGGAGAGGGACTTGGGACAAGAGATGTGGAAGGACAGGACACAGGGAATGGCTTCCCAGTGCCAGAGGGCAGGGATGGATGGGATCTTGGGAAGGAATTGTTCCCTGTGAGCATGGGGAGGCCCTGGCACACAACCGGAGGTTGCCCAGAGAAGCTGTGGCTGCCCCTGGATCCCTGGCAGTGTCCCAGGCCAGGTTGGATGGGGCTTGGAGCAACCTGGGACAGTGGAAGGTGTCCCTGCCCAGGTGGGGCAGAACAAGTTGGTCTTGAAGGACCTTCCCATCCAAACCATTCCAGAATTTGATCCGGTGCGGTCTGGATGCAGCTGGAAGCCAAGGCATGGACAAACCGAGCCCTGGCAGGAGCAGGCATCAGTGGATCCTTTGATACCTTGCAGGGAGTGTGTTCCTGCCTGGAAGCTCAGGAAAATAAAAGGTGCCCTGTCGTGGATCTGAGGATGGTGTTTCACCTGCTGTTCTTAGCTCGGAGAACATGGCTCTGACATCAGCTGTGATCATGGATTGAAATCATGAGTGCTTAGCGAGGAGTTAAGCTGCTAGAGCACTGTGTCAGCCCTCTGCAAAACAGAGTGACCTACTTTCTTGCCTTTTTTATTCAAATTGCTGGACCAAGCCTTGTAATCAGATAATATGTGCTTGATGAGTGTTGAATTCCATTAGCTGCTCTATAATGACTGAGTTAGAGGTCAGTAATCTTGTAAATTTCTGACTTGACACCATCTGTGTTACGGCATTACCAGTAAATATTTCTAATTAAAATTCTTTTAACAATGTGTGAAGTCTTCTTTCACTCTCAGAACTCTTGTCTAAACTGTCACATCAAAACAAATTGGGCCCACCCATCCATTTTGTTGTATCCTGTGAATGGGCTTCATCTCCTGCTGCAGAAAATGTGAATGATAAAGATGCCAAGCATTTACTTTGGGCAAAGATGAGGATTATTTTAAGCATATGAATAAATACAATCTTCATTCATCTCTCTCTTGGGGTACAGTATGATGTGCTGCATAAAAAAATATTAGACACCCTAAATCACTGCTGCAGAAGTTTTGGTGTCTCTTCCTCCCTCAGGAGTTGCACACATCAATTCTTGGATAAGAGTAAAATAATCATGGATCTCATAACAGCAGCCATTTCATCACCTGAAAGACAGACAAGCCCAGGACATGGTTTCCTTTCCAGGTTGGAGAAGGGAATCATTTTAGGGGACTTTTAAAATAAATCGTGTCATTTAAAGGCAACATTAATCTTTGCCACAGCTGAGACATGCTTTTATAAACCAGTTACATTCCTGCAATATAAAGTAAAAAAGAATAAGAAGTTTTTCTGCCATTGCTTAAACTGCGTGAAAGGGTTACAAGTTGCTTATCTCTCCCCTCTGTTTTCAGACTGAACTGCTTGACCTCTCCACGGTGGATGTAATCTTGATCTCCAACTATCACTGCATGATGGCACTGCCCTACATCACAGAGTACACAGGATTCACTGGAACAGTTTATGCCACCGAGCCCACTGTTCAAATTGGCAGGTAAAAAGCCCCTTCATATTCTCTGCTCCTCTTTCATCACTGCTGAGGAGAAGGTGTAAAGGACAATGTGGGGAGAGGAGCGGTGTCTAATGTTCCGAAGAGGCTTTTAGGCAGGAGCTGAACGCCAGCCAAGTCCTTAGTGCTGCAAATGTGTTAACTCCATGATTCCCAACCTCTGGAACCATCAACATTTCCAGCAGGTGCTTTGTGTTGAGTCCAGGCCGTAGATGCGGGACAGTGGAACTTGAGTGGGTTGAGACACCTCAAGCAGTAATTGCCATATAGGCAACTTCAGACCTTCAAAACCCATGGATCAAAGAGCTCTCCTGCTCCTCTCTGCTCCCTGTAAACAAAAGGAGTCTTTCCAATCAGAAAAAAACCTCAAAACCTGGACTTGTTGCCTAAAGAAGCTGTGGCTGCCCCATCCCTGGAAATGTTAAAGGCCAGGTTGGACAGGACTTAGAGCAACCGGCTCTAGTGGAAGGTGCCTGTACCCATGTCAGGGGTTGGAACTAAATGGTCTTTCAGGTCCCTTCTAACCCAAACCATTCTAGGATTTTATGATTCCCTATAATCACACTTCACCCCACGGAAAGGAATCCAAGCTGACTTCATCTCAAATGACAGCTGAGCTATGTGAGCTCTGCACTCCAGAGAGAAGCACTAAGAAAAATAGCAGAAATAGGAGACTGAGGTAGAAAATCTAACACCTGACAGTGCAGTCAAAACCAGAATTGTCATCAAATGTGCCAGTCTGTTCTTACAAAATTGTCTTGTTGTCTGGACGGGTCAGCACCAAACACTGCAGGTTTGTCCCTTGATGAGGCCTGACTGGACTTGTGCTCTGTTCCTTTCTCATGCAGAGCAGCTGCCACATTCAGTAATTAGGAGCCAGATTAGGCCCTGCTATCTGGACTATTCTGTAAGCACTTTAGGGCAGGAATCTTTGTCCACGGAAGGTTGTGTGCAAACTTCCCCTGCCAGAGTAGTTCCCCCATCGTGTGAAAGCAAACAGAAACTGAAGGCCCTTGTAGGTGAAAGGAATCGTGTAAATATGAATGAGTAGTGGACCTCTGGGCTTTGCTGGTCCAGAGCTGGAGATAACAAGCACAGTCGTGGGAGAGTGCACTGGTGTGGTTCTCACTATCCCAAGTCATTCCAGATGCTGTCCTTCTGCTCCTACCTTCAAGGGAAATCCTGCACACAATCACAAATGCTGTTTAGTTTTGGGCAGGGAAATCTGCAGTGACAATTTCTAATGCTTGACACCTTTTCCTGTCTCAAATATGCGTTGGTAGATGAGGAGAGTTCACTCTGACAACATGCTTGGCTTCCCCTAAGTGATAAACAGGCATCAGTTGAGGAGTTTTTGTTGTGTATTTTGTCTCATTCCATCTCACAAACAGTCAGTAATGAGGAAATTATCTTGCACTTTCCAAATAGCCCATAACCCAGTGGGCCATCTCCTCCTCTGTTGCAAGCGGGCAGATGGAATTGGAAACACTCCGTGGAGCAACAGGGGTAGTGCTGGAAATGGCCTCTGTGGGAAGAACCCCTCCTTCAAACTGCCTGAGAGTGTTACAATTTCTGTGGTATTTTGGAAAGATTTGGGCCAAAGTTCCCTCCTGTGTGAGAGGAGGCAGTGCTAATTTAGGTTTATGCTTTCAGGCTCCTCATGGAAGAACTGGTGAATTCCATTGAACGCGTGCCAAAGGCTCAGTCTGCCTCCATGTGGAAAAACAAGGAGGTACAAAGGTAAGGAACAAGTCCCAGGAAGGGTGACTGTCCTAAAACACCAAAGTTTGGATTCACTGTAAGGATGGCTCAGCTCCCACCATTTGAGATTTGCTGCTATGACTCCTTAGGTCGATTATTTCTTTAATCATTTGCACACTATTGGTTTTCCAACCTCACAAATTCGTTTCTTGGAGAAACATGTGGGAACAGCAAAGCCTCCCCTGATCTCCCCTCACACAGTTCAGCTCCATAATGGAAGATAAACCCAGCAGATTTTGGTATTAATATCATAAAAAGTTGTTGAAATTATTAGGCTATTTAATGATATTGCATTGGAATAGTTTAAGTGTTATTTCCATGTTTGCTGACATACTAAGAAAGCTGAGACACAGCTGTTGGAGGTCACTGACGTTACCTTTCTTCCCATCTTCTTTTACACCTGCACAGCAGAGGTGGGGTTTCTGGCTTTCCAAGGCTTAAAAACAAATTAAAATCTGAATTTAAAAGGTTATTTGGCAGCACTGTGTCCATTATTCCAGATATACATCAAAACAAGATGTTCAGAATTTTTGAAAGCCTATGGAATCTAAAAATTATCCATACACTTTATTAATGGCAGCTGATGCTTTCCTTGGGAATAAAAACAATTTTAGGTGCACAACATGTTCCTTGGAGGAGACAGTTTCGTTTTTAGCACATTTTAAAGATAGAGTTGGTTGATTAAAAAGTTATTTTTAAAAGCTGCTTTGTGCATTTTTAATTGATCTCCCATTTTATACTCCTAATTCTTAAGATGGCTTGATTTAGAAGTTTCCTTAAAGTGAATTATTTCTTACATTAGAAGAGCAGCCTTGATATTTTCCAATATCACAAAGCAAAGAAATTAAAAATCCAAATTGCCATGGTTTTAGCTGTATATTGAGTTTCCCTGCTGAATTTAGGAGCAGTCTTTACGCTGTAACTCTCATGCTTCTGAAGAAGGCAGGTAGAACTCAGATGTAAAGCAAAACTAAATACAATAAAGTTTAGCAGGATTTTCAGAATAGTGGGGGTTTTAAATGTTGGGGTCCACTGGCCTGCCCAGAGCCACTGCTGAAGCTCCCAGTTTGTGAAGAGAGAGGACTGGAGCCATTATTCCTGTCACACCAGGCGTGTTTTGTATGCATGGTTTAAAGGAGGATCATATATCTTGCAGCTCATATAATGTCACTTTCCTGGTGGTCATATTTTAGGGAAAGTGCTGCCTGGCACTTTGCATGCTGCTGATTATTCCAGAGGAGAACACAGAGAGGGAAACTTTGTTCTCATTCAGCTGCTGTAGAAGGCTGGAGCCTTTTTTTCCTTGAAGTGGTTTTTTAAATACATGTTCCTCTCTCCTGTTGCTGGGGATGTCCCCCAGAATTCATAGTTCCATCAAGCAGCTGTTGTAAAGGGGTAGCAGGGAGGTAGGAGGTACTAAACATCTGTTTAATAAAACAAATTTGTGTATTAAAAACTCTGCGGGTATGAACCAATGTTGTCTTTGAGCTGGAACAAGGGGACAAATGTGAACTCCACCTCTGCCCCACCTGTGCTCTGAGTTTCCTTGTTCACCTCCCTGTACATCTGTAAAACAGAGCTCCCATCCAGCACAGAGGGCACACGGGGACTTTAATTAATGTTTGCAAAGTGTTTTGAGATGCCTGGTGACAAGTGTCACGCAGGAGTGAATGGAACTGATTATTCGAGCATGTGAGCAAACATCCACTGATCCACAAATTAGCACCTGGCTAATGGCACATGCAGGATTGGACTGACATCCGTTAGTTAAGAAAATGTGATCTTGATGAATTGGGTTTTTTTTCTTACTTGGCTGTTGCTAGAACAGAATACTTATTACTTCTGAGTCTAACTTTAATTTTTCAGGCTGATCAATCCCCATTACTGCTTTACAGTTCAGCTGGTTCTACTCCAAACAGTTAGTATAAAACACAAAGTATTATCATCTTCATTAGATAAAGCACTGGAGCATTTTAAATGCAAATACTGTATAAAATATAATAAGTTCATTATAGTGGTTTACATTTTTCCATTATCAGATCCAGTCTGAACTAATTGCTTAGCCAGTTTTATTGCCACTGGGTTTTATTTCAAATGAGCAGTCTCAAGGAAGCTCTGTAGATGTCAGCCAGGATATCTTTCACACTGATTGGGATTCAGGGGGTAAAGAGCAAGTTTGCCTTATGAGAGGCACTCTGTTGACTTCTTGTTTGATGGTTTCCTATATGTTTTAAAGTGTTTGAAACAGGCTATTTCCTGAGGCTGAGCAGGGCACGAGAGAGGCCGGGGTCTGATGTAGTTTGGTGCTGACGTCCTCCTCTCCCTTCAAACAGTTCTGGGATTTTAAGTCATACATGAAATGTCACCCTTTGCATTGACCAGGAGGACTGTCTCTGTGCAGATCCCAGGGAAGAATACAAATCCCTCCATTTTTTAAGCATGAATTTTGCACCCTCAACCATGTGGATTTGTGGTACCTCCCTGTCTGTGGCTGTCCCAGCAGCTGCCCTCATACATCTGGTTGTTGTGAGGTGATCCATAACAGGATGTTGCCATGGTGTTGGTAGATTTACTCCAGACCACAAAATATCCTCTGGTAACTCCGTAGAGATTTTAGAAGTGAGATGACAGACTGAATGCTGACAGGGGCACATCTGAGGGACCAGCACCTCATTGTATCTGTGTCACTCAGCCACAGGAAACCACTGGAGACTGGTGCCACTGGTCTCTGCCAGGGATCAGAGTATTTTCACAGTGTAGCCAGTCAAGGCTAAGAGAAACTTACTTCAATCACCAAGGATAATTCCCCACTTTCTCCATTACCTGGAGAAACATTTTCCTCTTCCCAGAAGAGCAGCTCCTGAAAGCATCCAACACTAAATGCTTCTTATGGTAGGTTAAAGGCTTTTACAGGCAATTTGCTTCAGTGCAGTGGTGGACAACTCTCCACATTGTGTGGCCTTTTGTTGCTTACGACTTCCCAACAAAGACCTTGAAGGCTTTGTTTGTTTCCTGAAGCACGGAGTGCTTTCAGCCAGCATGTGCTGGAATTACAGTTATCGCTCTGGTCCTGTGCTGTGGTCTTGGCAAGAGCTGCCCTTAATCCGTTCTTCAGTATCTTAAATTATGGAGGAGTTCACTGACCTAGTAGATATAACAATAAATTAAATTCCTTTAAACAAATTGATCAAAGAAACTTGACCAATTTCCATAAATCTTTGGAAATTGGTTTGAATTAGCCTTTGATTTAGCATTGGTTTAATATACAAAAAAAAATCCTATTCTTCTTACGCATTTGGCAGCTGTGCTGCTTCCTGCCTTAGTTCATGTTGCTAAGGAAGATTTATTTCCCAGAAGTTAGCCATCCCTCTTCCAGCCTGTGACATTATAGTTCACTTCTTCCCTTGACAACGCCGGCCAGCTGACTTGCAGTGTCTGTGAGGAGCAGAATGGATGGATCTTACTTTGGTGTAAAACATCTTAAATACTTCCGTGGAGGGGATTTCAAAGAGCTCTGCAATGTCAGCTTGTGTATCCCTGCCAGGGCACTCGGGAGGGAAGTGGGATTGAAGGCAGGGAAGCTGAGCTGCAGGGAGACGTGCTCTCGGAAAAGACCAGGGGCAAAAATCAGGGCAGAGCCATCCCTGCTTGTGTTCTGATACCTGCATTTTAATCACCAGATTGTTTCAGATTATTAGGATAATATTCAGGTTATTAGGATATGAAAAATGGACACTGATCCAAGATCCCAGTCCTCTCTACCAATGCTGGAGGTGCATTTCATGTTGACATCTCAGATCAGCCAGCATCTTTCATCAGTGGAGAAAATACCTCAAGAGTTGTGATAACACCTTGATCACAGCTACTTCTTTGATGCAAGGGCTGGACAGAACAGCAACAAAGAGAGCTGGAGGAGAGCAGTCCTTGGGGTGAGGCAGAGTGGGAAGCGTATCTCTGCTCCTCAGCAGGCAGAAAGTCTTGCTCCTCACTTTGAAGCACCAGGCACGTTGAAAATAAAAATTTATAAGGGTAAAATCTAAGATCTGGAGAATGCAAATGGTTGCAGAAGCTGGTCCAGCACCAGCTGTTGTTCTGGATCCCCACAGAACATCCCACTGGTGTTTGCAGGTTGCTGCCGGCCCCGCTGAAGGACGCGGTGGAGGTGTCCATGTGGAGGAAGTGTTACACCATGCCAGAGGTGAACGCAGCCCTCAGCAAGATCCAGCTGGTGGGCTATTCCCAGAAAATCGTGAGTACCTGGACAGCTGCCCTCAGGGCAACACCAACAACTGTTCCCCAGCTCTTTTTCCCCTCTAGATCCTGTGTAGGATTTAGTTACCCTAACCTAAGCAAGCAAGACAGGATTATACCCTCAGTCTGCCTCCCAGGAAGGGCTCTTGTTTGGTGAAATCAGGGAATATCCATTTGTTTCTCCTCTTGGGGAGGCCAATTTTAAGGTGGCATGCCCTCAAATTTGGAGCTGATGGCTGGCCCACTGAGAGCTGGGAGGATGCAGGGAGTGAATGTATCCTCTCTGTCTCTAAGCCACATCCCCTTCCCAGCTCCCCTATCTCACTTCTGGGAATCTTTTGAGTGCTTTAGCCTCCACTTTGTTTCGTACTGTAAATTAGGGATTGTAAACAAAACCTAATGGTTCAATGGGAACTTCAGATGCTCCTTTCCCAGGGCTCCCAGCTAACAGTTATTGTCTGTAATGCTGTTGACTATAATCCAGTGTAGTTTCCAGAATGAACTGAACCAACAATTCCATAGTCTGCAGATCCCATATGGATTGTAGGCAGCGAGTGGACCATGATCCCTGCTCTTGTGTGAGCCATGATACCTGGTTTTGTTGCTCAGAGGTCATAAAAAATAAAAATATGGGTTAAAGTAAGTTGTGACTCCTCATTATCCATGGATTTTGAGTGTCATTTTTGACTGTCCTCACAGTGTGGATGCATCTCCTCCAATTCTACATCTGTGCATCTGAGCCAATCATTCTTTTATGGGGGAAAAAACCCATATTTTTTCTCTTCCCAAGCTAACTTTTCAAATAATCAGACTTTAGAGCCTTGGCTTATACACTCTGAGGGATGAAGGCCCCCTGCCTTGTTTTTCAAGGCATCAAAATATGTATTGAAATACTAGAAAAATTACTAGTATTGCATGAATCAGATGCTTGTTCTGTTATTCAGTAACCAGAAGGTGGATCACATTAGGGAGGTCTGTACATGAAGGCTGATTTTCCTTTCTCCAAACAAGTGTACCACATTCCTGGGTACAGATAAAGGAATACACTTCCTAATGACACCTGGAAAGGAGGCAACTGTCTGGTTGCTTACACTGAAACTAAAATGTGGCTTGAGTTTGCAGGGTGTTGTTTCTAAATCACCAGCAGTTAGCATTTAAAAGAAATAAAGTTAGAAAGTGAGTGAGTTTGAGGTTAAATTTGTTTCCCACAGTAAAATTTGCAACTCAAGCAGAGTTTTATGTCAGTAGAGAAATACTTGTCCTTCCTTCTTGCCTGCTGGCCAATACCAATTTACTTTGGCTAAACAAGAATAGAGTCTTCAAAAATGTAAAGCTCCCACAAACTTCTTCAGTAGAGCAGAGTCAGGCAGAGCATCAAGACCCTGGTTGATTCCTTCATTTTGAGGCATTGTTCAGTGTGAACTCAGATGCCATAAAATCCACGCAGAAGAGAGACTTTATGGAGGCTCTGCCTCAGGAAAAGCTTATCTCAGAACGTGTGTCCTGTTAGACATGGGTAGGTAAAACCAGCAGATGTAATTCTCAGCAGAACAGCTTCACAAAGGCTTTGAGCAGCAGAACTGCTTTTAAATTCATCTCACTGATGATAAAATGACCTGTCCTGACTTCTTTTGGGGTTCTCTCAAGTTAATGTCTCTCACTATGTATTTCAGGAGCTGTTTGGTGCTGTGCAGGTCACCCCTCTGAGCTCGGGCTATGCTCTTGGGAGTTCCAATTGGATTATCCAGTCACACTATGAAAAGGTTTCTTATGTTTCAGGATCTTCTCTGCTTACAACACACCCTCAGGTACAGCCCCTGACTTTTCTTAGTCTCTTTAGGGGGAACTGTCTCTGCTCAAAAAAAGGGGTTATTCCAGCTGGGATCAGGTTTAGGATAGAGGCCATACTAAGGTAACTGTGTTATCAGTGCCTGGACTTAATGGTCATTGATAAGACATATCCTGACAAGTGACAGGTATCAATAGTTGCTAAGGAAAGATAACTAAAATTCTTTGTTATTGTTGATTTGATGTTAACTTAAAACTGTGAAATTGTCTTTCAATCTAAAGAGGAAATTTTCAACAGAGTTAAACAAAAGAGCATTAGTGACTTTTTTTAAAAATCCATATTTGACTGAAGAGTCTTCACAGACAGCTCACAGACTGCTTTATATCACTTCTGAAACATCCTTCCTTGGGAGAAATGATAGCTCACTGGCTGCCAACTTTTCCACCCTGCTCTGCTAAGGGCAAAGTCTTTATAGTGCTGTAGATGTAATTTCCAGTAAATTAATTCTCTCTAGATCCATAAATTCTTAGTGCAAAGAATGGCTTGAAGTTCGCAGTGCCGTGTGCTTCAGAAGTTGTCAGAATAGTTAAAAGCATTATTGCAGGAGGTATTTAAAAATAATTTAGAAGATGTGTCAGGTTTTTGATCAGTAAGTGATTTCCCCCAAGGTGGGTGTCTGCTGGAGAGCTTTGCTTCTGAGCATCCCTCACTTAAAAGCTTGTTCTCGGCTGAGAAACTACAGCAGATAAATGATCCTTAATAGTAGGGCCATTCTTAGGTGTACAAAATGTATCAGAGCCTCTAAATCCCTGTTTCTAATCAGCCTCACTCCATCCTGGGCTGTGTTCTCTCCTCCCCTCCTGGAGAAGGAGCAGCAAGATTTGACAATGTGTGAATGGAATATTCCTGTGAGGACAAACTTTGCCCTGTATGGAGTAATTTGGTAACTGGGAATGTTTTCTCCTCATTGACATGAAATGGTGATTCAGTTTATGAGGTCAGACTGGCCAGGCTTCATCATTTCCCAAAGGTGAACGTTTCTCTGGAAGCTTCTGGTAAAATCCCTGTTTTTAAGGAAATTAACTCCCAGTGGCAGGGAATGGGGTGTGAGTGAACTGTTCATGGACTGTGGGCTGCACTCCCTGCAGAGGTGGGAGCAGTCAGACAGGGCAGTTTGAGCTTTAAAAGTGCAGGAAAAGGTTCTGTGAACCTCCCTGAAACCTGAGGGACCTCCATTTGCCAGCAGGAGATGGAACCTGGATTATCCATTCTGCTGATGGTGTTGTTTGTCCCACGTGCTTTCCAGAACCTCATTTTTTACCATCCAGTCCCTTGCACTTTGATCATTTTATCCTAACACATCTTTAGAAGGAATAGCTTAACAGATAGTTAAAATCACATTCAGTTTGTACTTTCCTTGTTATTTACCACATCACAGATGTTACCCCATACCATCATTGTCTTGCGTTTGCTTCCAGATGCTTTTTGAAGACAATGGATGGTTTCTGCCCTGGGGTTGATCCCTGTGAGCACCAGCACAGGCTGCTGCAATCTGGTGTTCCTGTATATGGGGTTTGGGAGCTGCCAAGCAGCTCTTCATCGTCTCTTTGATGTTTGACAGACAATATGTAATGATAACAATATCTTGAGTGGCACATAGTCAGAATTGTGAGCAAGAAATCATTTTTTCCTCAGGGAGTGAAAAGTTGTTTGTCCATCCTGTTTCTCCATAGGATCATGGTGAGCAGTTCATCGTGAAATTCCCATTTTTTATCAGTGTGTGCAAACAGTCACTGGTTTTTGTTTTAAAAAGGATATCCTTTGAACACATCCAAAGTTTCTTTCCCAATGAATTGGGAGTTAGGCCTGGCACCATTAACTGTTCCCTGTTCTTCTGACAGATGGTTCCTATTGAAATTCTGCCTCCCCCTCTCCTGAGGCTGGAATTGACACCATTGCCACTGAAGTGGAGAACAGGAGTTGACAGCACAGGTTCAGACATGTCACTAAAAGCCTTTTAAGACATATTCTTTACATTAACCCACGAAAATCAATGCAGGCCCTCTCAGTGCAATGGCACCTGAAATTATGTGGATCTAATATGCCATAATCATTATGTACATTATCACAGGCAGATTCCATATTATTTTTTATTGCATTATTGGCATTTCATTTTCATGGACACACTACAGAGAGTCAAAGATTGTGATAAATCTCACATGTCAGGTCTGATCCTACAAGGGGGTGCACAGTTTAACTTCTGTCAGAGTTGATACGAAATTCCCCTGCATGTTTAGCAGAGCAGGGTCCTTCTCAACTGCTTCAGAATGGCTCTGGAGAGCTATGAGCAGGGGAATTGACCTTACAGTGGTCTTGGAGGTTCAGCAGAGGAAATCTCTTCATCTGTCTCTTCTGGCAGAAATCTCTCCTGGTTGGTGAGACTGCAGAGAGTTGTTTATTGAGAGTAAATAACCATGAAATACCACACAGCTGCCAGCAGTTGCCCCCTTTTGCTTGATCAGTAGCTGTGGGAAGGGCATCCCAACCCAGAGTGAGGCTCAAAGTTACCTTTTCACCATCTGCAGAGAGAGAAGTGAATTTTACCCTGTCAAGATTGGATCAGGCTAAATTTTCAGTATCAAGAATATGTATTGAGTATCAGACTAAAGTGTAATTTCTGAATATCTACTTTCTGTTTGCTGATGCAGAGAGATGGGTTTGTGTTTTCGTTCTGCTTTAATAAAATACCAGTATAAAACAAATTAGGTTTGCACAGATGGAGGAATGTGAAGTGTAAAGTGTTTGGTGATATCTATCATGTCCTGCCTGGAGAAACTCTCCCATTCCTAATTTTATTTCCCTGTGCTCTGTTCCAGCCTATGGACCAGGCTTCTCTTAAAAACAGCGACGTTCTCATCCTGACGGGGCTGACCCAAATCCCCACTGCCAACCCCGATGGGATGGTGGGAGAGTTCTGCAGCAACCTGGGTAGGTCACAGAGAGAAATCTCCTGCCTGTTTTATCATCTTACTCATGGCTTTGGGTGGGAAATAATTCTGAGATTCCTGGAACTGAATAAGTTGTCCAGCTATAGCTCCTGGCATAAAACTACCTGTTTAGATTTTACGATGTGCTCCTGATGTCATTAATACAGTAAGTGCTTGGAGAGACACAAGTTGTACCTAAAATGTTTCGGAATGGAACAGGTATAATGAGATTTAATCATCTGCTGCCCCTGGTTTGCTAAGTATGTCACTTGGCTGCCAACAGGCTACATGTTGCCTGGGCTTTGGATATTGTTCCCAGCTGAGATATTACTATTTCCTTCCTGTGTATCAGCCAGAATGAAATCTTTACATGCTTTTTTATGACTTTCAGTTTTGAAAACAAGCACATCTGCTTCCCTTCTTACACCTGACTTTTAAATATATCGAAAGCAAACAGCACAATCTCTGTTTAAAAAAAAAAAGTCATGATATATTTATAGACCCCCAGAAATATAAAACCTAATCAGACGCTTTCACAGCTGGAAAAACTGATAATTGCAAAGCTGTGATATCAGTGTGAATGGCAGCATTTTCCAGCCTGTTTGGAATGTCACATCCAGTGCCGTTCTCTCCTTTTCTCCCCTTCCCCCTGCTCAGTTCCTCTGTGCTCTCATCCTTTTTTCATCAAACCACTTTCCATGTCCTGCTCTGTGTTGCCTGTTCTTTTATCAGAGATCTTCCCTTTATTTTAAATTCACAACTTTTTACAAATAAAAATAAAAAGCTTGTGATGGGAGGATCCTGACAAAGGTTACCAAAAGACATGACAAGACTAAATCAGACTAAATTCCTGGTCTGGTGGAATGGGTCCCTGCTCATGGCACGGGGTTGGAACTGGATGATCCCTAAGGTCCCTTCCAACCCAACCCATTCAATGATCCTAAATATCTGTTAGTAGAGCACGTTTTGGCATTTTATAAGAATGATAATCATGGGTTTTACTAAAGATCCTCTCTGCCAGCATCCTGGCTCCAACAGGGACTGGGTACAGATACCTGGAGAAGAGTAGGAGAGCAGGGTGAGATTATAGGGTACTTTCCTCTCATAGTCTTTAAGTATTTTTATTTCAGAAATTTCCTGAATTAGTCATGATTGTGTAGTTAATGATGTTCAGTGGTTTTGTTCAATTCATCCTCCCCTTGAAGCTGTGTTAACACCCGTGACTTCCCTTCCTAAATGTGTGTTTTTACATGTGTGTGTGTGTATTTCATCTGTGTTTTCACTGTTTTTAAACACTGTGAATTTCATTACCCTGTGAGCTGCCACAGATCAGCCCTGGTGACCTTGTTTTGGTCAATCCAGATGTGCTGCCCTTCTCTGTCCCTCCTGGACCTTCACTGAGGTCACTGTCCCCCTGACAGACGGTGGCACAATCCCCTCCTATCATGCTGAGTAAACAAGAGTGAGACTGTTAATTAAAATGCTTTTAAAAATTAAAGTCTTCGAGCTGTAGTTGGGCCAAAGCAGAATCCAGATGTTGACTGTGTATAAATAAATGTGTTACATGTGTCAGTGCAGGTGGCTGTTTGTCTGCACAACTTGTTCTGGGTTACAGAAACATTCTGAACTATTTTCAGGGTTTTGCAGGTCCTCAGGCCAGTTTCTGTCGTGAATGAGACAAACTCAGAGAAATGAGAAAATCATTAAAGACCAAAGGAGGATACATGCTTAAAATAATGCCATTGTAAGGATGTGGAATTTGAGTGGTACTTGCCAAAAACCAGCAATCTGAGGAAATTAAATAATTCTATATTAATGCAGTTCTAGGACTGTCTTTTACATGACACCAGCCATATTTATGTACTCAACATCAGGAAAAGAAAATAGAGAATCAGTTTTCTTTCAAAGAGGTAGAAAAATCCAAAAGCAATGTGTTACTGGGAAAATCAATTGAGTAGGCAGGCTGAGCATAGCAGTTTTCATCTGGTTGTGCCCATTTCCAAAATGTTCAGGGGAGTGCACCAGCAGCTCAGAATAGTCAAGGTAAAAACTGTAAAGCAGACCAAAATTTACCAAAACTGTGTATGAGGAGGTAGCAGCATGTTTGTGAAGGAGTGATGTGAAGCACAGAAATGGAAGTGTGAAAATTGCACCTCAATCTCTGTTTTCATCCCAGCATGTGGAGCTGCAGCCCTGATTCCCAGGATTCCTAAGTCACACCGATTTCCTCCCCACCCTGTGTGTGCAGCACTGAACCCACACGCTGTCCCACCTCCAGCTTCCTCTCAGTTTACCCCACACCCCTTTTTTCCCTGCTCAGCACTGCAGCACCAGCACTCTGCAGCTCAAGTAGAGCAGTTTTATTTCCACATTGCCCTGGGCACCAGCAGCAAAGCTGCCAGTCTGTCTGTGGGGACAGTTGGTGATATTTTGTGTGAGTGTGAGGCTGTGTGTGTTTATAGAGCAGAAAAGAGCACAGTTTGCTTTTTAGGTGCCAACTTGACCTTGTGGCAGCAGCTGTTGGGAAAGCAAGGATCTCTTTGTGAGTTGTAAATTGTACAACTTGTTATGGAGCTACTGAAGGAGACTAAATTTGAAATGCCAAGATTATTATACAACTTTTATCAAGAGAGAGCATCCATCAGTCACCGAGATAAATTGGGCTTTAAACAGCTTTCAGATAGATGTGTCCTCTTACTGACAACTTTGTAATGCTGCAGAGAGCCATATTGGACCTGCTGCTTGTGTGGAAAGCAATATGCTTGGAAAGGTTTTCCCCCTTGTTTTGCAGAAGCTGGGAGGAAACTCTTATCCCTTTGTGGAATCTGGGATCCCTGGTCTGGTGGGCACCTGGCTGGAACCGTTCTCCACTCCCTAGATTGTGATTTTATATCCATTATTGCTCACCAGCTCTGTAGTTTTGCTGGGGACAGAAACTCAAGCTGGCACCTCCTCCAAGACTTTACCCTCCGATATTTCCTCTGTGGCCGCAGGAATCTTGAACTTGTGCTTGTGTTCAGCAGAAAAGGCTTGAGGTTTCCAGAGAACCAGTGGTTGTGAGGAAGGGAGAGCTGGGAATTCAGGCTGTATTGGGTTTGGCATGGCCAAGTTTTGGTAGTGTGGGGCTACAGGGGTGGTTTCTGTGAGGGGTTTCCAGAAGTTTCCCCCATCCCAGCTGGCTCCAGGATGGACCCACTGCTGGCCAAGGCCAAGCCCATCAGAGGCTCTGGGATAACAGCAAAGAAGGATAAAGTTACTGTGCAGGAGTAATGGCAGCCAGGGAAGAGGAGAGTGAGGATATGTGAGGAACTGCCCTCAGACCCCCAGGGCAGTGCAAGAGGAGGGTCAGGAGCTGCTCCAGGCACCAGAGCTGGGATTCCCAGCCCAGGGTGCAGCCCAGGGAGAAGCAGCTGTGCCCCTGCAGCCCATGGGGGAGCAGAGATCCACCTGCAGCCCCTGGAGACCCCACACTGGAGCAGGGGGATGCCTGCAGGAGGCTGTGACCCCATGGGAAATCCACACTGGAGCAGGGTCCTGGCAGGACCTGTGCCCTGTGGAGAGAGGAATAATAAATTAAACTAATTTCCACAAGTCAATGTTGTCCATGATGGTAATTTAGTCATTGATCCCTCCTCGGTTTTAACTCTCCCCACAAGCTTTTTGTTACATTTTCTCCCCTGCCCAGCTGAGTGATAGAGCAGCTTTGGTGGGCACCCAGCCTCCAGTCAAGGGCAAAGCACTGCCAAGGAATGGAACTCACATTTTTTGTGGCCTCAACACATTCTTTATTCTGCATCCCATCCCTGGCCTGTGCACCATTCCTGCTGCAGTGGGTGTAGGTGCTTTCCTTTCCTCTGCAGCATTTTTGGGTGCGTAATGACTCAATGCAAATTCGGGTCCTGGAGCCAAAGCCTCAACTTCCACCTCCAGATGGCTTTGAAAATGTTGTTCTTAACCTCCTCAATGCTCTCTTCACGTCCTGTTTGCAGCTGGGACAGTTTAGATTTGCTCATGTGAGGGGGATAATGCCACACATTGCTGGGATGTTTGGGAACATCTCGAGTTCTAGACAAATGTGAACTATTGCTATTCATATACACAAAAAATTTGATGGTATAGTCTGTATATGGCCTGGAGAAATAAATCCACTACCCTGCAGTTGTATTACAAGTGATCTAGGGCCCCTTGTTTATCCCCAGTTGTTGATAGCACCATGTCATAGGTATTGACTGCTACAAGGAGTAAAACAACCACAAATGCATGTGAAAAATCCTACCAGGCTGGGCCTCTCCCTGAACTCTGTAAAACATTCAGCCAGAAAAATCTTCCTTGAGGAAGATTTTGCCCCATCAGGGGCAAAAAGACCCTTAAAGTGCTACATTCATACCCCAACAAAACTCAGCAAGAAATAGAAGTGAAGGAAGTGATTTGGGGGGGATGCAATAGTTGTAATTTGAGGCTCTTCCACAGCTTGTTGTGGAATGCTTGGTGCGTAATGTTACTGCTGCTGCACTGCTATTAAAAATAGATGGTTTTACCCCACGACCACAGGTGAAATTGCTCACTGAGCTGAACAAATATTTCTCCTTTCCCAGAAGGTGCAGAATTTTTGTAATTCATTCTGCCAAAAGAGCACAATGTTTGCTCTCTGCTTGCTTTTGCTATTGTGCTCAGATCTGTCTCAATTACAGAGTAAACTTACTTTTCCTTTTTCTTCTCCTCATTTTTATCTAGTCCCATGCTGTCTGCAGGTTTTAAATTGTTCTTGTTATATGGAAAGGACAGAAATATTTAGAGTTTTTAAAAAGGACAAACATTCTATCACCCATTTCTAGCTCTGAGGGCTGTTTGAAATAACCACAACCTTCAGCCTTTCGTCTGAAATCCAAGCACAGAACAGCTCACCATGTGCAGTGCTTTTGGTTGAGGCCTGGGAGCTGTTGTCCTTCCCCTCTGGGGGACAGCTGAGGAACGGAGCAAGGTTTATTTTGATGTTGAGGTGGTTTGTGTCACTCTTTATCCTCCTGTGCCAGTGCACGGCCGCCCTCTCCTGTCAGGAGTTTTCCATGTGCTCAGGCTGTCATGTGCCCCCAGCTAAAGGAGTGGAATCGCTTCATTGAGCTTGGAGAAGACAGAAAATAAATGTATTTAATGATCAGCGGTTTTCTTCCCAATTCCTGTGCATAGTTTGTTGTGCTAATTCGTGCAAAAGCTGCTTTATTTAATATTTGGATGAAAGAAATTTATTAAAAGTTTAAATACGAACCCAGTGAATTGATTTGTCTCATTGTCTCTCCCTCAGCCATGACTGTCCGGAATGGGGGAAATGTGCTGGTTCCCTGTTACCCCTCTGGAGTGATCTACGACCTGCTGGAGTGCCTCTATCAGTACATTGACTCTGCAGGACTCTCCAACGTCCCCTTTTATTTCATCTCACCTGTTGCCAACAGCTCCCTGGAGTTCTCCCAGATCTTTGCTGAGTGGTAGGTGTCCCAGGGCAGCCCCAAGTGCAGCCTCAGCTGTGGGAAGAGGCAGGTGCAGGTTATCTCTACCTGACAGATTCTAAAATACACCTGATTGGGATTGTGAGCACGTTCCTCGAGTCACCGGGGTGGGTGGGTGTAAGAACGTGTTCTATAATTAGGGAAGGATGATTTCCTATAGAATGTGCAAACCCAGTCTCTGCTTTTTGGTGCCTACACTAATGAGTAAATTATGTTCCTGACTTCAGTGAGTTTTAGCTGTGCCTGTTTGCAAGTCTTAGCCCCCCAAAATCTACCACGTGTCCCTGGCTAAGCAAAATAGAGTTTTCAAGCTTAATTTTGCTGAGCCGTGGCAAGAAAAGGCCAGGAGTGTCCTGGGCTGCATGAGGCAGAGCAGAGCCAGCAGGTCAGGAGAGGAGATCCTGCTCTGCTCAGCAGTGCTGAGGCCACGTGGGCAGTGTCCTGTCCAGCTCTGGGTTCCCCAGTACCAGAAGGATGTGGGATATCTGGAACAAGGCCAGCACGGGGCCATGAAGATGAGGGGAGGCTGAGGGAGCTGGGACTCTCCAGCCTGGAGAGCAGAAGGCTCAGGGGGATCTTATCATCGTGTAGAAACACCTGATGGGGAGTAATGAGGATGAGGGTTCAGTCTCTTCAGCGAGGCCCACTGGCAGAACAAATTCAAACACCTGAAATTCCATCAGGGTAGGGGATTTAAACTGCCAGAGGGCAGGGTTAGATGGGATATTGGGAAAAAAATACTTCCCTGTGAGGGTGGGGAGGCCCTGGCATAGGTTGCCCAGAGAAGCTGTGGCTGCTCCACCCCTGGAAGTGTCCAAGGCCGGGTTGGACAGGGCTTGGAGCAACCTGGGATGGTGGAAGGTGTCCCTGACCATGGCAGGGGGTTGGAACAGGATGAGCTTTAAGGTCCTTTCCAACCCAAACCATTCCATGATTCTGTGATTCTGCAGCCTCTGTGCAGAGAGGTTGTGGAGACTTTGCTGTGGAGGTATCAAAATCCAGCTGGACACAGTCCTGGATGATCTGCTCTGCTGAGAGTGCTTGAGCAGGGCTTGGACTTGATGATCTCAGGAGGTCCCTCCCAACCCCAACCATTCTGTGATTGTGAGCCCTGGAGAGGAGAGCCCAACCACTTCCCAAATTCTTACAAATGGAGACGTGCTCTAGAATATTAAATACAGTAAGGTAGCTTTTCTCTTCTTCCTCTCTGGATTTTGGAGTTCAGGAAGGAAAAGACAGGTCCTGGAAATCTTGTGTGAATTGATCCCTCAGGAGAATTGTAAAGAGGATTGAAATCTGGTGAATTTACATGGAAATGGAGGCAAAGGTTGATCTGTAAAATAGAGGTTTGGGGTCAGAACTGTGGTTGCTATTCAGGGATTCCAGCCTTGTAATTCTACTCTTTACCCAGCTAAAGGAAATGTTCTGGTCTTAGTATCCCTTACACTTTATCAAAATTAGTTTGACCCAGGCTCATTTCTTTTTAATAAAGTGCAAGTATGAGCCAGGCAGTATTTCCCAGAAAAAGCCACCAGGACAGTGTCACTGCAGATCATTGTCACGTCACCCAGACCTCTGATAAACAGCTTTTTTTAGCTGCTGTAATAGGATGAATCAGGAGCCTGGGTAGAGCTCATCAACAGCTCTCAGTATCTCTGTTTTAAAGATAAGTGATTGATGGAAAATGCCAGGTCACAGTGAGCCCTGGGCCGTGGGGAGAGGTAGTTTACCAGCATTGTAGCTGCAATAATAAAATGCACAGGGGAATTGGATTAGAGTGAGCAAAAGGACCAAGTCACTGCTGAGGATGAGGCAGTGGAATTTTTCTCTTGACAGATGATTTGGCTTTGCAAAAACTGCTGATGTCTGGCCTAGGAAATGCTGTGGATGTTGAGTTCCAGATTTGTCTTGAGCAGCTCAGGAGCTCCATTCCAGTGTGTACAGAATTACCTTCAGCTGCCTTGCACCTTCTCTGTGCCATCCTGCTGTGGTTGAGGTGGTGTGTCCTGTAGGTGTTGGTCCTCTACCAGAAGCCCTGGCAGCAGCAGGACGGATGGGTGATTTTGCACCTGGTGCCTCAGATCCCAAACCGGTTTTCTCCAGGAGTGTAACAGTAGATGGCAGCAGATGCTGCAGGATGTGCTGCACCTCTAACCCGGCTGATTTCCTTTTCTTTTAAAGGTTGTGTCATAACAAACAAACAAAGGTGTATCTTCCAGAACCTCCTTTTCCCCACGCTGAGGTGAGTTAACCATAATCTTGTTTGCTTTCTGGCTCACAGTCCACACAGCGTAGCTGTTGTTTTTCTGATGAACCCTTCTACAGCTATTTAAGTTTTGTTTAATTTGTCATAAAAGTGTTTCTTTCCCTTTGCTTTCTGTGATGAATTTGGGAGCATGGGGGAGGAATGAGTGATGGTGTTCCCTCAACTCCAAAATTACCCTGTTTATTCCATCCTATCACTTGCACAGGCTGGCCCGGTTCACTCCTTCCCCCGCAGAAGGAGATCTGGTGTGGGATGTTTGCTCTTATCAACTGCAACCACGAGCATTCCCTTTGTCCAAGCAGTTTATTTCCAAGTCTGTGAAACTAAGAGCTTGTTATCAGAGCCAGCTTAGTCATGCCAATTCCTTCCTCCCTCAACACAGCAAGCACCATGTCTGCTGCAGGAGGAATGGTATCTTGAAAGAGAGATTTTGTATCAAAATCTAAAGTTTGCAGCACTGAGTGCTGTCAGTGGCAATTTTAAATGAAATTATTTGAGCGTTGTAATGAAGCAAAGAGGAATGAGGATTCTGAATTTGGAGGATTTTCCTGCAATGTGTGGTGAGGGGATTTTGATCCTCCCTGCAACAGAATAATAATTTGAGGGGAAGTTTTAGCCAACCAGAAATTAAATAAAAGTGGTATAACTGATGCCTTCAGAGTTATCTCACATATCAGGACAGGAAGTTCTCCCTTGGGAACAGGTTGTTTTTCCACTGAAGTAAACAAGAGGCAGAAACAGGACTGAGAATTTTAGCTAAATCCTACTCCTGTAAGACATTGACCCAGAAAACTGCTTCCTTTAGTCGCTGTGGTCCAAACTGTTTGATGAGATGTGCAGAGTGGCCATGGCAGGTTTAAGAGCCCAGAAATTCAATGCTTTCACAGACACTGGGTGTTTTTTTCCTCTGAGATATCTCATCCAGGGACTTCTTCTGGAAACTGCCATTACCCATCATATCTATCATCTGTAGGTGCTTCAAAGGCATTGTTGGGAGTAGGATCTGACCAGGAGCCCTCACTCTTTCCAGATGCTTGAATGTGTTTCAAGGAGGATGTGCGGTGAATTATGTATAATCTGTTACCAAGAATAATGTGGACTGCAGGGCAAGCCACCTGTTCACCACTTATTTTATAATCAAGAAATTCATTCCCACTGATAAATCAATTCCAAATTCTCTGAGCACAAGGCTCTGCAGCCTTGCTGCTGACTCTGCTCTCTGTCCATCCCTGCTTTCTGGGGTGTCCTTGTTGATCCACAGTGTCATTGGATTCACTGACAGCCCATATTCTGGTTCACAATATTCACTGGAACTGGCAGATTTAAGTGAAAACCCATCCAAAAATGAGAAGCCAAACATGCAGCTGTCAAAGACTGGATTAATTAACCCATCTTATATGATGGGTCTTTGTGTTTATAGAGTGATAACTCTGTCCTCTAATTCCTAGGACGTTTTATATTCTCTTGGGGCCTGTTGATAGTGAGATTTCGCCAAATTATTGAAGCAGCTTTGCTGCTTCATGTGCTTCATGTGTAGATCAGGGTAATTATGCAGGAAAGACCTCCCAGCAGTGGATCCCAGATCAGCTTCCCTGCACAGAGGGAGGAACGTGCGTGTTGCAGGTGCAGGATGGAACATCCCACGGGACATCCATGCCAGGACCCCAGTGCTCAGCACGTGCCTTGGGTTCCTTCTTAAATCTCCAAAATCTCACACCTGACACCATATTTCATTCACACAGTGTGAAACATCCAGAAAATCTCTTCCCAGCACAATCCTGGGCCTCCACAACCCCCCCATGCAGGCAGGAGCTTTGCTTACTGGCACTTCAGGGGATTTTTAATGAGTATCAGAAACAGACAGTGAATGATGGTTTCTGTTGGAGATGTTGTTAGTGGAGAATTGCTTGGCTTTTTTCAAAGTAATGCTAGGCTTGTGCAATGTAACCTGTGCTGAAATTGCCCATCATGAAAAGATGTGCTTAACTGCTCAGTTGTTGGAGGAAAATAGGGAATTACTCAGACATGCCTCTTACTTCTTAGGAAGCATTAATAACATGGCTGGCATGATACATCAGAGAGGGACAGGCCAGGAAATAAGCTTCTAATTATCCACAGAACAAGCCCAGCCCAGCATGCTGCTGGTCCTGAAATTTGATGTCCCTGTTAGTTGTATAAACAGCAAGATTTAAAAACAAAGAAGGCAAAAAATCCCCCAAATCCTCGATGTTGTCCCTTGCAGCAATGAGTTCCAGCTGTGCCTGATGTGGAGTAGAACAGAATAATTCCTTCCTTTAATCAGCTGTGATTGTATTTGGCATTTCACTTAAATATGCCTTTATTATTGTCACAAGAGGATAAATAAAAGCATCTTCATTGTCTCTACAACTACTATTTTTATTTCTCCCTACTCTCTACACTCAGTTGTTTGAAGCTTTTGCATTGTCTCTGCATGGAAATTTTCCACTTTTATGATTTATGTTGCGTGTTTTGAACTCATTCCTTGTTCTGCTCTGCTGAATAAAACCAGACACATGTTCAGCTCTGCAGAGAACCCAAAACATTTCTCCCTCCTTGTTTAATTCCACTTTAATGGAGCAGTAGATGTTCATCTTATCTGCATCTACACGGTCCTGGTGCAGTTCTTGTGGTGGCAGTTTGCTTCCTAACATCCAGTCTGAGTGAGCAGGGAATACTTTACCCTCTGTTAGGAGCAAGGAATGTGGGCTGAAGTGCTTCAGGTTTGTAGGGATGGATTTGGACATCAGTTCTTGCAGAAGTTAATAAAAATGAAGTGTCCAGGTTCTTGTTGAAGTCTCTCCTGCAGCCTTTTACTGGTGCACAAACTAAAAGAGCTTCTTTTTAAAGGTTTTTCTGAGGGAAGAGTTGCTGTGACTGCAAAGCCAAGAACTGGAGATCCCAAATAGTTGTCAATAAAGGCTAGCAAAGCAGGGGGTGGTTTTCACTTCCAAGGTCCTGTATCCATTATATCCAAGGATCATCTGTCTAAAGAGGCTCAGATTGAAGCTCCCCAGTGCCTTGCTGAAATGCTGTGGAGCATAAACCAGTAATTGTTTAGCTCAGATTTGTTATTCTGGTATCCCAGAACCAATGTGTGGTGTCTTACCAAATTCCATATGGGAATATCCCATCCCAGCACATCCCCAGATGAGGAATTCGGGGTCTCCTTGATAAATTTAACAGGATCCATGGCATGTACACTCTGCACTGTCCCTTCTGTGGAGGTAGAGGCTTTATATTTATAAAAGAATGGCTCAATTGTTGTAGCTGAATTGTTCCTCTCTGTTCGATCTTTACATGGACAATTTCAGGCTCTACAATAAGTGAATCCAGACTCCTCTAAATGTCTGCAACAATAAAATTTGAGAGGTAATTTGTATTGATCAGTATTTGCCAGTGGAGGGAGAATTTGGATTTACTGTGCTCTTATTAAGGATGCTGTTAGCAACATCGAAAAGAAATGGCTGCAGAAACCCTTTTTTCCTGACTCAAAAAAGCACCAGGGTGGGAGTAATATTGATTCTGTGGTCTTAAATACCAGAATTTGTCTTCTTCATCTTTGATTCCCTCCACCATTTACCAGTTCCTGCATAACACATTTAAATAAATACCTGGAATCAGGTGATTGTGTAGTATTATGGTTTGTTTCATAGTATTGTATAGAATTGTACTGTAAATATTATCATATAGGAGTTGGACTGAGCGATCCATGGGGGTCCCTTCCAACTCTGGACGTTCTGTGATAGGATTAGGCCCCTGTTAGTGTTGATCTGATGAAGGGAGGGAGGGAGGTGAAGTAATAAATGCATCTCTCATTCCCTGATAGGAGCCACATCTGTTCCAGATTCTGGATACAGAGCACACACACACACAGAGTAAATATCAGCGTATCTTGGCTCACTTCAACAAAGGCTACACAAAGGCTCTGGAGATTTATCCTGTTTATAGCAGCAGTTGCTGACCCTGTAAATCAAGTGTACAGCTTTAAAGGGAAACAGAACCATTTGGGATTTCAGAAAAACACAGCTCTCACTCTTGATTCAGTACTTTACCAGCCCCTATCTCTTAAGCTTTCAATCAATAGTGGTTCTTTCTGTAAAAAAATGCTCTGAATGTTGCTTGTGCTCTCCAGAAACAAAATTTTCAACCTAAATATTGGCTGGCTCAATACCAAGCATTGGTTTTGGCCCAGGCTGGAGGTCTGACCATGGCACAGTGAAGGCTGTCCTGTTTACACACCTCATCTCATCTGGAAATACAAAAAACCTGCACAAATCATTACCAACTCGGTCCCCTTAATGATTTGGGAAATTTTGCTGGACCTGTTTTGCAAGTTCAGCTCCATATATTTTTGATGGGGTGATTAAAAGAGACTTTACTGTAGACACTAAAATCCAGCAGCTGCTTTCTCACTAGAGTGAGCAGAATGTTTTTAAACTTGTTTTTGTAGCCTCTCACCCCTACTCTGTCCACCTGTGAGAGTCAGGGATTGTGAGCAGAGCTCTGGAGCCTCACCAGACTTATCAGAAAAGATCTGGCAAGATAAAAAGAAAAGATGAAAAAAGAACCATCACCAACGAGCTCCTGAAAACTGGATTAGAGATCCTGTGTCTCTTTACAAAGCAGTAGGAGGGGATTTGAAGCTTCCATAATGCTTTGAAGAAAATACAGCTTTTATGTTGCTGAGCACACATTTGTGGAGGTATGGCAGGGAAATGAGCTGTTCACTGCTTTCCACATCCAGTGCTGCTCTCACATCGTCCAAAAGATCTGAATGCTGCATACAAATATAAATCATTTGAAGGAGAAGATGCTGGAAGAACAGTTCGTGATTTTTCAGGAGTGTCTTAGATAAATGCTGGCTGTAGAGATGTCTTTCCATGACCTATCTGCCTGTCCCTGGAGGAGTTTTCCCCTGGAATGTCACACATCCCATTTAATATTTGAAATATAAATCATCCTCCTTTTCCAGTTTACCCAGTTGAAACTGCTTCTGCAGCTTGAATTTTGAGACTCTTGGCATCCCTCAAAAGGAAAAAAAAAAAACAACATGGAAAAGCTTTTTGAGGCCATTTCCTACAAGTTCATTTAAATGTCAGTATTTTATGGATTCAAATTTGTTTTACCCATTGTCTGCTAAACTGCAGTTTTTATTACTGAAGCTAAGTTTAGATTCTAAACCCTGCACTCCAGATGTGTTAATCAGAAATCTTTACCAGTATAATTGCAGGAATGTTTTTGACATTCAGTGCCTATCAACTGCCAGAGCAGTTATTGGATGGGTTTTTTCCTATTTCCCTCTTGAAGATTTAATAGGAATTTTCTAGTACTTGTAAACTGCAGAAAGTGTAGTCCAGTTTCTACTTCCTCCATGATTTCAAAGATCCACTTGGAAATGATCCGCGTGCATCTACAGCACTGTGTAATAACCTGAATTCTGAGGTGCTTTGTGGTGCACAAGTTGCTGAGAATTCTCAGCTTCTCTTCATTTCCATGCAGGCACCTTAGATCTGCTATGGTAAAAAGTAACACAAGACAAGGGAAAATGGCCTTAAACTGAAGTGAGGAAAGTTTACATGAGATGTTAGGGAGGAAATCTTCCCTGTGAGGGTGGGGAGGCCCTGGCACACGGTGCCCAGAGAAGCTGGGGCTGCCCCTGGGTCCCTGGCAGTGTCCAAGGCCAGGTTGGACATTGGGGCTTGGAGCAGCCTGGGACAGTGGAAGGTGTCCCTGCATGCATGGGGTGGCACTGGATGGGCTTTAAGATTCTTTTCCAACTCAAACCATTCCACGATTCTATGATTTGTTGAACAGCCCAGCCTCCTTTAAAAACTGGCTGACAAAGGAAGCACCATTCCCTCCCTCACACTCTTTATCTCCCTGGTTTTTATCTCAGCTGTTCAGTCTGTGATTCCATGTGTTAAATTCCTTGCTTTTTAAACTGTATTTACAGTTATTTTCAGGCTGAAGATGGAAGCATATACCTGCCAAGCAAAAACTTGCAAAATATTGCATGAAAGTGCTTCACAGCCTGGTTATTAAATTGCTTTTTAAGTTGCACCTTGTTTTGCAGATTAGAAAACAGTGACAGGAGAAATAAAGCATAACTCTTCGAAAAGTGCCTTGATAAATAAACTACTCCATCTTAGCAAAGAAATCTGTTCCACCTGCAGAGCTGATTGCACTGTGTCTGCAAAACATCTTAGTTCATGTTTGTTACTGGTTTCAGAGATAGTTCAGGAAGGGAAAGTCTGTTCTTTTTCAGCAGGTTTGACTTTGTGTGAACCCTTTAGACTGAGGAAGCTCTGCAACATTCTGCTGAAGGCAAAAGTGCCTGGTACTGCTGTGATGCAAGAAAAGCAGGTTAAACATGAGCCCAGAGCTCTTTGCAGACATGGCAAATAGGAAAAAGGAGCTTATTGTGAATTTGGCAGCTGAGCACTCTGCTCACTCCAGGGAACTCGAAGCAGGGAGTGTTTGCAGAGTTTCCTCCCAGTCACCATCCTGCTGGTACCAAAGAAATGAGAGCAAGGACTTGGAGGCACCTGGCCCCATGCTCTGACTTCCTTTTCATAACATTTACAACAGTCATGACTAAATTTGTTGGAAAAATCTAAGGGGTATACAGGAAGGGACCCTGTGATGAGTGAGGAATAAATTGTGGAACATTTGTAATCTCATGTAAATAAACACACCGCACAGAGGCATGAAAAGTTGGTAATGTCTGGATTTTTGTTTTTCTTTCAGCTCATTCAGACAAACAAATTGAAACACTATCCCAGCATCCATGGAGACTTCAGCAATGACTTCAAGCAGCCCTGTGTTGTGTTCACTGGGCATCCCTCTCTCAGATTTGGGGATGTGGTGCATTTCATGGAGCTCTGGGGAAAATCCAGCTTGAACACTGTTATATTCACAGGTAAGTAAAATGCTGATATCATTATCAAATTAACAGCTTGTGCACTCTGGTTAAGTGTGGCCACATCCCTGGGGCTTTACTCATTTGTTCTGGGACAGAAGTTTTTGACTTCAGTAGGAGCTTATCTAAATTAAGGCCCCGGGACTGGCTGCAGGGACAAATGTAATTATTGTGCCATTTAATTCAGTGTGGCCCTGCAGAGCCAACCTTTGCCATACAGAGTCCATTCCTGCCACGACTGAGCAAAATCTTTGTTACGCACAGCAGTGAAATGCCTACAGGAAATTAATTTTTGAATTAAGAGCAGCTGGCTGCAAGTTAAACCCAGGCAAGACCTAATGGATTGCTGGTCAGAAAGGAGAAACACTTCTTCTCCATGTTCCACTGGAACCACAAACCTTTCCTCATCCCTTCTCCTGCCCTTTCATCAGGCAATGTTTCTAAAGAGGTTTCTGTCCTCTCCGCTGTCCCAGAAGTGGGCACCCCACACAGCCCTGGCACAGTGATCTGAGCTGTTCTGCCTTTGGGCTGAGCTTTGTGCAGATGTTTTTGGGCTGACAGGCACATTTGTAGCTGAAGGTACAGCTCTGGCTCATTCCCCAGGGGAGCCGTTTCCTTTCTCAGTGCTCAACAGGACTTTTAAGTTCCTCCACTTCTCTCCATCTGCTTCTAGTGCTGACCCTGATTAAAAATCCTTCAAGGCCTTCCCTCGAGCTGGGGTTCTGTGCAGGTATATTTATACCTGATGTGTCACCCAAACAGAGCCCTGCAGTGGCCATTGTCCTGATATGAGAAGGCAAAGAGTAATCCTTTAGGTCCTTACTGCTGATTTTGTGTATAAGGAGCTCTGGGATAATGGGAGGTGTGTTCTGTATGATTTAGCCAGGTAAAAAAAGTGTGGATTTTCAGAAAAAGTAATTAGAAATGAGGAGGAGAGCCCTGAGGAACAGATCAAACCTACTCCCACAGCAAGGGTGGGATGGAATCCCACTGTTAAGCTTATTTTCCTCCAGTTTTTGGTGAACAGGAAAGCTCCTGGAAAGCACAAAACCTTCTGAAGAAAAGAGGGCTGGGAAAGGGTTATTTCCTTCTTTCTTCTTTTAACTGTAGACTTGAGGCTAGTGACAAGCAAGTCCCTTTGACTCTTTCACAATATTGGCACCAAAAAGTGTGATGGTATCATGGTACTGTTAAGCCAATTTGGGGAGATTTGAAGTGTGTAATTAACCCTATTCAATGGGAGGGGAGATACGAGGGGGTTCCTGCAGGGAACATAAAGCCAGACTGGTTCTGTGCTGGGAAATGGTGCAAGGAACCTCAGCACTTAGGTCACAGCTGCTGCAGTGCCCATCCCTCCTGACCTTTGAGGCGGTTCAGGAGACATGCCCTAATTACAGTAATTGGGTAAAATTGCAATATGGATATCTTGGAAATAGTGAATTCTACTCCAGTCAGGACTTCAATTAAGCCTGGATGTGCAGAGCCTTTGCTGGGGTGTGTATTCCATGAATCCTCAGGGAACAAGTGGCATTAATCATGTTGTGAATGTGCTGCCCAGGGTGTCAGGAACTGGCCTTTAATGGCAAGAACTCTTACTCTGTGTCTTCTGTAAAGAGAGCCAATTGACCTTTCTGTGTGAGATCCTAATCCTTCAGTGAACCGAGGCAATCGAGCACTTCTGTCAGAGGCTGGCCCTGGCAGGTTGTTAAGGCATCTAAATGTCACTCCTAACAACCTGGGGGTGCAGCAAGTAGTGGCCCTGGAGATTCATTCCCAGTTTGTACTTAGTGAAACTCCAGTTGAGAGCTGCTTTAGGGGGGGTGACCTTGGAGTGCACAGTGATTCCAGATGCTTGTGGTGTTTTTTTCCTAAATTCTATCTATCCATGGCTTTTGTCTCTGTCTGTGGGCACATCCCCTGGGCAGGATGGTCCTACTGCCTTATGGCTGTCTATCCTAGGCCTATTTCCTTTTGATTGTCTCAGCTGGAACAAAACCACATGGTTTAGTGCTGGGTTTGGCAGTTGGACTTGATGACCTTCGAGATTTTTTTCCAACCTAAATGATTCTGTGATCCATGTCTATAGAAATTCCTAGCAGATTAAATTCTTCTGTTCTTAGTACCAGTGAAAATCTGAAGCACCTCCATTGCTGCCTTTGATTTCCATTATTAAATTGCTTTTCTGTTTTAAGCTAAAATCTCCTGTGGTTCTGAAAGAACCCCGGCCCATTGGAGCAGTGTGTGAGAGCAGATGATGTTGTAGCTTTTCCTGTGAAAAACTCCTGGTTTCTGGTAATTAGAACCTTTAAACTACAGACCATCCTGCATTGTTAGTGAGCACTGCTTGTTCACTCCACAGGAACCAGTCAGTCTCCACCTTTCCAATCTGCAATGTAAAAAACAACGACAAGAATATAAATTAAAGCAGCCAGGAGCCAGGACCTGGCTGTGAGGGAATTGTGGTGCTGCTCTGCTGGCTGGTGTCACCTGCAGACATTACTGCTGGAGCAGTATTGAGGAGATTATTGATTAAAAATATCGAATACCACTGAGCCACAAAGAAATTCTAGGAGAAGACATGATATAAAGAAGTCTTCTTTAAAAACCAGCTCCCTGGGAGATGTTTAAAACCATCTCATGCACGTCAGTGCCGTACAGTGGAAGGTTTTATAACTCAAGTGTCACACAGCAGTAAATCAGGAGTCTTGGGGGAAAAGCTAAAGACCTGTGATTCTGTCAGGAAAAGTCAATATGTGTCCTTGACAAGCACTTTCTGCCTCCAGACAGGTGACTTTGGGATTTTGGGTGGTTTCAGAACAGCAGTTCCTGTGTGTCACATGAGTTCCCTGTGAGCCCAGCTCAAGTTGTGTTTTTAACATTCTAAATTTTCCAAGTCCCGTGTTAGGATTTCTTCATTAGAATTTCTCCCTTTTCCAAGGCTCTCCTGTCCTTATGAGTAGTTCAGAGAGGCTTTGGACTGGATTTTATATGGGATTCCTAGCCCAAAAATCCGTATGTGTACATTATCTGAACCTGCTGATTCAGAAATGCTGAACAGGTGCTGCCTCAAATCTCTGTGTCCTCCACAACCCCAGATGGATGGAAAATCTCCCTTCTGGTAACTTTTTAAACTTTTTACAATTTCATGGCACATCTCCAGCAGAGAACTTCTGCCTGACTTAAGCTTTCTGTTTTTCCCTAATGACTTTTTCTGATTTAACCCTAATTGATCACTGATCATTCTTCAGCTACCAACTTTCTCAGTATTCCTATTTTTAAACTTCTATTCATTGCTATTAAACTTAACTGACATAAAATGCCATTTTTACATTGATATTTTTAGGCTTTGTTTCACTGCCACCACCACATCTGCTTTTAACTAATACGGCTTTTTGACCAGTGTAATTTTTATTTCATCTTTGTGGATTCATGGCTTCATGTGCACGTCCTTACACAACTCTCATTTTTTGTTAATATTTCTCACTTTAGTGTTCCCAGGCCGCTACTCTGACAATTCCTTTAAACTTGGGAAAATTATCCCTTTGGCAGTTCCAAACATTTGAATCATTGCCTGGTGCCATGTTCTGTTCTCTCAGGGTAAATACCCCCACGTTGTGCTCAGTGGCCAGCAACAGATTCTGAGGTTTTTAGATTTTTAGGTGAGCAATTAACTTGTCTTTCTGTTGGATCTCACTCTGGTGCTGAACTTCCTCTGGTAGGGTTTGAAGGAGATTTTTTTCTTGCTGTCTGCATGAGGAATCCAACCAGTGCTGTGCTCTGCTGCCATGTCAGAACATCCTAGATGGCTCTTTAAATCTAGACTGGAGTCTTTGAATTTCAGTTTCCTTTGAGCTCATCCTTTCACAGCCTCAGCAGGTCCCAGAGAATTCCTCCTGCTGTGTTCCAGCCAGGCTTGAACTGCACTTCACTCTGCCTGGTGTCCTGTGAGGCCCTGTGGTTCAGGATCATCCAGCAGATGAGGCTTTTATGCATCCCCTTCTCTTTTCCCCAATTTGTACTTATCAAACTAATACCAGTTCTTTTTTTTTCCAGCATTCCCTTTATGCCATCCATCCCCACAGTTATCAGGTAGATAGGATTGGCATCATCTTTTCCATACCATTAGTTGGTGACCCCCTGAATCAAGAGGTTACCTGAATCCTACAGTGTCACCTGAGATCTACAACTGGCATTCACCAAAAACAAAGTCTTTTTCTGTAGTGTTCTCAATGTTTTATTACTCTCTGTGGGAGTAAAAGCTCATTCAGTGCCTGACTTTATCCTGGCAAACCTCTAATCCAGTAATAAAAGGATCCTTGGGTTCCCACCAGCCTAAACCTGGCTCTTAGATTCAAAAGAATAAATATATATATTTATATATCAAGATATGACCTTCATGCTGCATTTTTGTCATAGTGAAAACCAACTTGCCATTTGGATTACCTTACAAGACCCAAAATGTCTACATTTTGCCTTCCTTTACAGGAGCTGATTAAAAATAAGAGATGATGTTTTTGTCTTGATTAAATTTGTTCTAAAAAGCATGCAATAATGTGTTCAAATGAAACAGTATTGCTCTGTTGCTTGATTAAGGTAAGACTAATTGTGGGCGTAATTTTCATCAAATTAATTGAAAATAATGGGTGGGGGAAGGAGGAAGGGAAGAGAAATCTGGAACAGAATTAACACTGAACAACAGCTCTGGCTAGGCTGGAACCAGAGAGGAATTGGGCCATCTTTGTTGTTAATGGGCTTTGAGTGTTTGCAACATTTCTCTTTCCAGAACCCGATTTCTCTTACCTGGATGCCCTGGCTCCCTATCAGCCCTTGGCAATGAAATGTGTTTACTGTCCCATTGACACGAGACTCAATTTTATTCAGGTGTCTAAATTACTCAAAGAAGTCCAGGTAATGAATTTTCTGCTGCCTTTTCTTACATTCTTCACACAGCTGAAATAAATAAATGAACGGTGAGCAAATGTTGCATTAAACAAAAACTGAGACAACACCCAGATCCCTTTTTTCCATGAACAGGACACAGCATTGAGCTCTGCTTTAGAAAAGGTCTAAGAAAAAGAGGTTTCTTGTAGTACCTGCTGTCCCCCTCGACTCTTTGGGGCTTTACTGGCCTATCCCATTTGTTTCTACTAAAATTTGCTTTCTGACTCAGCTATTAAAATAATAACCACATTTTTTTCTGGCTGAGTTTTTCCCTGTGTTCCATCTTGCTGAACTCTGAAATACACATTCTTCCAAACCTCCTAACAGTGCCTGGATCCCTTTATCTCATTGTTCTGTGACCTGGCTTGTCACTGCAAACTGATAGCACTGCCATTGCCTGGGTTTGGATAAACATCTCCTTCCACGTCACTGCTGATGTATTGTGCTCTCTCTAGAGCAGCTTGTAGAGGCCACTGGCTTCTCCTTTGGCTTCCTTATATCCTGCAGTGGCCACCAGCCTGTTGATGCTTTGTTAACATATTGCTGGAAAACTCCGGGAGTTGTTTTTGCAGCCTTGTTTATTGACAGCCGAGGTTTCTGCAGCCTCACATGTTGACTCTTGAGATGCTCTCCACCACTGTTGCCATTTGCTTCCAGTTTATCTGGCAAGGATTTGGGAGAAAAAACTATTTAATATTTTTAGTTTTTCTCTCCTTGTTGCAACTGTGATATCAAAGTGATGACTAAAGACACAAATTTTGGGCGGCTCGCCGCTGCACACAACTCCTGCCCCTGGAGCAGTTTATTCCAGTGCTGATGGGAATTCCACGGTGCTGTTTTCCAGCCCCTGCATGTGGTGTGCCCGGAGCAGTACACGCAGCCCCCTCCCACGCAGTCGCACCGCACGGACCTGATGATTGACTGCCAGCCCCCGGCCATGTCCTACCGCCGCGCCGAGGTGCTCACGCTGCCCTACAAGCGCCGCTACGAGAAGATCGAGATCATGCCCGACGTGAGTCCCTGCAGGGCACAGGCACGGGGGGTTCCTGCTCACGCAGCCAAATTCCAGCTCAGCAGCCTCTGTAAAGTCATGGAATCACAGAGTTGTTGTGGTTAGAAAGGTCTTTAAGGTCATCAAGTCCGGCTGTCAACCAGCGCCACCACCGTGGTTGGCACTAAAGGGTGGCCTCAAGTGCCACTTCCAGGGAGGGGGACTCCTCCACCTCCCAATGCTTGAGCACCCTTTCCGTGAAGGAATTTTCCCTAATAGCTAACCTAAACCTCCCCTAGTACAAATTGAGGCTGTTTCCTTTTGTCCTGTTCCTTCTTCCCCCCTGGCTGCCCCCTCCTGTCAGGGAGTTGTGCAGAGATGCCTGAGCCTCCTTTTCTCCAGACTGAGCCCCTTCCCCAGCTCCCTCAGCCTCTCCTGCTGCTCCAGCCCCTTCCCCAGCTCCGTTCCCTTCCCTGGACACTCTCCAGCCCCTCAAGGTCTCTCCTGTCAGGAGGGGCCCAGAACTGTCCCCAAGACTGGAGGTGCAGCCTCAAGAACTAAAGATATTTGTCCTAAAGATGTCTTGTGGCTGGGATTTACAGTTGACTCTCATCACGAAAGCACATTCTGTCAAAGAGGGAGCTAGAAAAGAAGCATTTTTGAGAGATAATTTCACTCTATAAACTAATGAGAATTGAAAACAAAAATGGCTGAGAGAGCTTGGGGTTCTTCAGCCTGAGGAAGAGACCTCAGGCCCTTTCCAGCACCTGAAGGGGCCCCAGGAGAGCTGGAGAGGGACTTGGGACAAGGGATGGAGGGACAGGACACAGGGAAAGGGGAGTTTGGGGTGGGAAATTGGGAAGGAATTCCTGGCTGGGAGGGTAGGGAGGAGCTGGGCTGGAATTCCCAGAGAAGCTGTGGCTGCCCCTGGATCCCTGGCAGTGTCCAAGGCCAGGCTGGAGCACCCTGGGATAGTGGGAGGTGTTGGGGTTGGAATGGGATGAGCTTTAAGGTCCCTTCCCACCCAAAGCATTCCATGATTCCGTGATTGTGAGCAAGCAAAAACTGTGTTCAGGCGAGTTGTCCTTTGCAAGAAAATCCCATCTCACAATACAAAAAGTGATCTCTGCCGTGAGTGAGGCAACCAGTCACGTCCAGTTTAAATATGAAGAAATTGAGACAGAGCAGTTTGAATTAGTGCCCCAGGACCATGGAAAGGATCCAAAGAACCTGGGAGTTAGGAGCCAGGAGTTCTCTTTCTCCTTCCCCAACTGTACCTACTGTTAGAAGTACCCCTCCCATTAAGGATCAGTTTTCACTCATGGTAAAGAAGCAGTGAAAAGGCTCATTTGTATTCCAAGAATTTCCATAAATGGTTAATTCCTACAGGCAACAGGAGCCCAGCAGGTTAATGGATTGCTTGTAGCCATCTAAAATGTGGATTACTTATCCCCACAACATCTATTAATGATTTATTAACCCCATAAATGAAACCCAAATGTACCCATATTACAAAGGGTGACCCATATTCTGACAGACACGAGCTTAAAATATTTTTTTGACAATCCAATCAGCACAAATGTGTCCTTGGAGCAAAGGTGACAGTGGCTTTTTGCAAGCAGGCATTACTGCCCTTTGGAAACTGGAATATTGAGTGACTTCTCATTGGAGTGTAGAAGGAGGAAGCATCCTTTAGTTAAGCCAAACATGAAGTGCAGAACTGGGACCCACGTAACAAATCCCTCATCCAGCCCACAGCACCCACTGCCACCATTTCACACCAATTCTGTGAGGAGCCTGCCCAGCCCACTGCTTGGAGACAAGGAGAGGGCTTTAATTAGAAAATATGCTTGGCTGCAGCTCCATCTTGGCATGTATATTTAATTGTTTGGGAAAATTCTGTCTTTATTGGATCCTATTAAACCTGAGACTGGTAAAACGTGGCTTCCATTCACCAGCATGAAACCAGTCCAGAGTTCAGAGTGCAGGGACCCAGCCTGGGGCTCACCGATTATTCAAATTCCACTGAAGCTTTGGGTTTCCCCCTGAACTCTGAGGGTGGAACTGAGCCTTGTACGAGAGCCTGTCCCTTGTGTCAGCCTCTGAAGGGACTGGATTCCAGCTCTCCCTGCACTTCCCAAAACTGCTGGGAGGGAGGATGCTCTGTAGGGAATGTGGCATTCACCAGCCTGGGAAAAAGCTGATTTCTAACGCCTTCCCTTTAACTTGGAGAGTTCCAGCAGAAACCTCGAATATTGACAGAAATGGCCTTTTTTTCCCACTCCTCTAACAAATAACATCCAATTATATTCACACAGGAGTCCTAATTTCAGAGCTATCCATGCTCAGGGAGGAGAAACATCTCATGATTTTCCATATCCAGGGATTCTTCAGGCTGCTTGTTCAGCCTAAGAAGAGAAGGCTCTGGAATGACCTTTCAGTACTTGAAGGAGGAATACAGGAGAGCTGAAGAGGGACTTTGGACAGGGGATGGAGGGACAGGACACAGGGAATGGCTGAGGGCAGGGATGGATGGGATATTGGGGAAAAATTCTTCCCTGTGAGGGTGGGGAGGCCCTGGCACAGATTGCCCAGAGAAGCTGTGGCTGCCCCTGGATCCCTGGAAGTGTCCAAGGCCAGGCTGGACGGGGCTTGGAGCAGCCTGGGATAGTGGAAGGTGTCCCTGCCCATGGCAGGGGGTAAAACTGGATGAGATTTAAGGTTCCTCCCAATCTGATCCGTTCTGGGATTTCCCTGGTTCCAAAGCTGCATTTCACAACTCACTGCAAAAGCTGCTTGGTCTGTAGCTTCTGAAAAAACTCCTGAGAGCAAGGCTGTGCTTCAGGACTGTTAATGGGATGCCATTCCCCAGCTCCAAGATATGCAAATCATCTTCCAAAGAGGATCTTGCTCCTTTTTAAGGGAACTACATGGTCCTGGTAAAAACTGGATGCAGCTTCCCCTTCTGCTGAGTGGGTTGTGCAAGACGGATTTCAGACATGATGGATGGGGCTCCCTGGTGTGGGAGTATTTGCTGCTTAATGTTCCCTTTTCAGTACTTTAGGGTTCCTGAATATATAGGAATTTCTGTGCTGCAAGGAAAGGGCATTTGTTTCATATGGGCTCCCACAAGCCCTGGGGTTCTGTGAAGGCTCAAGTGGCAATTGAAAAGGGTGTTCTATAGCTCCTAGAAACCTTGCAATGGCTTGTTATTTGTCAAAACCGTGTTAGACCGAAATGGAATGATGAAATCCACCCTGGAAAAACCAGTAATTGCTGGATCTGCTGCAGGGCTGGGATTTGTGTGTGAAGTACAGCTGAAAGTCTCATAAAAGAATGGCTGTTGCAATGAAGTCCTGAGCAGGGCCCTCTCCTGACATCCCCAGCCCCTTTCCCAGCTCAAAGTTCTGCCTGGATTCTTCCAGCTTTTGAGAGCCAAGGAGCTGGCTCAGCGTGGCTCCAGTCAGTGCAGACTGATGCTGTGGTAGAGTGAAATTTCCTTCCCAAAACTTGCAGTGATTCAGATCCTGGCCTGTCAGACTAATGGAAATTTACTTCTACTGCTGGACCTTGTCTATATTTCAAACACTTCACCGAGGAGCAAAGGCAGGGCAGGCAGGCCTGTTGTATCATAATGAGATTTACACTCACAGCAGCTTTTGTTTGGAGAGAGGTTTTAACAGTCCCAAGGCATCAGGCTGGAATGGCTCTCCCAGGGATTGTGCAAAAACCTTTACACTTCCAATAATTTGTTCTTCTCAGCATCTGCTTTTCACTTTCAAAAAATATATATATATAATATAATAATAAAAAAGACAGCTTCTTAGAAATTGGTTAGGCATTGTCTGCTCACAGGAGAAAGGTGGGAAAATGGAAAACACTTTCTGGAGCAAACAGATAAAATTAAACAGCAGTGTCTGGGCAAATAAAGTGCCTCCAGTTTAATTACAGCTGAACAATGGTGCGGATCACTCGGTGCCGGCAGCAGACACTTCACTGAGGGCTCTGTGCTTTTAAAACACTCAAATTGTCAGTTCTTCAGGACACAGCCCAGCCAGGAGAGTGTCAGTGTGCAAGGCACAGCCTGACACAAAGTGAAATCATCAGAAACCACTGCAGAGAAGAATTAGAAAAACAGCCGTTATAATTGAGGAGCTTTCATCTTGACTTCTTTTCCTTGCTTTCACCTCACCTTTCCAACTTCCTTCTGTGTTTCAGGGACTAAGGAGTTTTGAATTCTGTCCTTCTTCCCACCCTCAGCTCATTTTGGTGACCCCGCATTATCCAGTGTCTGACCTCCGTGTTCCTTTGTCCCTGACTCTTCCCCCTTGGCTCAATGTGCCTCAGCCTCACGAAAAGTCAGTGAAATAAAACCTGTTTGCTTCTGCTGCTCAGCCCTGCCCCAGCTCCCAGCTCACTGCAGAATTGCCTGGAGTCTCTCTGCGAGTTGGACCTCGCCTTTTGACATTCCACCAAAACTGCTCTTTCCCAGCTTTTACCAACCTTTCCTTACACAAAGGAAAAGAGTGCAGCCTCTATTTTCTCCTTAAAAATGTCTCCCACCTCACTCTGGTGTCCTTTCTCTCCGGGCCGTTCAGCCTGAGAGAGTTCTCCTCCCTCCTCCCCTCTTCTGTGGGCTTGGAATGTATTATCCTTCATTCTCTTTGCCTTTTTTTTTTGTTGCTGTACCTTTTCTGTGGTTGGTTTTACCCACAGGTTGTCCTATTTAGTTAGATGGAACTCAGATCTGCTTTTCTGCTCCCAGCCTGCCTTTGCCTGCCTACATTAATGTCTAGGTTTGTTTTCCCTTTCATTTTTGATGGCTGGCTGTAAGATAACACTCTTCTAGCCAGGCACTCATCTCCCTCTTCCCAGTCAGCTTCAACAACAACATCCCATCCTGACTTGACATTCTGACCCATAAAATGGTTACTATATTTTGAATATTTTGATTTATGCCATTTTTATATCTTTCAAGTGACTCATCTCTTGCATCTGCAAGCTTTACTGCCTTTACTTTGAAGATATTTCATGTCCTTGCTTCCCCTACCTGTCGTTTTTCATTCAAATCCAAGCCTAATTTCTGCTTCTGCTGGTTCTGTTTTCCACCATCCTTTTGTAAATTCCTCAAACAACTGTTCCCTGCCTGCTCCCAGGCTCCTGGGGAAGAGCTTCATTAAACAGCCATAAATCTACTTCATTACACTCCTTAAATACTCCTTAAACTGCATTTTTGGCTCAGGATTGGCAAAGAGGCAGTGGTTAGAGTTAGTACTGAATGGTTAGAGTTAGTTCTGTTGCTTGGAATCCCGCCCAGGGTTATTCCCTGGTGGTTGGTTGGTGTCTTTCTGATTTGGTTTCCAGGTTTTGGGGATGAGGTTCCTCCTGCTGATCTGGAGCCCTGGTCCAGCAGTTGCACATGGAACATGCACATGGAAAGGAAGAGCTTTAATTCATTGCTCAAAACTGCAGACTGTACCGTGTGCTTCTTTTATTTCTTCACTGGATGTTGGCTCTGTGGAAGCCCAAAGCCAAGATCTGGGCATTTGCAAGTGATAATAGCAAAAGCTTTAGTATTTATGGCACTATTCTTTATCCACTGAAGTTAATGAGACTTTAAAATCTGCTCCAGAGAGAGCTGTGGGAGACCCCCAGCGAGTGACAGCTCTGTTAAGTTGGGGTTAACTCAACAACTGAATTAAAACCCTTGGATTGTGTCAAATGTGAGGCTGAAAGCCTGACAAGACGTGACTCAGATCACCCACTAATGATTCTACAGATGCCCTTCACTCCGGGATGTTCTCTGGTGGAAAAGCCTTTGTTCCTTTAGGTCTCATTAGCAAAGTTCCCCAATTCCCATCCTGCCTGCAGCATGCCTGTGCCTTGTTCCCTGTGCCTGCTGCTCGTGAATCCACAGGCACATTTCAATTCCCTCTTCACCCCATGTGTTCGACCCCACATTCTTTGGTACCTCTAAAGGATCTGACAGTTACAGAATTCCTGCACTTGGCCCCTGGTTTAGCAGGGGGTGTAAAACCACGGCTGGGTCTGTTGGAGACTCCTCATGTGTGTGGTTACAAGGGCCTGGCCATCAGAGCTCCTCGTACTTAAATAATTCATTAATAACTAAGTTACTTTAAAAATTAAGGGATAAGAAGACGTAGGAGGGGATGGAAATTATCCTTCTCTCCTGACACCACCATCCAAATTTAAGTGACATGGCACAAAGACCACATTTTTAGTTCTGTTACAAAACTGACTCTACAGATCCTCCCTGCATGTGAAAAGGCGACTGCACAGCCTTGAAGCAATTTTTGTCCTGTTGAATGTACACTGGGAAGATGCTTTTCTGCACCCAGAAGCTGGGTTTGGGGTGTGTGAGGAGCAGGGGAGTGGAGGGATGGAGGATGAGGCGGGTTCTCCATTCAGGTTTTGCTGAGGAGTAGTTACTGTAAAAACCTCTGCAGGTGTGACCTCCAGGGCTTTCTCTGAAGTCAGGCAGATCTTAAAACCTTCGGGCTTCTCTAGTACTTGGCAGGGGATATTTCTGTCACTTACAAATTCCATCCTGTTTAGGGGCTGGGATCTGGGTGGGAATTGCTTCATGCCCAGCAAGCTCCAAGGCTGTATCCATAATTCCACCTAGAAATGGAAGTGCCTTCAGGGCTTACGTGGCCAGAACCCAGCTGCAGTTACCAACAGTGATCATAATGTGCCTCAAAAAAATGTGAGACTTCAAATTGCGGAGACTTCTGCCCCTGCTGTTCCCAGTAGATGCTGTTCAAACCCCCACTGTCCCTGATGGCCAGAAACATCCTTATTTCCAGCCTACACATAGTCACTGCTGGCCTACACACATTTATTCTTAACATCATGTTTTAGCATAAATACATTTTCCCTTTTGTTGGTATTTTCCCTGTGGTGTTTATGTAGAATAATCAAATTCTCCCTTTGGCTTTTTTTTTTTGCCAGGCTAAACAAGCCATGATATTTAGCTTCCTCTTACAAGACAGCTCCTCCTGCCCTAATCTACCCTTCAGAATCTCATACTTGAACTGAAATTACCCACAATTTACAAGTAGTTCAGCTGAAATCTTGCCAGGCCCAATGTACGAGCAATAGCTCATCTCAGAGAGAATTACCTGATATTTTCTGGGCTTGCATTTAGCTTTCTGTGGCCATGTCACATTTGTGACTCTCCTGGGATGGACTAATAAACCTGAACCCTTCACCTCTGTCCTTTGCAGCAGCTGCCAGCCCTCAGCAGAAATTCTCTGTATTAGCCCCATCCCTGGCCTTCATTTTGTGCTATTGAATTTCATCTTGGTTTTCTCACTCCAGTTCTTGAGGTCTTTGAGTTTTTCTTCTCTCATAGCCTGGTCTTTCTTTCTGTTAAAGGTGCCCTACAAACTTCAGTGGGACTTTCTGAACACTCCTCCTCGTTCTGTCCTGAGGTCATTAATAAAAACTGGGAGTAGACTCAAGGCTGACCCTTCAGGAATTGCAGCAGCAGCCCAGGAGTTGCCTGGGAATCTCTTTCCTTTAACCAGTGCTTTCCCCACCTCAGGACTGCCAGAGAAATCCACAGTTCAGGGTTTCCCGTGTGTTTCTCTGGTTTGATCCCACCTCTAATGCAGAGAGCCCACATTTAATGCAGTTTGAAAATCTGGAAAACACATTTAATGATGTGTTTAATGTTGCAATGACCCAGCTGGGTCCCTTTCTAAGTACACATGCTATCATCTAATGTACACATCAGTGATTTCAGATCCTAAAAGTTCAGGGGATTTTAATTGCTGGTCAGTTTGCTGTGCTCCTGCTTGTTCTCCATATCCAGCTCACCTGACTCAGCCCCAACTTTGCCTCTCTGGGCTGGGTCAGCCTTCCTGCATCTTCTCCAGTGTAAGCCAGAGGTAAAGAGGGAGAAGGGAGGAGCTTGGGGAGGTGTCCCAAAAATCTAAGAAGAAATTACTGCAGCTGGGATGTTAAAATCCTGTTGTACATCCAGCATGTCTGGTCCCTGGGAGAATCCTCCACAGGACCAAGACCACGTGTGCTGAAAGTCTGGTCCTGCCCTGATTTTGTTCACTGATTATTCAGCCTTGTTTTATTTTTACTGTGGAGTTTCAGGTCCTATCCTCAGTGGTTGTTTAGCCCCTCAGTGCCAACAAGAGGATTTTTGGCTGGTGAATGAAGACAAACCTACGAGGAGTTGTCCCCGTTGAAGTCTTTAGTAAAGACTTAAGAGTCTTAAGTTCTTTTTTATCAACAGCTGTAGTTTGGCCAACAACAGTGTTTGTGCTCACAGGGTGTGTGTCAAATCCCCTTTTGGGGTGGAAAATGCAATCCTACAGGAAGGACTTAATGGTAAAAATATCTTTCCTCTGGTTTAGCATGGGCAGACAGCTCTGATCACAGGAGAACATCCCAAGCTAAAAACTGAAACACACAGTGCACACATCCCCCCCAGATTTACCCTAAGTGCTCATCCATGGGCAAGGGACTGATTAATGTGGTGTTAGATCTCAGTGTCCCTGCCCTGGTGGCTTTCCTGGTGCCAGCATGTGACATGGGGCTCGGGATAATGACTGGAAGGAAGACTGATTTATTCCTGCATGGTGGGGGGCTTTTCAATCTCACACACAAAGGCACTACAAGAGCCAGCCACTGCAAGTTGGACAAATTCAGCCTTGAAATGAGACACGGCTTCCTGCCTGCCAGGAGAATTAAAGTTTGAAACCACTCATGAGGGGAAACAGTGGAGTTGCCATAGCTTGGAGTTCAGACAAGACTTGCTGCCTCTGTGAAAAGGGTCTCTTTAATCCAGCGTTTTGGAGGAGTTCTGTGATTTGTGTGTGCAGGAGGTCAGTTGAAAGGAGTGGAGCAGTGTAGCCTGGCCTTGGTGGGTGAATTACTGGATGTGATTAAATGACCTTTTTGGTTTGGGTCACTGAGTTTCTATAATAAAAGGATTGGCTGCCACATGGAGAGGGCTGTGAGCTGGGGAGGAAATAAAAATGAATGTCTGTCCTACTGTCTTTCTGACTGTAAATAATCCAAGTGTTGTTATTTAGCCTGTTTAAAACCTGCAGAAATGTTAATAGCAAAACACTTGAGTGGCAGGAGAAGACTTTGGTTCCAAGCAACTCCCTGTTCCTTAAGGATCTTTCTCTGTACAGGATTTGTCATTTTGCTCTTCATCAGAGCCCATTTTTATCGATCCTCCTCAGGCAGGTGGTGGGAATGGAAAGTGCCTTCGACCACTGGGAAGGCAGCAGAACTCACTGCTGCAAGTGCTGCTATTTTTAGGTCCCAGGAGAAATCTGAAGCAGTGATTGTCATTATATTTTCATTCTCTTTGCCTTCAACAACAAACCGTAAAGTCTGTATTCAAATTGCCTGCTTTAAAGATTATGAACAGAGTCCCAGAGTAACAGCAAGCTGAATTGCTCCAGCAAATTTGGATTTCTAGGATTCACCAAGTCTGAATACAGACAAAATCTAGGGATTTTTAATGCAACCTGTGTTTTTCCAACACAGCAACTGCTTTATTCCAAGGAGCTGCTCTCAAAACGTTCCTGCAGCTTTAACAGTGGCAGGTGAGGTTTTCAGAAGTTACTAAAAGGAGCTGAACTTTGCCACCATCGAAGCTAACAGAAAAACCCTCTCAGTGCTTAGGTGGCAAAGGGATTTGGCATCCTGGCACCTTGAATTCCCTTGGAGGGAAAAAGAGAATAATTTTCTCCATTTGTGAGCACTGTTTTCATCAGGATTCCTTTGGAAAAGTGGCTGGAGGAGTTGCTTCCCAGCTGGCCAACTTCCACTGGTCCCACCAGGTGCCATGCTGCCCACTCCAGGCACTGCCAGCAGTGTTGGATCCAAACTCCAAGCCAAGACTAAATTTTATGTCTTTCAGGGAAGACTTACATAAAAGGCAGTGGAAAGGGTTTTGTGCAGCATTGTTGGAATAATTTCAAACTAATCAACAGTGGGTTGATTGAAAACATTGGGGTTTTAAGGACAAACTCTTTTTATTCCAGATATTCTGCAGTCAGGAACTGGAAGGAAACTCATTTTGATTTTTCATTGTCCATCAGCATAACAAACATCATAATGCTGGATTAGATCATGAGTTTTACTGACTAAAATTATTAATGAAGCAGTTGTCCTTTCACACAAGGGTTCTCTGTGCTTATTACGGTTTTTGAGACCAGCCCTGGTTCCTGCAAACCTCGTGCTGCTCTGCTCACGGTGTGAAATCCATAATTTTGGGAGCTGGAAGGAGGCTGGGCAGGTCCGAGGAGCTCTCAGTCTATCAGTGGCTTTGTGTTTACAGTTCATTAGCCCATGTTTAAAAATACCATGCTGCTGATTTATCTCACAGCTGGGTTCGTGCACGTTTCGAGCTGATCAAGTGCTGAACAAAATCTCCTTTTGCTTCAGCTTGCAGATTCCCTCGTGCCCTTGGAGATCAAGCCTGGTATTTCCTTGGCAACAGTTTCTGCTGTGCTGCATACTAAGGACAACAAGCACGTGCTGCAGGTACAGTCTAATGGGAAAGGGAGAAAAATATCCTTACTCTGGCTTTTCCTGCCATCCAGGACCCCAGGAGCCCCTCCTACAGCTCCTTCCCACCGGAGCAGAGCCCTTGGCAGAGGCTCTGCCCTGGCGTGTGCGAGTGAGGAATGACACCCGGGGCAGGGAGTGGGATGCAAATAAATCTCTCTGCTCTCTTTTCCTTGGCCGTGTGCCTGGCTGAGATAAAAGGGGAAGTGAGATAATTCCTGAAGAGAGGCTACAAATCATCCTGCTCTCTGCCATAGTCAGGAACAGCATCAGTCAACCTCTCAGGACCAAGGGTTAGAGGAGAGAGATGACCTGGGACATCAGACTTGGGAAGGGACTATCTGCCTTCCATTGCCTGGAAGTTGTACATCCCTGTAAATCCCTGTGCACTCCCTTCCTGCCATCCCTTCAGGCTGGCACTGGAATTCCTGGCGTGAGCACTCTGCAGGAGGAGCTGATGTCCAGGGACCTGCTCAGCTGCAGTGGCTGCCCTGGTCCCTTCTCTCTCAGATCCATGAGCCTGCAGGGCCTCACTGAACAGCCCTTCCCACACTGGGCAGCAGAGCTGGCTGGGCCCAGGACACTTGGGCAGAGAGCCCAGTGTGGAAATGTCAGGGGCATGAAGGTTGGTGAGGATTTCTGAGCACAGCAGACAGGCTGCCCTCCTCTTCCCAAGCTGCTTCCCTGGAAACCCTCAGCAGCAGTGGAAGCATCGAAGTGCTGCAGTGGAATTGGTCTGAGGCTGCTGTTGTCCATTTGCTGTCTTCTCCACTCATTACTGCTGCCAAATAAACTTAGACCTGGGCTTAAAATGCCAGAGTCCTCATAAATGGCTGGAGTTAAGCCACATTCTCATTCCCTGAGTAGTTGCTTGCTCTGAATTTGCCCGTTTCCCAACCTGCGGCATCCTTTAGGGTGGGATTTTTTTCCTTCTCATCCATCAGCTCCCTCCAAAACCTCCCCAACCTCCTGCCAGCAAGAAGAGGAAGCGGGTGAGTGATGATGTGCCCGAGTGCAAATCTTTGAAGCCGTTGCTGAGTGGCTCCATCCCCGTGGACCAGTTTGTGCAGACTCTGGAAAAGGTGAGGAGTCTTTGGTGGGAGGTGGGATTCCTGCAGACTCCTGCTCATCTCAGATGTGCTGCTTTGGTAGCAGAGAGAGGGGAGATGATTTTAGTGTAACTTGAAATGGAGAAAAGGCCAGTGAGTTCCCAAAGTGCTCCAGGATGCCCCTGCACTTCAGAATAGAGGGAATTGTCCCCTGTGGAGCCGTGTCCTGATACGGGGGCTTCATGTCACTGATCTACTCCTGTTTCCCATGGAAGCAGAGCTTTTGGGTGAGGGATTTGCCTCACAGAAGTTTTGGATTCAGCAGCTGAGGGAGTCTCAAAAGCTTTTAAATTTCTACAAGATTTGTGAGAAGGTAACAGAGGGAAGAACAGATCCTGGAAATGCCTCCACTGGTGGAGGAGCCTCCTGGGGAAGCTGCAGAAATTTGGTTGCTGCTCTTGTTCTCACCTGCAAGACTTCTTGGAGAAAATTAGCAGGGAAAAGGGCAGGATTGCAGCATTCCAGGGCCTAAAGGGGCTCCAGGAGAGCCAGATATGGACTTGGGACAAGGGATGGAGGGACAGGACACAGGGAATGGCTTTCCACTGCCAGAGAGCAGGGATGGATGGGATATTGGGAAGGAATTCTTCCCTGTGAGAGTGGAGAGGCCCTGGCACAGGGTGCCCAGAGAAGCTGTGGCTGTCCCTGGATCCCTGGAAGTGTCCAAGGCCAGGTTGGACAGGGCTTGGAGCAACCTGGGATAGTGGGAGGTGTCCCTGCCCGTGGCAGGGAGTGGCACTGGGTGAGCTTTGAGGTCCCTTCCCACCCAAACCATGCTGGGATTCCATGAAATTCCCTCCTATCCCTGTGCCCTGGTCTCTCCTCTCTCTCAGTTTTCCTGAGCTGTGCTGACTTCCCTCTCTCCCTCCTTCCCACCCCAATTCCAGCATGGCTTCAGCGACGTGAAGGTGGAGGACACAGCCAAGGGCCACATTGTGCTGCTGCAGGAGGCAGAGACCCTGATCCAGCTGGAGGAGGACTCCACCCACATCATCTGTGATAATGACGAGCCCCTGAGGGTCAAACTGCGGGACCTGGTGCTCAAATTCCTGCAGAAGTTTTAGCTCATGGACATCAGGAGACTCTGCAAGGAGAGAGCCTGGAGCAGCAGAACTTGGAGCTGCCCAAGGAGAGAGAGAGAGAGAGAGAGAGAATTCTGTGATTCAGAGAGACCAGAAATCACCTTCCCTTTGTGGAGGAGCAAGGGAGTATTTTTCATATCTATCTATTTTTTAAATCTTATTTTTAACCTGTTTTGGAATACTTTGGAGGAGATTCCTGCTGTGTAAAATCGGGAGCTGGGAATCTTACAGGAGATAGAAGCTGCAGAGTAAATAACTGGAGTGTTTATTTACAACATCAGGGTGATCTGCTGCTCCTCTGTGTCCCTCAGCAGTGTCTGCCCCAGTCCTTCACCTGACAGAACTCTGTGGGAATATTGAAACAACGACCTTTCCCCTCCCACTGCTTCTTCCCAGTCCCCAGATCCCATTCCCTGCCTGTTGCTCACGTGTCCTTCACTGCCACACGAGGAGGAGAGAGCTGGTGAGGCAAAGATTGTATAAATAAAAATGGAAAAAGGGGGTCTGGTGGACATGGAGAACCGTGGGAAGAGCCTGGCCATTCCCTGCATGAGCAGAGGCACTTTGGAAAAGCTTTATCCTGTAGGAATTTAAGTGTTTATTGATGCTGCAGCCTCACCTGTGACATCCAGATCTGTCCATGGAGCTCCAGGCTCCTCACTCAAGCTGGTTCCTCCTGGGTTCCTCCATCAGCAGTGGAGGAAACACCTCAGGAAGACACTTGGGGAAGTCCATAAAGTAGGAAAGTCGCTAGAGCTCATAAAAAACCTTTTGAGATTGAAGTGCCTCTTGTTCCTACCTTCCAAAAACTTGTCCTTGCAGCCCCCCCCATCCCAAATCCTGGATGGAACTCTGAGTCATTTATCCAAAGCCATCTGTGCTGCAGAGCTGGGGAGGCTTTTCCCTCCCCAAATCACGTATTTGGGGTCTGACCTTAGTCAATAGTAATGCTTTTAAAGGGGACCCATTTCTCAGATTTACTGTTGTTCATTTTTTATTGGATTGTTTTGTATTTATTTGGTGCTAAAAAATAAAGAGCAGAGTGAGACTGCCAAGGTTTATAAAAAGTGAGACTCCCATGGTTTATAAAAGCCTCTCCATGCCCTTTCCACATCCTTGTCCCAACACCTTTGGGAAATAAAGCTGCTCCTCCAGTTCATCCCTTTGGGGACATGGAGGCCGTGGAAGCAGCTCTGTAATAAAATCTCTTTGCAGTGTCCAAATCCCATTTAGTTCCCATGATGGATTTGTGTTGGATTGGCCAAGCTGGATTGTTGGATTGTGCCAGCATCCACACCTTTATTCCGTGGGTGCCACGAGTGTGTGAGGGATGGTGTCATCAACGTGATAAAAACTTGGGGCAGAGGAATTCAGTCCTCATCAGGATTTGCAGGTTTGCTGCTTTAGCATCCCTTAAAAACAGAGTAAAAGAACTGGGATCATTTCACTTTCATAAACTCCAGAGGGATTATTCCCACCCCACAGAGGCTGTGGATAAACTCATCTTTCTGCTGGTTACCTCAGCTCCAGCACTGATCCCACTGCTCCAGCACCTTCCTTTTCACATTCCCAAGGCCTTCCCACCCTCCTGGGGGGAAAAAGTACAAATTAAAAACTTTCATATTCTTCTTCCTGTCATTTTGAGCAGGAAAACTCCTTGCTCCATCGGTCCAGCAGCTGAGAGTGGATTGTTTTGTTATATTCAGGTTGTGCCTGCTGGAGAAACAAACATGCTGGGAGGGGAATTCTTTAATGAGAAATCCTAATTAAACTGGAAAAAGAAGTGCTTGTTCCTTCTGCACAGAGAGAGAAAAACAAACAGCGTTTCTTCGGGCTGGGTCAGTCCTGCAGAGGGAACCATGGCAGCCCAGGGAGCTGGAATACCATGGATGCAATCCAGGCTTTATCCAGAAATTCCCAATTTAATGGGCAAAGAACAGCCAAGGTTCCTGGTTTCATTCTCTTTCTTCCAGAAAGGAAAAGAAATCCCCTTGGCCCCCATGTGGTTCCTCATGCCTCGGCCATCCCCATTCCCTGGATCCCACACCCTGCCCTGGGCTGCTCCGGCTTCTCTCCACTGCTCCCCTCATTAAACACAAGTAGTGGGGTGTGTGGCAAGAGATTAATTCCCAGTGACTTCCCAGCCCTGTGCTTCCACTGGAATAATGGGGAGGAAAGATTAAAATCAGCTTTCTGCTCTGGGATGGCTCCTAGGGAGCAGCTGTTCCTGGGGGCAGAGGAGTTGATTGTGTTTTCTCTCCGTTAGTGTGAGACCCAAGAAAAACAACTGGACCAGGTCAATTAATGCCAGGCCCCTGCCCGGGCTCGGTCACTGTCACTGGGATCTGTCACCTCCGTGGGCACCTGGATGTGAGGAGCAGAGGGAAGTGGGAGCAAGATGCTGGATCTGTGCCTCACCAGCAGCTCAGCCTTTGGGAGGAGTGGGAATGAGAGAAGAGGAATTTGGGATTGGCTGGATTGGCTGCACATCATGGCCTGGGCAGGCTCGTGGTGGGAAAGGTGGGATCTGACACGTCCCATTCACCTGGGAGCTGTCACCTGGGAGCCATGAACTGGGACCCCATCCCTTGAGGATCCATGGACTGTGACCCAGTCCCTCAAGGATCGATGAACTGGGACCCCATCCCTTGAGGATCCATGGGCTGGGACCCCAATCCCTTGAGGATCCATGGACTGTGACCCCAGTGCTTGAGGATCCATGAACTGTGACCCCAATCCCTTGAGGATCCATGAACTGTGACCCCAGTGCTTGAGGATCCATGGGCTGGGACCCCAATCCCTTGAGGATCCATGGGCTGGGACCCCATCCCTCAAGGATCCCTTGAACTCATCCCTTGAAGACCATGAAAGGGGCAGGTCCTGGGAAGGGGCAACAGGTCCTTCCCTGGGCTCCAGCAGGAGCTGGTGGCTTTCATGGCACTGCTGGGCAGAACAGGAGCAATTCCAGTGAAATTGCTTTTTATCGAGGAGTGCATCATCCAAAAGGGAAGATCGAGGGCACTTTGTAGGGCAGAGGAGTGGAGTGTAATCCACTTCACCCTGCCCTCCTCCTGGGAGCAGGGAATGAATTATTAACGGAATTTATTGCTTCTATTTCCTCATCCCAAGGTACTCACATGGGGAAGCAGGGAAATGGAACTGGAGCTGTGGCTCTCACCACACACAGCAGTTACTGCAGGAAAAATTATTGATCAGGAGATTTTTATCTCAGGAAAAACCTCAGGAGGAAATTGGCTCCAGCTGAGTCTGTGTCCAAGATGCTGCTGGGTTTGTTTGTAAGCCAGATCCCAAACCAGCATCCCACTGCTGCAGCCAAGCCGGGATCCTGCAGTGAGGAATTCTGTGCCCTTCCCTGCCAGTGATGGCCCTGCCTCCCTGCAGTATTTTGGGGAGGGATGCCAGGCATTTGGGAGGCTGAGCATCCACCTTCTCCCTCCAGGACTAAAATCCTTTGGGGTTTCCCTGAAACCTCTCCTGGAAACAAACCCAAGCACAAACCAAGGCTTGCTCAAGGCAGAAGGGAAAAGAAAGGACACAATTCCCAGTAGTAAAGGGCAGGTAACACAGAGGTAACAAGTGACAGCAGAGGTAAAAAGTGACCACGGAGGAAGCAGCTCAAGAGGGAGGACAAAAAACCAAAGGCAGCAGGAAGAGAGGAAATCCAGCTACATGCAGGAAATCCTGGGGGATTCCCAGCCCAGAGTGGAGGGGAGCACGTGGCTCCTGGCCCAGCTGGCTCCGTTCCTCCCCTCTGCTCCTCCCTGCACGTTTGAAGCTGGAAATCCCATCACAAAGCACGTGGATCCGTTTGGTTTTTCCGCCTCAGCCTCCTGCACAGAACAGGGGCCGGGAGCATCTCGAGCCAGCAGTGCCACAGGAATTGTCCCGTGAAGGTCCTTGGCTCTGGGTCCCTGGGCGGGGATGGGCGGGTTTGCAATCCCACTGCTGCCTCAGCTGCTGTTTTCATTCCCACCAACACCCACACAAGCAGCAGCCCTGGCCCTGGGATGGGATGTCCCTGGAGCCACTCGGGCTCCATCCCCTCCCGGGAGCTCTCCTGGCCCAGCCGTGAGCTCACTGGGGACACGATGGGTTTGGCTCCAGGCGCTGCCATCCGTGAGGAGCTTCCACCATTCCAGACCAGCTCACCTGCCCCATGGCAATAGAAGCCCTGGAGATGCCCGGTTTTGGGGTGCCCCAGGGCCAGGAGCAGCAACAACCCGGTCCTGGTCCAGCCCCTCTCCCAGCCCCAGCAAAGAGGCACCGAGACACTCCCAAGTTAAACTCTCCATTTATTGGAACCTTTTACAAAAAACTCAACATTGTGCTCGTGTCCAAGGAGTGTTCTTTGTCTCTCAGTTCCTGTTGGATTTGAAATCCCGGCGCTCACGGCACCGTCGGCACAAGGGGAGGGCAGGGGCCGTGTGACACGGGCGGGGCCGGGGCCGTGTCACCTCAGTCGTTGCTATTTACAGCGGGAATGGCCTCGCTCCGTGCCCGGGGAAAGCAGCAGAAACTCTGGAACCGGGAGAAGGTGCAGCTGCCAAGAGCCCTTCCCGTCTCCTCAGGGTTGGGGTGGTGGAGGCCGCGTGCCCCAGGAGCTGGGATGGATCGTACAACCAAACCTGAGCTTCGGAGTGACCCTGGGATGCCCTGAAAATCCCGGGAGAACGAGGAGTGGTAGCAAGGAAGGATGTTTGGGATGGTGGCACGGGCGGGAGCGCTCTCTGGAAAAGCCCCTCTCCTCCCTGGTGGTGGAGGAAAGCCTCAGGACAGCTCAGGTCCCGGCGTGCCTCAGGAGCAGGAAGCTGGGCTGTGAATCCCAATCCTGTTCTCCAGGGGTTTCAGTGGCTATTTGGGATGATTTGGGAAAGAGCCACAGCAGCAGGACGGGAGGGACAGCACCAGCCCTGCGGGTGGGGAAGATGTTCCTGCTGGCATTTCATTTCCTCACAGAATTCCATCCCTCCCAACGCTGCTGCTGCCTGGATGCCCCCCTGGAGCATCCTCTTTCCCACTTCACTCCCAAATAATTCCCTTCGGGGGCGCTCAGCAAGGAGGAATCCATCCCACAACACGCACGGAGATCCCACTGCACATCCCTGCTCTGCCTCGATGCACAGGGGGATCCCCCCAACAAAAAAAACACCTTGGGAAAAAGGCCAAAGAGCCTGGGAGGAACAACAGTTGGATTTGCTCTGCTGATCTCTTATCTCAACTGGCCTCGAATCAAAACACAGCAAGGGAAAGCAGAATTCCCAGCCAGGGGCTCCAACATCCCGAGCATCCCGAGCCCCACAACACGCTCAGCAATGCCAGCACTTCCCATCCCATCCGTGTTCCCCCAGGCTCTCACTGGAATGACCCTTCGGATTTTGGAAAGCCTGAAGGCTGCAGAGCAGTGCCTGTGTTCAGATGAAGTGCAGTCCATGCCCACGGGAGAGCTGGGAAGGCAGAGCTGGCCCCGGTCTGGGCTGTACCGGAGCCACGGCATCGCTGCTGACGAACCCCCACTAACGAGGGCGGAATTAAAGCCGTGGCAGAGGAGCTCAGGCCCCTCGGGAACGCTGGAGCTGGTGCAGCTCCTGACCGCTGCCACATCTCCACTCTGGGCAGGGGCAGGGAATCCTTCCTGGTATTCCAGGGCCTCGCAGGAGTCTCCAATGGCATTTTTAAGGAGACTGTGAGACTTCACGTGCTGTTTTGGGCATCTGATGTTAAAACCAAAAGGGAATGAAAAGGGGAAAAAACCCACAGGACAAGATTCCTTGATCCGTGTTTTGCTGCGGTCAGTAGTGCTGGTGAAGGCACAAGCCACGGGCTCGGCTGGGAACAGGCTGCTCCTTCCCTCCCCTTCCCAAGGAGGAAGTGTCAGTGCTGATAGGAAAACCTGGTGAGAGGAGTTTGGAGAGGCCCTAGAATGTGGTGCAGGAGGAGCATGGACAAGGGCTGAGCTTGGGATTGAGCCCAGGAGCTGCTGCTGGACCATCCTGCTCCCACACACCAGAGGCAACATCCTGCTGTGGGGTGCTGGGCCAGGACAGCCAGGGACATGGAGGTGACCACACAAGTGTCACCTTCCCACCCACCCAGCAAGAGCTTCTCCAGGCTGCTCACAAACACCTGGGATGTGCTGAGGGAGAACATCCCAAGCTGTGCCCTTCCCTCCTGCGCTCCCCTCCTGTCCAGCTGCGACTGCAGCAGGAGGTGGGCTGGTCACAGGTGTAACAGCGTTTTGCTCTGGGGGAGAGGAAGCAGCTCCAAACCCACGCTGTGAACGCGATCCCAGCAGCATCACGATGGAAACCTCCTGCTGGGATTAACCCTCGGACACAGCCCGAAGCCAGGGCATGAGGACGGGGTGGGGGTTAAGGCAGTTGTGCTGAGGCCCACGGCAAAACCAACACGGGCACGTTTCGCTCTGGGATGGGGATGAGGCAGAGCGGGAACTGCGGCTCTGACACACCCAGGCTGGGCTGACCACGGAGAAGGGTCAGAGCCTCCGGGAGCCTGGAGCACCCCCAGCCCTGGCTGTGCTGCAGGTGGACCTTCCCCAAGCCCAAACACGCTCCCTGTCTCTAGAGGATCAGCAGGACAAGGTGGGAAAAGACACTGAAACAGCAGCAACTGAACCCCCCGAGCTGCAGCACAGGAACGGTGCCAGAGCTGGAGCCGGGAAGGACCCTCCAGGCCGGCCTTGCCCCTGTCTGAGGGCTCAGGGTGGGGAGAAGAGCAGAGCAGAGCAAAGGGCTCCTCACCAGGTGACACCTGAGAGGCCTCAGTAGCAGCCACAGGGCCAGAGAAGCCAGGATCTGGTGTGCGGGAAGGGCTGTGCCACGGGAGGAAGCACAGCGCTGGTGACAGGAGCTGCCCTGATGCTGCACCCAAACACCTCCAACCTGGCCTTGCCATGGTGCCCTCGGATGGGCTGAAGGTCCAGAGGGGGAAATGGGGTGGGGAGAGGGGAGGGAAAAGAAAAGAAAACAAAAAAGCGCCTCACGAGGCAAATCTAAAACACTTTCATTTAAATAACAATAATTATAATTAAAAAGAACGGCTGCCCTTGGCTAGCGGAGGGGCAGAGCCAGTGGCCAGCGAGCCATTCCTCAGTGTACGATCCATGGCAGTGTCCTCACAGGAGCCGTGGGATCCCGTTCCCTGTCCTGGTGAGCCGCTGGGGGAGCGCAGGGAAGGAGGGAAGTGCCCGTCCCAATCCAGGCCGCCCCGTTTGCCTGCGGGAGCGAGGCCGGAGTCCACGGCCAACGGCCCCAACAAACCAGCCCCGTGCCAGCCTCTCCCGCCTCCGGCCAGAGCTGGGAGCGGGGAATGTCCAGCTGCTCCTGTTTCTAGATGAACTTGAAGCATTTGGTCTTGTCGTGGGGCAGGCGGGTCTTGAAGAGGACCGAGTCGACGCGGAACTGGGTGTAGAGCAGGGGCATGTACCCGTACACCTTCACGAAGAAGTTGATGCACTTGTGCCGCTCGTGGAAGTGGGAATCATCGTGGGAGAGCGCCTGGGGGCAGCCGGGGCAGCGGAACGTCCAGCGGGAGGTCACCTGCCAGGGAGGGACAGAGGTGTCAGTGCCACGCTGCCCACAGGGCCCGGCCCGGGGCACTGCGAGGGGAGCTGGGATACGGGTGGGATCTCGGGATGGACTGAGCTGGAAGGGACCTCAGCTCATCCAGTCCCACCCCCTGCCATGGGCAGGGGACACCTCCCACTATCCCAGGTTGTTCCAAGCCTCGTCCAGCCTGGCCTTGGGCACTCCCAGGGATCCAGGGGCAGCCACAGCTTCTCTGGGAGTTCCAGCCCAGCCCCTCCCCACCCTCACAGCCAGGAATTCCTTCCCAATATCCCATCTATCCCTGCCCTCTGGCACTGGGAAGCCATTCCCTGTGTCCTGTCCCTCCAGGCCTTGTCCCAAGTCCCTCTCCAGCTCTCCTGGAGCCCATTTAGGCCCTGAAAGAGGCTCTGAGCTCTGCCTGGATCCTTCTCCAGGTGAACACCCCCAGCTCTCCCAGCCCAACTCTAGGGCAGAGATCACCTTTCACCAGACACAGAATTCAGTCTGATTTAATCTTCCAATATCAAACCTCAATTCACCTGCTCTGTGGCAGGGATTTGGCTGATTCCGAAGGCTGAGCTTTTCCACTGGAGCTGCATTTCCCTGGAGCAGAGCAGCCCCTGACACAGCACTCACTTCCCAGGCACAGCTTCTCCAGCAATGCCAACCCCGGGACAATGCCCTGGCTCCGGTGCTTTACCTTTATGGGAGGTTTCCTGGTCAGGTGGGACACCAGGAAGTTCATGGCGATGTCCTCGCAGTTGATGTACTCGTCCACCATGTCCCGGATGGCCTGGGGCATCACGTAGGAGTACAGGTACGCGTAGTACTGGGAACGGGGAAAGGCACAGCGTTCTCCAGGTGATACCAACACATGGGACATTTGGGATGTGTCTGACTCACAACTCAGGGATCCCAGGGGAGATTCCCCATAATGGAGTTAATCCCGCACCAAGATCCTCTGGAGCCACAGCAGCAGCAGATCTCCCACAGCCACCACCCTCTCCCTGAATCCCCAGCTCCTGTAACCTCAGAAATCGAGGAATGGGGATTGCAGCCCCCTCAGATCCTGCTCTCTACTGCTGTGGGGTCAGTATGGCAGGAAGAGCCACTGGATACCCTTCCCAGTGCACTCAGGACCAGGTTCTGGCCGTGTTCCAGTTTGGAGAAAGTGAGGGAAAAGGAGCAGAGAGCTCCCACGTTTGTCCTTAAAAACCCACAACCCCCCAGAGCTGCAGCCTCGGGTGGCTGCGAGCAGGAAGGGGCAGCTCCGGGGATGTCTCACCTTGTGGAAGAAGGCAGCACCAGTGAGCACCATGGAGAGCTCACAGGAGTAGTTGGAATTGTAGAGCCAGGACTGGTGGGGGATGTCCCAGGCGTGGTAGCGCCCCGGGAAGCCCACGATGCGATCCCTGGCCTCTCTCCACACCCTGCAAACACAAAACTGTCCGTGAGACACGGAGCTGGGAGCCTGTCCCGAGGGGCTGCAAGGGATGGAGGCGTCTCTACATGAAGAGGTTTGGCCACTGCTTATCCAAGGAATGCCCAAAAGGAAAAAGTGTTAAAATGTGCTCCTCTCCTAGAGCACAGCCGAGTGCACAGGGAAAGTTCCTAATCCATAAATCAGGGATTTTGTAGCTCATCAGGGCTGTTCTGGAGGTTTAAAAGAAAACTAAGGCCAGAGCAGCCCAGGCTCTGCCTGGGAGGAGCCCAACATCTCCTGGCCTCTTCCCCAAATCCCTGGGACTTTCCGTCTCCCAGCAGCTCTGTAAAGCCAGGATAACATCAATCTCCCTTAAAGAAAGCTTCAAGACCAGGCTGGATGGGGCTTGGAGAACCTGGGATAGGGGAAGCTGTCCCTGCCCATGGCAGGGGTGGCACTGGCTGAGCTTTAAGGTCCCTTCCAACCCAAACCATTCCACGACTCTGTGATTCCAGAATTCTGTGGAAAGCTGCTGAGATGCTGAGGGCCCCGGCATCTCCTGAGGGATGACCTGGATTGCCAAACTGCCAGCTCCTCATCCCAAACCGCAGCTTCCCGGGCTCTGGCCACACAGGAGAAGCCTCCAGGGCCCTGAGTGCCCCCCTCACCCCAACACGTGCTCACAGTCCAGCCTTGGGAATGAAATCCTGAGGTTTGAACGTGGGAGTGTGGGATTGCTTAATATTCTGCTCTCCTCTGCAGCTCACGCTCCTCCAGAGAAATCCCCCAGGAGAGCTGCAGCACTGGCAGGAATAATTAAGGAAGAAGTCAGTGCCTAATGCCTAACCTGGGAAACAAATCCAGCTTCCACAGGCAGGGGTGCTGCCTTCCTTTGGATCGTTCACTCCCACCTCCCTGCTGCTCAGTGCCCAAGCTGTGACTCCACACTGCGTGAGAGAACTCCCTGTGCACACAGAAGGGTTTTCCCTTCTTCCCAGGCACAGAACTGGGCAGAAAGTGGCCTGTTTGGTTTTTTTTCTCTCATGTCCATGGAAATTCTTCCCATGAGCCCTGTTCCTGGAGAGCTACAGGAGGAGAGCAGCTGAGGAGACCGAGATTTCCCTGAGCTTTCCTCACACTTGTGGAGCACAGACGTGTTTGTTGTTCAATCCTCTGCTCCAATTAATGAAACTCCAAGATAACCTGGTAATGAATCCGGAGAAATCTGCACCACCAGCAGCTTCCCTGGCTCCCTGCTCCCCCCAGCACTTGTTTGCTGCAGTTCCTGTCAGTCCAGGGTGATTGTTTAGAAAAGCTGGAAGTCAAAACCACTTTTCCCTTTCACTTCTCCCACATCTTCGCTTTCCGACGAACGTGACACTTCTTCCTTCCCAGCTCAGCCACAAAAAGCAGGATTTCTCTGGAGAATCGTTCTGGGGGTGCTCAGGGAGCTGCCTCCAGCTCCCTCCTGAGTGGCAAACAGGGAAGAACGAGGCTTTTGGCCCCAAGAATCAAAGGCTGGAGCAAAGTTTCACAAAGCACAGTTGTTGTGGGCAGAGGTTCACTCCAGTGCCAAGACTCCAGCAATTCCTGGGAATGTGTTAACAGAGGGAGGCTTTGTGGGAACAGGGTGTCTGTAAGCAGGGATCTGAGTGAGAATAACACAGGGCACTTACAACCTTCATTTGATGCTCTCCAGGGCTAATCAGCAAAACCTCGGCCAGGCGAAGGAAAACAGAGACCAAAAAAAGGGGGAAAACAGCCCAGTTCAGATAAAGAGCCTGGAATGGGGCAGGGAAGGGAAGCCAGGAATCCTGACGCCTCCTCCTGCACTTTAATCCCTCTCACACCTCGTTTCTCATCTCTCTGAGGGAGCCTGGTGGGTTTCCAGGCATTTTGTGCCTTTTAATCCTCCTCCCAAGCAGATTTTGGTCCCTGCCTCCCACCCCCAGGCAGCTGCGGAGTGTTCTCCGGCTGGGAATCGCAGTCCCTGCTCCTGGTGCCACCCTCCCTCCCAGCTCCTGGCAGGCAGGGAGGTTTGGATGCAGGAGCTGCAGGAGCAGCTGGCACAAACCTCCCCCAGCAGGAGCCCCCTCATTGCCATGATCAGGAAGCTTTTGCCAGGGAAAAGTCAAGGGAAAGCTGGAAGCTGGAACAGAGCAAGGGTGGGAGCGAGAGCACCCCGCACCTGCCTTTGCTGGGTGACATCTGCCTTCACCTGCTCTGCAGGAGAAAATGCCCAAAGAACTGTCACAGCCCAGAGTCACACGGAGCAGAGGGTGGCAGCCACCACCAGCACGTGAACATCAGGTGCTGGGGCAGCCAAGAACATCCCAGCCTTGCCTGTGGCACACGGATGGAGTGCAATGGCCTCTGCGATTTGTTTCCCGGTCTCTGTCCACCCTAGGAAGCCACAAAACCATTCAGGGAGCGTTACCAGCACAGCAAGAGCTGAAGAGTTGGGTTAAGCAGTGTGGGAAGTGGGGTTTCCTGGACAACCTGGGATCGGCTTCCCCACCCCATCAGCGCGTGTTTCTCCAGCACACGGAGTTGGGAAGCCACGGGGAGAGATGTGCCAGCCCTAACTGTGCCCCTGAGCAGCTCCTGGCTGTGGGGAGGAGCAGTCCGTGGCCGGGGCCGCGCGGGGAGGGCGCTCACCGGAAGCCGAACATGATCTCGTCGTGGCGCAGGTGGGCGTCGTCGTCGATGGACAGGATGGCCTCGGTGTCGATCTCGTCCCAGGGCAGGAAGCGGTTGTTCAGGCTGTTCTTCTCCGTGCGGACGACCTGTGGGGTGCGAGTGACGTTCACGGGGCTGCAGGGCCCAGGGGTGGGGTTTGGGGGCTGGGGCTGTGCCAGCTGTGGTGGCCCTGGGATGGGGAATGCTTTCCAGGCACAAAGCATCGGCTCAGCCCAGCGCCAGCTCCAGCAATTCCCCTCATCCCCAGCCATACACATGTAAAATCTACTGAATTTCTCCCTCTTCCAAAAATCATGGAATAGAATCATGGAGTTGGACGGAACACACCAGGGTCATCCAGGCCAACTCCTGGGCCTGCACAGATACCCCAACAATCCCACCCTGTGCATCCCTGAGAGCAGTGTCCAAACACTCCTGGAGCTCTGGCAGCCTTGGGAATGTCACCATTCCCTGGGGAGCTGTTCCAGTGCCCAAACACCCTCTGGGAAAAAAACCTTTTCCTAAAATCCAGCCTAACCCTCCCTTGACATCCCCATCCACCCTGGATCCTTGCCCCGGCTCTTACACTTTCAGCCTCCCCTGGCTGATCCAAAGTCACTCCACCCATCCCATATTTCCCATCCCATTCAATCCCTCCAGTCATTTCCCTGTCTCTGCTCTGAACAATCTCTGTTCAAAAATTAAGCCCAGCCTGGTGAAAAGACCGAAGCATCACGGCAGTAGGACTCCATTAAGCAAGATTACATTTGATCCCACAGAAAAGCCCATGCTGAAACCATTAACAGTGGAAATATTTGTATCGGGATCTGCGTGACAGCTGGGATGATTCAATTCCCATGGAAAGCCAGTCTTGGAGCTTTCATCCATCGATAGCTCCGGGGGGGATGGAATATTCGCCAGGAACACGTGGAATATTCCACTGAGGAGCCATCAAAAGCACCAACAATTTACTGCAGATGAGCAAACTGGGCAGCTCTGGGCTATGGAAAAGCAGGGCCAGAGGGGAGCCGGCAGCATTCCCACCCGGGGAGCTCCATTAGGACATGGAAAAAGCAGGGAAAATGTCGGCACAGGAATTTCTGATCCTTCCCCTTCCCAAGGTGGAGAAGCATCACAAAACTCGGCTTAGTGTTTGGCTTGGCTGAAGGGTTATCCAGAGCCAGCAGATGCTCCCAGGGGTTTCTTCTCTGCCTGGGAACTGCTGGAAAAGAGGATGCAGGAATCACAGCGAGAATAGGGGGTGAGGAGGGAAGCAGGAGGAGGCAACTCTGCACTCCGTGTTCAGCTCTGGGGTCTGCAGCACAGGAAGGATGTGGATCTGCTGGAGTGAGTCCAGCCTGGAGAAGAGAAGGATCCAGGGAGACCTCAGAGCCCCTTCCAGGGCCTAAAGGGGCTCCAGGAGAGCTGGAGAGGGACTTGGGACAAGGGCTGGAGGGACAGGACACAGGGAATGGCTTCCTGTGGGATATGCCCAGCCACTGCCCTGGAGGGATGTCTGCTGAGATGAGAGATTTCGCAACCGCCCAGCAGGACTCCCTGGAAAGGACTTTTGAGTCATGGTGAGGAAAAGTAGACCCACAATCCTTTGGGATACCCTATGCAGATCATTCTGTAACCCATTGCTCTATCCCAGACCCTCTGTAATCCATTGGTCCCCTTGCTGATCCCCTGTACCCCTATAAAAGAAGACCAGCTCGCCTCTGTAGGAGGAAGAGCTCGTCCCTGGCTTCCCTTCGCCGGAGGGAACCCACAATAAAGCTACCTTCGTGCAGAACCAGCCACACGGGCCTTCTCGTCTCTCTCTGGTCTGGTTTGGCCTAGAGGCTGCTCTGCAGAGCTGAGCTGGAATCACGAGCTGATATCACTAAAGAGCTGACAGCTTCTGCAAGGGCTCCTCTGCCAGCAGCTGAGAGGAAGACACCGGACCTCGGGCAGGCGATTCCTTTCGGGACCATCTCCCCGGACCGGTCATCTCTTCCTGGGTCACGGCCACGGACCCCACCACCAGCTGTAATAGCTTCCCACTGCCAGAGGGCAGGGATGGATGGGATACTGGGAAGGAATTCCTGGCTGTGAGGGTGGGGAGGCCCTGGCACAGGGTGCCCAGAGCAGCTGTGGCTGCCCCTGGATCCCTGGAAGTGTCCAAGGCCAGGTTGGACACTGGGGCTTGGAGCAGCCTGGCACAGTGGAAGGTGTCCCTGCCTGTGGCAGGGGTGGCACTGAAAGAGCTTTAAGTCCCCTTCCAACCCAACCCATCCTGGGATTCCATGGTCTTGGCAATGGGGATGTTTCTGGGGGACTCCCTCAACGCGGAAGCTTTGCAGGTCTGGAAGTGCCGGTATCCAGCACTTCCCAGGAGCCAGGGCAGTATTTCCCAGGAAACAGGGCCCTCCTGCCTTCACCTGGGAGCAGTGAAGATTTCAGTGGCCTGGAAACCAATACATCCCAGGGAAAAACCTGGCAAACTTTACAGATTGACTCGTTTTCCCAAAATCTGCTGAATGAGGCAACTGCTGTCCATTGAGGAAGCGACTGCCTGAAACCTCTGGAATTTGGGAACCCCAGAGCACAGAGAGATCTGGCAGTAATCCCTTCCCTAAGGAGAAGGATGCTACAAGGAGCCGGATGCCTCCAAGCCAGGATAAGCACATTCCTCACACCAGCTCCAGCAAAACTTAGAAGCAACTGCTGCGTTTGATGCCTTGTTTCCAAAGGAACTATCCTGAATTTCAGCACTTGGGATGCACTTAACTGCCAGCAGACACTGTTCAGTGGCTTTTGTAATTCCCAGGGGTGACTAATCTGAGGAAGAGCACAGGGATGTCCAGGCAGCCGTCTGGGATGGAAAGGATGAGGCTGAGATCAAACCCTTCCTCCCATTTCTCCATCCCTCTGAGATGGTTCAAGGCCAGGCTTTGATCCTGACCGTGTCCAGCACATCCCAGGGCTGCAGAAATGAGGGAATCGTGTTCTGGACAGAAGAGAAAACTCTTGAGAAAGCTAAAAGCGAATTTTTGGAGACTTCCCTGCTTTAAGACAAGCAACTCATCTTGTAAAAACAGGGGCAGAGAGGGGCAATGGGGGGAGAGTTTGATTCAGGGACTTGAAGTATTTTTCTCTCTTCTGAAGTGTTTAAATTTCCATGGGTCTCTAAACCCACCGGATTTCTTGGGCATGAAACGGGCATTGTGGGCACAAGTGGACTCAGAAGCTGATTAGGACAGGTGAGGAAAGTCCTTGCATCCCTGGAAGTGTCCCAGGCCAGGTTGGACAGGGCTTGGAGCAACGTGGGATAGTGGGAGGTGTCCGGTCCATGGCAGGGGGTGGAATGGGCTGAGCTTTAAGGTCCTTTCCCACCCAAACCATTCTGGAATTCTCCAAGTCACCTCCATTAACCTCCTGTGTGCTCCAGGTCAGTGGAGCTGTCACTGGGAGCAGCATCTCCCCCAGGGAGGTGTCCTGTCCCCACCTGGGGACACTGAGAGTGGGAGAATTCCCCTTCCTCTGCCACATTCCCTCTCAAACGTCAACACTGCTCCTTGGGAATTATCAGCCTTCAGCTCCCACCCGCTGCCCTGGGTGGGCCTCACCCCCCAGAAGAGCCCATAGGTGCCATAACCAACCCCTCTCTGTCCTTTTTCAGACACTGAGGTCTCAATCCCTCCCCTGGCGCTGCTTCTCCCGCCCTTCCATCATTTGAATGACCGATTTTGCCACAACTTTGTTCCTTAATGGTCTCGAGCCAACAGCTCTGTCAAAACCCAAGGAAAAATGTTCCCTCAGCAAAGCTGAAAGGCTCTGGCAGAACAGGGAGTCAGCATTTCTCCTTTCCAAGGAGATTCAGTGAGGAGGACACGAAATCAGCCAGAGAACAAGAGAGACCCCAGCTCATCACCAAAACACCACCTTCCCTCACAGCAAGGACTCCAAACAGCGAGCAGAGCACCAGTGGTGGGACCTGCACCAAAGTCCAACCCCTCCAGGCTCAAAAACACCCCAGACTGTGCCCTGCTCGCCTTATTGTGGTTATTTTTGACTTTTGTTTGGGAATAATCCTCTTTAAAACACTTTGCCATCAGCTCAGTGGCCCAGAGCTCGAAACCGTGAACCTCCTGAGCAGTTTGCAAAGTTTGGAGACAACATACAAGATCTAAAATGCCTCCAAGCACCCAACAGACCACACTAGAAGCTGCTTCTTTTTTTAGCAAATGAATTCAAGTTGATTCAGTCCCACAACGTGGGATTTGCTTGACTCAAGGAGCACAAAACCCCACAGCTCCATGAAATCCATTTGCTCCCGGTGTTCGGTGTTCGCAGACACGTTGGACAAATGGATCTTAAAAAACCTTAGAGAAAACTAAAGCAGAGCATAAACCCAGAGTCTGTCTAGCAATCATGTCCTTTTACCAATACTTTAAAAGAGGTTTTTATACATAAACACAAAAAAGGCAGCAAAATCAATATCTTCCAGCAATCTCCTCGCTAGTGAGGCTTCACGCTTGAGCTTTAAATGAAGTGTCACGTGTAATTCGATGGTGAAAACATGAGGAACGTCCGTGCCCTTGGACAAGTTTTGACAGCTCAACTTAGAGAACTGGGTTGATTCCTGGGCAAAGAGCAAACTCTGCAAGAAACCGGGCACCTCGCTGCTCACATCCCGTCTCTGTGAGGGGGAAAAAGCCTGAAGGATGCCCTGAGGAGAGCTGGATAATTTGGGGAGACAGTGAATGAGCTCTCAGGAAAAGGATCCGTTTCCATCTTTCCCAAAGATGAGCAATTCTACCCAAATGGGCTGGGGGAAGAGAGCAGAGTGGGGTGGGGACACCACGTGCTCCCCTTGCTTCACCGAGGAACGGGCAGGATTCAGATCCTCTCCGTGAAGGAAAGGGATAATGCAAATCCCGGATCATGGGTGACCAGTGTGACCAGCCCAGACCTGGGACTTGGCTCCAGAGGTGCCACTGCTGTCCCCACCCATCAAGGACGGCCACATGTGGGAGGTGATGATCTTCATCCTGCCCACATCCCACATCCTCGTTCCCAGCTGAGCAGGCTACTTCCCATCCTCCTTTCTCTCTGCAGAAAGCACACGGGAAGCCAAGGCTTCTCCAGCTCTCCCATGTGAACATGTGGGACACAAATCAATTAAAAATCAGCCAGTCTAGGCTTAATAGAGGTCAGGGAGGACTCTGTTGGAGGACTTTGGGAGATGGCAAACTCTAGGAAAAGGGAACAATGACTCATTGTTCCAAGTATCCCTGAAGCCACCCTGTCACATACATCTATTTTCAACTCCTAGTTTGGCCAAAGTCAGGCATCTTTTGATTAAGAAAGTTGCCTGGATCAGCACTTGAGACCCACAGACTGAGATACACCAGGGTCCCTTCCCTCTTCACCTCAGGCACAAGCACTGGGATTATTTGCAAGGCTCCCTGGAAGGAGGGAAGGGTGTGCAGATCCATAAACAGGATAAATCACATCCTTCATTACCACAGCCGACTCCATTCCCGCTCCCTCTGCAGCTGAGGTGTGAGATCAGACTGGCCCTTGCTGCTCTGCAAATGCAGCCAGAGATGGGGATGGGGAAGAGAAGAACTCTGCCTAGTCCCACCAAACAGCATCCTCCTGGAAGCTGTGGAATTTTTTGGAAGTGAAGCTGTCAGAACGAGTTTGCACTGAGCCAAGCAACAAATGTGGGATGTGAGGCAGGGACAAAGCACACGGCCTCAGGCTGGGTAAAAGGAGGAATTTCTTCATGAAAAGGGTAGTCAGGTACTGGCAGGGGCTGCCCAGGGACGTGTTGGAATCCCCATCCCTGGAGGTGTCCAAGGAAGGACTGGAGGTGGCACTCAGTGCTCTGGGCTGGGGACAAGGTGGGGATCGGGCACAGCTTGGACTCGATGGCCCTGAATCATTCCAACCTGAATGATTTTGTGACTCTCTCAACATCCTGGCTACAGCAGGAATTCTGGCATTGGATAAGGCTCCATATGGGAACTCCACACCTGAGGCTCCCTTTGCTAAAGATGACTTTGATCCTGATGTCTCTGAGCTCTGTGTTACCGCCTCTCACTTTGTGGAAGGAGAGAAGAGGCTGATCCTGGGCACGTTGGCTCCATGACAAGCAGCCAGGCTCTCTGCCAGGACAGGTGCCAAGGAGAAGCCAAAGCAGCTGCTGCCATCACTGCAGATGCCACCCAAAAACTCTGCAGCCCATTCCCAGTGAGATGCCATTGGAGTAAATCTCATGAGTCTGACCAAGGCCACATTTTTAACTCGATTTTCTCAGTGTTTTATCACTACCTGTTCCTGGGCAAGCCGAGCTGCTCCACAAAAGCTGGCAGGATCACCGTGGCTCTCAGCCCAGACCTCAAATCTGCTTGGCTGCCCCTACCAAGGACAACCACCGTGGTGCTTATTGAAGACTTCCAAGCGCAGCATCACACCCAGCGGTGCCGGTGTCCTGCCCTGCCCACGCAGAACCCCTTCCCTCCTGCCAACCTCAACTCCCACCACGAGAAAACCCTCAGAGGACAGAAATTCATCTAGCTCCTACTGGCCAGCATCCTGCTTTCCAAAGCCAAAAGCACAGATCCAGGCCTTTGGCTCAGACAGGAGTTCTTGATTTCATGAGAGATGAAATAACCTGGCCTCACTCGATGCAGCGCGAGGCTCCTTCCGGCACACTGCCAGGAGCTGTGGGGGCAGGGAGGAGATGGGATCCAGCATGGCATTTCCACCAGAGCCAAGCCCCTGGGATGATGCCTTTCCTCCCCACAGCCAAGCTCTTTCTCCCAATGCAGACCCAAAAACTCGAGGAAATGAGTCCAGCACAGCAGGGGACTCCAGGGCGTTTGAGACAGCTCCCGATGAGCTGCAAATCCAGTGGGAATTGCTGCCCTGCACTTGGATAGGGTGTGAGCGGGCTGTCAAAGCTCCTTCCAGACACACTGCCAGAGCTGAGCAGGCTGGCATTTTGTAAAAAAACCTGATGTTCTTTTGGCCGTGTTTGGGATAATTAATCTTTAAAAAACTGGGGACGCAGAGGCGACATCCCAGATGCACAAAAAGCAGCGTTGAGGTGTTTGTTCAGACAATGATATTTGGGTGTTATCCTGTGGTTAACACACTCAGATCCTGATGTATTGATAAATGGGAATGGCTGTGACCTGAGCTCCTAAAGGAGCCCTGTTATCACATCCAGAGCCATCCCAAGGGAGAGCCAGGATGCTGGGATCCTCCTGCATCCCAGGCACTGCCGGGAGGGAATGTGCTCCTCTCATGACTGGTCTCTCCCCACCAGCCAGCCTCACCATTCCCAGCTGGCTCCCAGCTTTGGTCCAGGACTGGACAAGTCCCAGGACATGCTTGGTGTGGATGGAGCTGTAGGTGGGCAAGGGAGACATCAGTCCTCACCCACCCCATAGAAATCCTCTGGAATCTGCTCTGTTGCTGGATTTGATGGCACCAAAAACATCCATTTATCTGAGCACCCACCCCAAACCTGAGACACTCGTAGCAGGATGTTTCCTCAGTCATGCATCGCCTGAAGAGCTGTCCCTGGCTTTTACAGTGGCTTCCCCTGGCAATTCTTCACCTTCTTGTTGTTCCTTTAATCTCCCCTTGTAAAGATGGATCGGGAAGTTACCGTTATCCCCTTTCTTATGTATTAATTATTCCCTGCTCCCTCCTCTTCACCTTGAAACAGCTACAGCCCCTCCTTTATGCCCTGAACCTCTGCCTTTGCTACCTCCGACTTAAAGCCTTTTCAAAATCTGAATTTAAAAGATTTATAGACTATTTTAAGACTCATCTCTAGAGGTATGAGAAGGGTATTCAGCTCCAAAGCCATCCAAAGGCAGCGCATGCTGAATATAAATTGGCAAAACAGATGCATTTTTAAAATACGCGTAATTAAATAATGCAACATAAACCCCGGCATAAATTATCCCCCGCTGAGAACAAAACCACACAGGAAGATACCACGGAAAGGCTTTTCTTAAACTGATGCTGTGTCCACGCACGGAAAATGTGCAAACACTTGGTCTCCATTTAAACTCCTCAGCTGAGATCAGTGGGTCGCTCACCTCCGAGAGGAGAAAACAGCTTGAGATACAAATAAAACTGATTATTTATTCATTTTCATACAGGAGCAGCTGTCACATCTTCCCAGAGAAGCGAAAGGAGAAGGATACTTGTTTTAATGTTAAAGGGATGCAGACACTTATTTTTATTCTGTGTGTTGCTGTTAGTGGCTGTGCAATTAGAGATGCACATGGAGTTGGATGTCCAATTAGATTTATTTTACAATTAAGTTTAATTATTTGGCTCAAAGAAGGTCCCTGGGATAACACACTGTCATGTTCCAATAACTCCACTGCTGCAGCTCATTCCCTTCTCAACTTCCTGAAATTCCTCTGTGTGCTTTCCATGAAAGCTCACAGGGAAAAACTGCGGAGTGCAAAGCCCATGATCCAACTTCCACTGGCAGGTCTGGGATCACGAGCCAGATGTACGAGCTGCTGTTTGCTGTGAAGCCAGGGAAAGTCATTTGAAGAAGAAAGAGCTCACTCTTTTGAGGGTTTTGATACTCATAACCCAAAGTTTTAGTTTGGTAGGAGTTTTTTTGCAGTGGAATAGGCAATTCCCAAAGGTGAGATCATGGAATCACAGAATCACTAAGGCTGTGGAGATCTAAAGTGATCAAATCTAACCATCAACCCATGATCCACAGCCAGCACATCCACACGTTTTAAAAACACCTCCAGGGATGGGAACTCCACCTCCCTGGGCAGTTCCAATGCCTTTCGGTGGAGAAATCCCTCCTGATGTCCACCCTGAGCCTCCCCTGGCCCAGCCTGAGGCCGTTCCCTCTTCTCCTGTCCCTGTTCCCTGCGAGCAGAGCCCGATCCCCCCCCGGCTGTCCCCTCCTGTCAGGGACTTGTGCAGAGCCACAAGGTCCCCCCTGAGCCTCCTTTGCTCCAGGCTGAGCCCCTTTCCCAGCTCCCTCAGCCTCTCCTGCTGCTCCAGCCCCTTTCCCAGCTCCGTTCCCTTCCCTGGACACACTCCCAGAGCTGAAACACCCCAGGGACGACGATGGATGGCGGCAGGAGTGTCCCTAGCATGGATTCAGCACAAGCAGGGCGTGCATACATTATTATTTGTCAACTCTGAACTTCATCCTCTGTGTCTCTTCTCCCTCTCCAAATACCCCTTGGCTGTTTAGTGGTAATTTTAACAGCAAAGAGGTTGCTGGTTAAATCAGCTTTCCTTCCAAAGCTCTGGATAATGATAGCCCTGGTGTGTCCCATTTTAACAAACCAGTGCCATCCACCCTTCCCTAATCTCACAGGGCAGCTGTTCCATTGATGAATGCCTCCAAACAACTCCGAGATCTCGGGATGGAAAAATCCTGCCAAGGATTTTCAAAGGTTGGCCCTGCACAGTAGCAATGTTGCCCTTTTGGATTCAAAGTCACAAAACCCGATGAATTTCACCCAACGCCTGATAACGCAGCGCCAGTGAGGTGGTGAAACAGAAGTGTTGTATGGATAAGGCTGAGAGCCAGGAATTCCAGGCTGGAGAAGCCCAGCTCTGTATCACTGAACACAGGAAAAAACAACAGGCTGGTGTCAGCTCGCCTATTTCCATCCCTGATGAATTTTATTTGCACTATAAAACTCCACCCAAGGGGAAGGTGCTTCCCACGATGACCTCGCCATCTCTCCAGCATCCCGTGTCTGGCTCCGTGTCTCCATCCAACCCTGGTGGCTGAGCTCTCCCCAGACAAGGTCCAGGAGCACGTTCTGATGAAATGGGGACGCCTTCCTCACACCCCCTGCGTTAAACCCACTTTGCTAATATTAGGTAAAACACAGAGATGCCATTTGGGACCACTGTTGAGAAAGAGAACATGCCAAGAGACAGAAGGAGGGCAGGCAGCAGCTTTTAACTCCATCCAAAAGGTGGAGTGTTACTGCCTGGAGCTCAGGGATGAGGGATTCAAACCACTTGTGGGTAGCAAAAGCTTCCCACACTGGTAAATACCAACAGCTCAGGAATGGATGTGAGCACTGTCAGCAAGCCCAGGAACAGATCCCACGCTTCTGCTCCAGATTAGACCCAACTCAGACCCTGGGATTCAGCAGGAGTTTGGCTCAGCCAGCTGCAAATCCTTGCAGCACCCTGGCCCATCCCTGGAGCAGAGAGAGCCTGAGGAACAGCCAGGTTAGAGTGACCACTGCTCTGAACTGGCTCTCATCTCCTGGATCTGTTTTGGGACTCACAGGGAAGCTGGCACTGTACCAGGCAGGGAAGAGCTGCACAAAGAACTGACTGGGAAAGCCTGGCCTTGTTTTGGCAAAAATATCCGTTTCCCTGCTTGTCTGACTTCCCCAGTTGTGCCCCCAGTGGAGCACTCAGAGATGTGTCAAGCCAGGCACAAGCTCCTTCTTATCCTTGGAAGAGCCAAACGAGAGCCCAGAACAGCCACACAAGAGCCCAAGAACCACTCACAGACTGCAACTCCCTGACCTGATTTCCATAAACAAGCAAAACCCCAAAACCTCTGAAGTATGAAAGCCCAGATCTCCCTCAGCCCATCACCAGCTAATTCCTGCACTTCCGATTTCCCTGGAAAAGGCACGTTGCCAGTCCCCTGCTCCATGCCCAGAAGTCTGGAAGCAAAGGGACTGGGAGCTGAGAGGTGGATCTGAGAAGGGCTGTCACATCCCATCTGTGAGACAGGAGATGGAAGAGTCAGGAGGCAGCTCCGGAACATCCCTGAGCATCTCCTCCCCTTGCCAAGGCATCAGAGCCGTGCAGGACCAGGTCATGGCATGGGAGGAAACACAGCAACATCCTGGAGACACAGAAATGCACAACAGAGAGACAGACAACAGGAAAGTGCTGGAAATCCACGGGCTGTGATCCCAGGGGATTATTGGAAATACCTCCTTTCTGCTCACTAAGTGAGGCAGAGCTTATCTTTCCACACTTTGCTCTTTGGCTGATAGCCCGGCTGCTTTAATTACCAGAGGCTTTAGTCAGTGCAAATCCTCTGTATTGTTGTGCATTGTTGTGCAATTACTTCTTCAGCAGGTTCCTCCTCAGGATCTGTCAGAAAGGATTTCCACTACAGCAGGAAAACAAAACACCTGGCAGAGCAGGTGCCATTATTTGTAAATTTGTTCGCACGGGTGCGTCTCACTCTTCTGGAATACATTACACCCAAGGATGCTCGGAGATGTTTTCAGCATTTAAAAGCTGCTCTGACCCATCCTACAAGAGCTTCAGTGCAAACATTTGTATCCGAGGGCATCCCAACAAACATCACAGCCCAACAAAGGGAGGAGGGAATTGCAGTCAGACTATAACTCACTGAGCAGCTACTAAAAAACCCGGAATATAAACTCAGATACAGCAGAGCCAAGAAGCCATCAAGTTTGCAGGCAGGTTATTGTTTTGATGGGAAGAGGACAGTGGATTTATTAATGTCTATGTGGCTGGGAGCAGCAACCATAAAGCACTCAGGCACATAAACTCACTTTTGGCTTCCAGGTTTATTCCAGACTGGAAGCCTTCCGGGGACTTGTGAGATGAGAAGGCTGAGATCTTACAGGGGAAGTTCTGGGTGAAATGATGACAGCTTGCTGCCAGCATCCCTGCCCTCAAATCCATTATGGAGGGATGAGAGCTCCTGTATGGAATGTTGGAAGAAAAGAACTGTCCCAGTACCCACAGCATGATCCCCAAATTGGCATTTTATCCCTCGTTGTTCCAGGAGCACAGCTCACTGGGAACTGCAGTTTCCATCAGCTCAAAGAGCAGAGCACAGGGTTGTGATGTCCCCCTGAATGTGGCCAAACAAAGGGAGAGGCATCTTCCCCAAACACACAATTTTCCTTCCAGGTGGCAGAGCCAGCCAGTGACAAATCTGGATGTGACCCCCAGATGGGTTTCTAAGGAATTTGTAGATTTCAATTTTTGGATCCTAATTCCTGGAATCCTTGGCTAAATCCTACTTTACACCAGCCCACCATTCTTCCACCCAGAGGAGCAGGGAACCCTCTCCACGCCCAAGCCATGGGCAATGTCATGTCCTTCAAAGCTTCATTTATCCCAAGGCTTTTAATATTTGCTTCAACAAAATCCAGGAGTAAAAAATGCTTCCATCAAGAGGCAGTCAATGCATTACTGCCAAACACATGGTTGGGATGAATCCAGACTCCCAGAACCACCTCCCACAAGCCACAAGATAGGATGGGAATTAAGGACCAGCATGTGTTAGAAATTATGGACTTCACATAAATGAGTCACAATTCAAAACAATTCCTTTTATAAATTCCAATAAAACCAGCCTAATTACTATCAGTGTTTTGAAACCAACCTGCTTTGTCACCTGTGTTCAGAGCAAGAGGAAAATGAGCCCTGTTGGAAAGAGTTTTCCAGTTTATGGCTGTTCTGAAGCTTTTCTTACTCCCTCTTAGCTCTCTTCTGTCACAGTTCAAGATGAGGCTGTCTCTTGTCACAGAGATAAGCCAGGCTCCCACCAGCCAGGCTCTGGGCAGCTCAGAGATCAAAGCCACGATCATCCCTTCCACATCCAGGTTGGAAATGGAACTTCCCTGCCCCAAATGTTTTCAATGTCATGAACAAAGCCCATTTCTCTTCCCTCCACGAAGCTCAAACCCCTCAGAGTTCAGTTCAAATGAGCATTCAGAAAGCTGAAGACTTTGCTGAACTATCTGGATCTGAAAGTGTTACCTGGGAAGACAGAACCTTCACCACATTTCCCATCTTTCTGCTGTTAGAAAATCTGGGAATAGGTGAAAACAGCATTTCTGTGAACTTACATGGAGACACAGAGGTAGATGTTTCTGAGACCAGGTGTCGCTTTCTCCGTGCCCCAGTTTCCCTTTAGGACCCTCAGCTCCTTGCTGATGGTCCTTTGGCCAATTTCAGGAGAAGGAAAAAAATCCTCACCTTTCTTAACAGGGCTAACACAGATTTTCATTAATTAACTAAAGGCTTTAAGTAAATGGAAGTGTCTGAAAACTACTGATTTTCTCACAGTCTCTGAAGTGACATCCCCTTGCTGTCATCAGGAGAAAAAGCTCCATCCTTTCTGGGTGCTTGTAGTGAAACAACTGCTTCCAGGGATTCTGGAGACAGGACATGGGGAAAACAAACTGCAGCCCTTTGGTTCTGAATCCAGCTACTCCATCACCTGTTGTCACTGGCTTTCCACAGGAGATGAACCTTTTCCAGAAGTCCAGGAAGGAGCCAAGTGCTGCTTTTTGGACAGAGGAGCATTCTGCATGCCCAGCAGGGCAGGGAGGCCCATCAGGCTTTATCGCTAAGCACAGCTTGATTTTAAGAAAATGGGAAAAGAGCATCCATGAATTAGATAAGGGAGAGCAGCACCTGCTTCCTCACCAGACACAGGCAAGGAAAGGGGAAGGGACTGTGGGGAAAAGGGGAAGGAGACTGTCCAGGGGGTGGCTGCTGCTGCCAGCCCAGCCCAGCCCAAAACTTGGGAGTAAATCATCACCTTCTGCAATGTCTCTGCTGATTGATCCACAGAGTTTGGGGAGGCATCTGGGAGCTACATGAGACATGCAGCAACAAGCAGCGATTAAAACCTCTCTCTTGCTTCTCATCTCTTTCTCTAACCTCATATCCAAGAGGCACCTTCCTCTTTGTAACCTTCTCATGTCCCTCACAGCTGCCTCTTTGATGTCCCAATGCCCCATGAGGTCCCTTCTGTTCCAGCAAATGCAGATTTTCTTTTGTCCCATCTCTTTCATACCCAAATTCCTGACCTCCGTGAGTACAGCTCACCTCCTTCCCTCCTGTGCCAGGGGATCCATCCGTGTCTTATGGCACAGCACCAAGTTATGGCCACTCTGGGAGGCAGGGCTGTCTTCACAAATAAGGCAGCCTGTGCAGAATGCACAATCAAATGGCTTTGCACAGCAGAACTACTCCACCAGGACAGATAAAAGCCTGGGAAGAAAGGAAATGCAGATATCCAGGCTCTGGGACTTTATGGGAAGAGAGGCATAGCTTGCAGTGAAGTGGATGTCAACACTCAACTCCATCACAACAAAGTCCCAGAGGATGGAAAGTAGGTGAAAACAAAAGGAAAAAAGAGAGGAAATGCATCCATACACTCCATTCCCCCCATGCCTGTTCCAGTGTACGGAATAATTTGGGGACATTTGATATTCTGTTGGTATTTAAACAGGTCACAATAAAACCCTAAAAGTAGCAGGAATCCAGCCCTGGAAAAACAGTGTGGGTTTTGCTGCTGCACTGCCTGCAGTGCCAAGTCCTGTCGCGCTGCTTTTGTCCCCCAGCGGTTGTGACAGAGCCTGCTCCAAACGGGGAGCGTTTGAGATGCACAGGCAGCTTCCGTGGTGATGTTTAATGCTTCAGCACGGAGGACTGGCCCCTGGGACATCTGCAGGCTTTCACATGTGACAAAACCCACCCAATTATGTCCCCAGCAGCGTGCAAGGATGCTTCCCTCCCTTGCTTTTCCTTTCCAGTGCCCCAAATACGCTTCCTTCTGGTCACCGACCACATTAGCTGCATCCTGAGCCAAGGGAATTCCAGGGGCTGGGGCTACAGTAAGGTTTTATCTGTGGAAAAGCCATCACAAACCAGCATATGGCATGGGGGAGAATGACGGGTTGGGTCTAGCGAGGATTGTGAGGGTGTTGGAATTAATATTCCAAGTCCAAATTCCGAGGAGTCGGCACTGCTTGTTCCATTATCATCCCACGTTCACGCCTCGCTGCACCTTTGCTCAGGCCCTGCAGTGACAAGCATCTGGATTTCAGGATTCACAGGTAAACTAAGCAGCAAATTTGTTCCTTCCTCTGCTGCTACACAGCAGAAAAAATACATATGGAGATGGCAAACCTCGCAGGGATTTCAGAACTCGGCTGCCTCCCCGGCAGCACCGGCTGCGCTGGCAGCAGGTGGTGCTGCAAACCCGGCAGCGGCGCCCAGGCACTTCTGTGGAACGTCTCCCTGCCTTCTAAAACTGCTCTCGTGGAGAAACTGAGCTCACAAACCCGGGATACACTGCTGGTAATGCTGGTGCACTGAGTATGGCCTGTTCAAGCCAAGGATGGGGCCAATCTCCTGTGTGAAGTGACTCAGTGCTAAGAAACACAGGGATTTTCTCAGCCGATTTTGTGTGAATTGTTCCTTCTGGAAGTAAACCTGGAGCCCCCCACGCCCATATGCAATTCAGGAGCTCAAAGCAAAGTTGGGTTTCTTCTGATTTGGAACACAAGAGCTGTGAGTCAAAGTAAGACAGGGGAAAGCAGGATAAAGCTGGGACTCACCAAAGAGTTTCTGCAGGTGAGTTGGCCCAGAAAAGCACAAGCCACATCACCAAGGAAGAGTTTGGTAAATGCTGAATTACCAAACTGAACCAGACCCTGAGCTGGTATTTAGGCAAAGCTCCCAGGAAGGAGAAGGACTGACTGAAGGGGTGGTGTTGATGAACATGGAGGTTTTATTCTCTTTTACAGCTCCTGGTCAGTGTGATGATCTCACTCTGGATCACACACACCACTGCAGCTTATCTCAAGCTGCTGGTTAGTTTGGAAGGTTGATGCTGCTATTATCAGAAAACCAAGCTTGAGGATCCAGCTGCTTGCTGAAAGACAAGTAGAGAAGCTCATGGTGCCACCATGGCCACCACCCTGACCAGGTTCTGTCCTCCTCCTCTTGGCCAGAAGTATCACCTACAGATCCTGCTGTGCTCCTTAAAATGGAGATATCAAAGACCCTTTGAGTCCTTCTGCTGGAAAGGACATGCAAACCTCAGGCATCTGAGCTTTGAGCCAGCTCAGCACAGCACATTTACACAGCCAGAGCCCAAACAGCAGGGAAAGTCAGGACAGCATTCCCTGCCCAGCCTGCTCCTGATTAATAAATGCCATGTCAAGGGACCCAAACAGGTCTGCAGACCCGGCAGCACTTCCAGATTAGCCATTTTCCACAGATTATTCCTTTTTAAACAAGCAGCAAAATGGAATGAGCCCTCTCAGCCAGCCACCAGGCCAGCAGCAAAGGACATTACGCCACTGGAAGTGGCTGCAGGGATCAAAGGCAGCGACTTATTCTGGAACAAAGCTGGAGGAAGGGATTAGTCACTGCCGGCAGCCATAGGAGCTGGCACTGAACCCAGCCTAAGTGCTCAGAGACGCCTCCAGCACTCACAGCCCACCTCAGCCCCGAGCAGGAGGAGAAACCAAACTGCTGCAGGGCTTTTCCAGCCACGGCTCTGCCACTGAGGGCCCTCACACAGCCAGCAGAGGGAGAGAAGCTGGAAGTTCTGGCTGTCACTTCTTAGCATGCGAGCAGAGGTTGTGAAAATACTGGTTTGGGCTGGATAAGGTTTAGCTCCAAATCACAGAATCACAGAACGGTTTGGGCTGGAAGGGACCTTAAATCTCACCCAGTCCCACCCCCTACCACAGGCAGGGACACCTTCCACCATCCCAGGCTGCTCCAAACCCCGTCCAACCTGGCCTGGAACATTTCCAGGGATGGGGCAGCCAGAGGTTCCCTAGAGAAGGGAGAAGCTCAGCAGTGGCTGTGATGTGGCTGTTGGAGCTGGAACAGTCCCACTCCTTCTGTCCTGGGAAGTTCTCCTAAGGCAGTGCCACAGAGACAAACACTCGGGGAAAGTGAGGCTTTGAGCTTGCACAAACAAGAGTTCTCATTCACACCGTTGGGTTTTGCTGCGATACTGATTAACGTGGGATGGGAAGAGTTTTTACAGCTTTAAATGTGAGGGCAAAGTACCTACATCTGTTCCAGGGGCAGCCCTGAGTGACTACAAACAACTTCACATTATGTTGGATTTCCACCTACTCCCTTCAGGCTGGGGACAGGGACAGAATATTTGATCAGACTCCTGTGCAGCTTAGCAATCTCACTGATGTTTTAGTAAATTATGCCATCTATATTTAAGTCAAAGTTTTTTAAAAATCAAATATATTCTGTCTCCCTGTTTATCTCGTTATCCATGAAAGATTCAAAGATCCAACGCAGCTTTGAGCTTGGCTCTTGATTAATTCCCAGCCCACCAGGGAAAAGAAATCTGCTTGGGAGGACAACCCCCAAATCACAGCCAAGCAGCACAGTTTGCACACGACGTTTCAAGGAACTCATCAATAAATAAGGTTAACACACGGAAGCCCAACTCTCCTTTGGGGAATTCTGCTAGCACAGAGCCACACATCTCTTGCCACCAGCAGGCCCTGGTGGGGTTTAGGACACTTATTTTGCTTCCAAAGGCTCTTTAAGCCTCGGACATGCTACACACGTTGTTTTGTCTCATTAGCCTGTGATTTACATAAAATGATAAAATGGTTTGGGTTGGAAGGCACCTTAAAGCTCATCCGGTGCCACCCCTGCCACGGGCAGGGACACCTTCCACCATCCCAGGTTGCTCCAGGTTGCTCCAAGCCCTGTCCAACCTGGCCTTGGACACTTCCAGGGATCCAGGGGCAGCCACAGCTTCTCTGGGCACCCTCTGCCAGGGCCTCACCACCCTCACAGCCAACAATTCCTTCCCAATATCCCATCCATCCCTGTCCTCTGGCAGTGGGAAGCCATTCCCTGTGTCCTGTCCCCCCAGCCCTTGTCCCAAGTCTCTCTCCAGCTCTCCTGGAGCCCCTTTAGGCCCTGGAAGGGGCTCTGAGCTCTCCCTGGATCCTTTTCTTCCCCAGGTGAACACCCCCAGCTCTCCCAGCCTGGCTCCAGAGCAGAGGGGCTCCAGCCCTCAAAGCATCTCTGTGGCTTCTTCTGGACTCACTCCAACAGATCCATGTCCTTCTGATCACAGATTTTCTTCAGTGACCTTCTGGCTTCAGGTGCTTTGATCCAGGATCATGCTGGCACACATGTGCTGCTGCTGTGCTGCTCCTCAGTCAGATGGTGCCTGGACCCATTTCAATCACAACCCAAATCCACCCTCATCCCCTTCTCTTCTCCCCTCAAGTTTCCCCGCAAAGCTCTGTGCTCTGGGACCTGAACACAGAGCAATTCCTTGCATCCCGAAGTCACTGGCAACGTATTTGTTACATAGAGATACACCACCACTTCCAGATCTGAGAGAATTGGATATTCCCCATCAAAAGACCTTTTTTTCCCCATAAGGAAATCAGATTCACAGCTCTTCAGTTCCTTCTGACACCAGCAAGTACTGACTTGTGCCTCCTGCCAATCCCACATCCCCACCTGCCTCTTCCCCTGGCCAGCACGTCCCACATCTCAGCCAACAAGGCTCAGACAGAGCCTCACCTCTGCTCCCAACATTCTTGTCATCCTTTTCCAGAGGCAGACCTTAGGATTTGTCACTGTCTGATGAAGCCCAGGGAAGTTTTCCATCATTGCCACACCAAACCATCCATGCAGATGAATGGTACAAACTCCCAACAGGATTAAACACCCAGTCTGGAGATGGGCTTAGCAACAGGCACGTCGGTGGGATGGATGCCTGGAGGCTGCTCAGGGTTAACCCTCCTGCGAGAGATCCCAGAAGACTTGGGCTCTTTTAAAAACTGGGATTTAGAAAACTGGGAAGAAAGCAGAACTATTATCAGACCAACACACCCCTTCAGAAAGGACCTGGCAGAAGCTCTCCGTGATCCAGCCACTCGCCAGCACTTGGCCATGAGCACAGTGTCACCATCCACCGTCCCAAAGCAGGCACACAACAATTTCCTCCTCTGGAACCCCACAGTTCCCAACATTCCCCACAGCGCATCCCCCCCAGCACGTGGCTCGAAGGTGACACGAAGCAACTCGAGTGTGTCAAGTCCCCGAAAAACCAGAGGGGCTCCAACACAACAGATGTACAGATGAGAGCCAGGTACAAAAAGCCATTACCCTCCATCAACAGAAACGTATTTTTCTTTCACAAATAACACCCATTAGCAACTCCAAGGAGAACAATCTCCGCTCCGAAGGAGGACGCGGTTTTTCAGCAGACACAATGCAAAGATTTTGTCGAATTCAGAGGTTCGAAAGGACTAATGTGAAAGATTATTTCGCAATTATCCAAGCAATTTTCCCTCCTCATTGTTCCTGGACCATAAGGGTTTTTAAATGTGAGCAGAAGGATTTATTCATCACAATAATAATAAAACGAAATATTAAATCAATGAATCTCTTTGCATGCAGCATAAAGCTTCCATTGCTATTAAGCTCAGGAGCGTCCTGTCACATAAACCACACACAGTTTGTGTATTTAAGTACCATCTCCCTCTTTTATTTTCCCCTTCCCTAATTTGTAAGGCATTATCCTTCCATTTGTCCTCTAAACACAACCAGATTCAGACCACACAGTGTTAGTTCTTGTTAGTGGCTCTGCGCCCTTGCTCTCTTTATGAGGGGAGATTTACATTTAATATTCATTGTTAACAATGGCCAGTGAAGAAGGTTATGTTGGGATGACAGGGAAGTCCTAAAATAAATAAAAATTTAGGGAGAATTCACTCCTTACAAGTCAATACCTGAGTGAGTACATTTTCACAGGTCTGAAAATGAAGGCTAGCTTTTGAAGGTGTTGCTTCTTCAGTTTGGCCGGGGAAAAAAAATAATCAACCCAAATATACAGAAAACTCAGCTACAGCCTTGGGAGCATGGAAACTCTCACGGTCACGTCAGCCTTGGCTTGCAACTCCTTCTCTGCCACCCCTTGTGATACAAAGTGAGAGATGAGTTTTGAGGTCTTTGCAGTCAACACGAATTCAGTGGGTCCCTCTTCTGTTTTAATAAAAAATTCATCTGGCAAAGTGCAGAAGCAGTTACTACCTAGATATTTATAAGGTGTCAACTGTCCTCACAGGGAGGCACTTAAAGAACCTAAGCAAAAATTTCCAGCAAGAAACAATCTTCAGCTCTAAGCATCAAAATTCATATTAGCCTCCACAAAAGCCATTCGTATTCCATGAGCGCTATATCCTGGCACCTCTTGTTTTTCTCCATTGATTAAAGTATCCAGACGAGGTACAGACACCTCCAACCATCCCCCAGGACTGAAGCTGAGCTGACACAGCCAACTCCAACACACAAATCCCACCACGAACAAGATCATTATAGATGTAGCTACATCTGTCTTACCATGATTGGGACGCCGATGTCTGGCCACAAGAGATCCTCGGAGGGAAGCTTGGGAGAGTTCCACACCACCACAACTTTATTTAAGTAGGGGAGACCATTGAGCCTTTCTAGGGAGTTCATCAACACTTCCTCCCGCTCGTAAGTCAACATCACCACCGTGAACTGCTCCCGCGGGACGTTGCCACCCAAAGCAGCCTGGAACTCCTTCCCAGAGCCACCTGCTCCTCCACCAATTGGTCGAAATCCAGTCCCAGACCCTAAAAATTTTGCTTCTGATGGTAAAATGGGGTCAAAGGGAGTGTAGGGGAAGAGGTGGAAAGGCCCCGGAGCAGAATTCCAATTCCTGTAGATATCCATTGCGGTGAGGGTGAAATTGCGGAGATATTTGGGAGATGCGTAGGGTGGTTCTGTTTCCACAGGCCCCAAGTCCAGGTCACCATTGTCTGCCATATTGGGGTCTGTACCAGCAGCTTTGCCAGACCGGTGGGGGATCTCCACAGCGGGTTCTTCTCGGATAGGAGCAGCCGGGATTTGGATTCGAGTCCTTATGATAGCTAAGACTGTGCTGAAGACGTTGTCGGAGGTGGAGAAGTAGGTTTCCCACAAGAAGCGGCCCTGCCTCCTCATGGCAAGGAGATCGTTGTCAGAAATGCTTCTCAGAAGGAAGTGCACTTCTGTGATACGTGGCTTTGGTATAATTAAGGCTGCCTCGTTCCACCGGATCACATCGTTGTAGGGTAGCTGAACTTGCTCTCCGAGAACCACTGGGATGGCCCCAACTTCCAGGGCTTCAAACAGTCTCATGGTACACCCTGCGGAGATCACTAAATGGGTGTCCCCGGGGGTGATGATCAGTGCAAAAGTAGAAAGCTTCAGTAGCTCTAGTCTGTCGTCCCTTTCTCCACACAGAGCCCACTCAGTGGGCAGACTCGCCTTAGGCTGGTTCTTACACGTGAACTCCACCAGAACAAAGTCCAGCTTGCTGTCCTGAACAGCCTTCAAGGTGGTGATGATCCGGTCGTCGTAGTCAGCCGGGGCGTTGCCTTCGATCTCCTCTTCGAAAGAGCGAACCTCCTGCAAGCTGGATCGGAGAGACTCGATCTTCTCCCCCTGGAAACTGAACAGGTACTTACGCTTGACCGGCACCTGGGGCGGGATTTCCAGGAAGTTGGGCTCGGACATGGCGTGGACCAGAGGCGATACCACGATGTCAAACCCCGGTCGGTACTGGGTGTCGTAAAAGGTGGACTGGGCGATCATGGCACGCCCTGTGCTGATGTTGTAAATGAAGTTCTGAGTTTCCGACTTCCTCGATAGATTGATGATGAGATGGTTGTGTCCATCAGTCCTCCAATATGGCAAAGAGTGCAACTGTTGCTCTAGTTCAGTAGGTTTTGGCAATACGGGCTCTTGCATTTCCCCCACTAAAATTATATACACACAAGCAATATTTGCATTTTCAGTAACATAAACATTAGTTCTGACAGTCGCCTCAAAGGCCTGTTTAATTAAAGGGTCTAAGGAACTACCAAAAGGGTAATCGTCACTGTTGTAGACATAGACTGGAAAGCCAGACGTCAGCGGGCAGCGTGAGTAGTCAAAGCAGTTGTGCAGCCTGCAGTTCCTGTTGGATTTTGGCAGGGGGAAGGTCGCATCATCCTTGTCTGGCAGCAGCCGGATGGGCAAGGAGAGCTTAGGCTGGTTCTGAGCCATCAGCTCTTTGTAGGAATGCTCAGTCTGACTGATGACATTCTTCAGCTGCAGCAGGTCCTGCTTGGCATTTTCAATGCTCTTCTTGCAGGCCTCGATCTTCAAGTTGAGCTTGGCGATCTCGCTGTTGAGCTCCTGCCGCTTGGCCTCGAGCTGGAGCAGCTCCTCGCTGACCGACTCGCGGATGCGGCACAGGTCCTGCACATGCTTCACCTCACACAGCTCGTTGCCGGTGCGGGGGCCAAAGATGCGCTTGCCGGCATCGTCCGCGTCGTCGATGGTGGTCAGGTAGTAGTGGGCAATGAGGGGGAAGAAAACGAGGATGATGAAGAGGGTGAAGCTAAGCCAGGTGAGCCGGATCCGACTGGACCACCTCAACACCCACGGCTGGCCTCCGTTCCCCACTCCCCCATTGCGCAACATCGTATAGCCAGTCATGAGTTCCAAAGTTGCCGCGCGCACAATCACGTTGGATCAGTAGCCATAACCAAAAGAGTTTTTACAGCAAGTCTCTCAAAAGGAAATGTTATTGTGCCTGCTTAACGAGAAGCCAATGGAAGGGGAATTTCATCTTCTTGCTGTGCCGGCGGCTCTTCCACGCTCGTTTTGCTGCAGGCACAACTTCTGATCCCGTTAGACTCGATCATTGACCTTCTCGCCCACCTCCAGCCCACCCTTGGTCCGCGGGCAACCTTTGCTGGAAGTGTCACAGCGTTGTCATGGTGATTCAAAGTCGCAACCGGCAGAAGAAAAGCACAGTGGGACCGAGCCAAACTCTACCACTGCTCCCGACATCCCGCATTACCATCCAATGAATATGCAGAGGCAGCAGCCATTGCGCAGAAGGAGCCAGAGGGGACTCAGAGCACTGTCAGTCTCTCTCATCGCTGCTGTGAGGGTGAAGCTCTGCCATTCCTACAAGAGAACAGTCAGAGTCAGGCAATGCAACCGAAACGACCCATTACTCACCTAGGACATTTAGATTTAAAACCAATTGTCCTCTCTCAAAAGAACAACCTCTGGGCTACCTGAGAAGGTGATGGGACCCATCAGATGTGGACACACAGCCTTCTCCAGGCACTCTGCTCTTCATTAGGGTTGTGCGGGGCTGCTCCAGACTACACAACCTCCTCAGCCCTGGACCTGGATCCCTGTTTTTCCCACCTGTAAGGCCCCCTCTCCTCACATCCAAACCAGAGGTGTTGACGTACACCTGCTCTCCCTGCCCGCCTCGCTGCGATCCCGGGACACAGCAGTGCTGGGAGTTTGTACTGCATAACTGAGCGTAATCGCCATTGTTCTGCTCCAGTGACTAGAGCTGATGAGGAATTTTTAGATGAAGTGTTTTGCTTTCATTTCCTGCTGGAAAATTTTGATTCATTGCATGAGAAAGTTTAAAGGGAACGCACTTGCCTTGGTTATGATTAACTGGCTGGCTGCATACGAGGGAATTTCTGGTCAACACTGGAAAAGTCTACACTGTACATCAAAGCAAAGATGCTGAAGTTAGGATCTGTTGGGAACCTGCTGGGAGAAATTCTTCCCTGTGAGGGTGGGGAGGCCTTGGCACAGGGTGCCCAGAGAAGCCGTAGCTGCCCCTGGATCCCTGGCAGTGTCCAAGGCCAGGTTGGATGGGGCTTGGAGCAGCCTGGACTAGTGGAAGGTGTCCCTGCCCATGGCAGGTAGAACTGGATGATTTTTAAGGTCCCTTCCCACCCAAACCATTCTGTTATTCCATGAAATTCAGCTCTGACTCTTAGCTCTAGGCCAGCAGATTTAAATCTAGGGCACATCAATATGCTGCCACTAGAAAATCTCTCTTCCCTTTTATTGGCATCCTCCAAGGTACTGAAGTTTCTGGGATATTCTTTCACACACTGGACTTCCCACATCACTGATGAATATAGAGCTGGGCTCAGCACCAGCTCCTTCACGGCCTCAAGAGAAGCTCATTCATTTCCATTTCAATTTTTAATTAGAGGAAAGTCATCCACGCTGGTGACGGTCATTTTTCACTAAATCTATTTAATGCCCCTCTCATCTACTCATCAAGAATTCCCAGAAAGAAGGTGAGGAAGCAAATCTCAGCTGAAAGAGAGATCTGGAAATGAGCCAAAGCAAAAAAGTTCATCTTAAAGCAGCAGAAAAAAGTCAGGAGGAATTTTCAGTGTTGTACTCAAGTGCACATCAGAGAAAATTAAGGGGAAATTTGATTTTAACCAGAAAAAATCATCATGAAGAGGGGAAATATGTGGGGTAATAAAGCACAATCCCTAGGCCTGTTGTTACACAGACATTTGTTGCCACTAACTTAACACCCCGTGATTAAATGGGATTTCCATCCCCCCCACCAATGTGACTCACAACCCAGTTGCACAGCAGAATGGGCACTTAAAACTAAGGCAGTTTTTAAATTCATGACATTGGCAAAGAGCAGTGGTGTGGATCTCGGAAAGCCAGGAGGATAAAGGGGCTAAAAAGTCAGCAAAAGGCTAAATCAGCTTTCTTAGATCTTGGCAGCACATGGCTGTGGGCAGATGGGAGGTTCTGGCCTCTGGGACTGCTCTGCCCAGCAGCAGGATTTTAGCAGGCACCAACATGTAACTGAAGGCAATAATAATAATAATAACAACAATATTAATAACAACAACAACAATAATAATAATAACAATATTAAAATATTTTATTTGATTTTATTTTGTTTTTCTTTCTTTTTCCCCCCTTTTCAAGCTCTCTGCAGGAAGTGAAGCTCATGCTCTGTGTGTGTGTGCCAGTCCCAGCCATTTCAACCTGGTCTCACAGGGGCTGAAAAGATCCTCCAGTTGCCACCAGTTTTCTGCAAACAGCTGGCCAGGAGATTGAGCTGCCCTAATAATGCTTTTCCTGAGGGAAATGCCAAAGCACACACTCACTTGAACATCACAGAATCTAAAAATCAGCTTAACTTCAAGGCACACGTGGGGAAAACAAACTTTGCTTGGGTTTTTTGTTTGGGGGTGCCATGGGATAAGTGGGGCCTTAAATGTGGACACATGGACACATTGCTTTGGGCTGGTCAGAAAAAACTGCAGCCTCAAAGGTGAGACTGCATCAAAATCTTATTCCTTTGTGGTTACTTTGCCCATTAATAAGCCATAAACGGTAATGAAATGGCAAACTGGACTCTAAAATGGCAACTGGGGTCCTTGAAAAGCCAAATCCATCACCCTACACCTGATCCTCTGCAGCTGTTCTGCCACTTAATCCTTCCAGTGGCTCCTCTGGTCCTTCCCTTCCTTGACACAGAACAAAATTCATACTCCTCACCTCAAAATATGGGTTGTGAATTAAAAATATCCGTATGCTCAGAAGCCTGAGGTTGCCAATGTGACTCCATCGCCCTCCTGGAAAACACCACATGGGTAAGGCCAGGGCAGGCTGAGGAGGGATTTAAAATGCACCACACATGGCTTGGGATTAGTTAAAAGTACGGACTGTCAGTATGAAATATGTGCTGGTGATAAAATGAGCACTTTAGACACACTCCTGGACTCTTCTTCACTATAAAGACTTTATTTCTCATCAACTCAATAGAGCCTGAGGTTGTCACACGTTGCCATTAGGACTTATAAAAAAAAAAGACAAAGTAAAAACCCAATCCATGGTTTTTTAGTTTTCAGAAAGAGAGATTTCAGGGCTGCATTTATCAGCCCTGGGGAAAAAGGCTGCTGATTCCCATCGTTCCCGAAAAGAAATCTGGGAGGAGGAGAAGCAGGAGAGTTGCTGAGCTTTCCAGCCAACTCATCCCTCTCACTCCCAAGCACTATTTAGTTCTTTAAACTTATCAAGTGTCATGAAAACTCTTGTTGATGTTATAGCACAATGTTGCTGCCTGATGGAGCTAATTACATACACACAGAAAGAGGCAGGAAGAGCTCTTGGGAGATTAGAAGATCAATAATTATCAGAGCCTCTTCCCAAATGCCAACCTGACTGAATTCTCAGGCACGACAGGTTTGCACACTGCAGCTCCTGCCATGAAACTCAGCTGCTCAGAGCACATTGTCAAAGCTCAGGCTGCATTCCCTGAGCTTCCCTCAGCTCCACAGCAGGCACTCCTCGTGCCAGTGAAGTTATGGGAATACCTGAGGTTCTCCCTCATTTTGCATTTCTGGAAATAACCCGGCTGGTCTGATCTGTGAGTGTTTGTGGAGTCATTACTCTGCAACTGTTCGAAAACCTGACCGCACCTGCTCCTCCCTGCTGACACCTCTGTTATCCATCTCCCTATAAAATTAGGGAAGTACTGCTCCTTTCTCAGCATATTTGTGAACAGAGCCTGGGAATTTTAAACTTATGGTCCTTCAGAGCTCAGCAGAGCAATGCATAACCATGAGGCCGAACATGGTGGCACAGACTGCACTGTGGAGAGAAAAACCCACAGGGATCCTGCACCTGCTAAATCAGAGTTCCCAAACTCTATCTGTGTGCATCCATACTCACTTTCCTTATGGAATCAGGGGTCTGCAGTGTTGTTATCCACAAAGTTCTGGTGTGCTGCTCTCCATGGAGAACAAACCCACCTCTGCCACACCAGCTCCCTCCTGGCAAATGGGGAAGGATCTCAGGGAGTGTGGAAGTGGCTCCTGTGCTTTATCTGTCCAGGCTTGGAGAGACAGCTTCTATTGCAAAGTCTCTCTTTCACCACCACTAGAAATGAAGTCAAAGAGAGAAAATAAAAATACAGCGTGTTCCCCCCTTCAGAACAGGGTGCACCGGAAGAAAACAAACTTCAAACAACCCTTCAGCAATGGTAACTTTCTACTTCCTAATGCTTTCAAAGGGAAGGATTACATCCCAGATCTCCAATCACTTTGGGAACAGGAGCAGTTGAACAAGGAGAATAAAACTATCAGGTACACGCTTTAAGGTGCAATTGGTTGGGAGCAGATCCTTCAAAGCAGCAGATGGACAATTCACTCTGAAATGCTTTGCATGCAGCAGCCTTTGGGATCATCCCGAGGGATTTGTACCATCTCCAGAGCTCACAGGTACAGAGCAATTCTCCCAGGCTGAGATCAATGCTGTTACAGGCACAGGTAAAAGGTCCTGTAACCTGGAAATTCCAGGGATAAACTGCATCCCTGGCTTTAGGGAGTTTAATCTAAACCAAGGAACATCCAGCACGTTTGCAGCTCCATGCAAAGCCCAACCTGCTTCCAGCCCTGTTCCTCATCCACATGGGCATGTGTGGGGTAAAGGGATCCTGGAAAAACGCCCCAAGAGCCCCTCCATGTGCTCACTCTGGAAAAGTAGGAAACCACAGGTGCTGAAGAAGGCAGTGGCTTTAGAAGTGGCACTTTGAGCCCTCAAAGGGCCTCCAACATCTTTTGAGAGCTCTTTTCCACCCCAAGTTCCTGGGGAAGAAGGGTGCTCACTCCTGTCACCATGGCACACAAGTGATGTTCTCCTCTGCCCTTCCAGCTGCAGGAAATGATGAGGGAAGAAGCAGGAAGAGCCAACAGATCAATACTGGCTCTGAGCCTGGTGTCACCAGCAGAATTCTGGGGCTTTGGATCATGGACTGGTTTACACCACACCAGGTCTGGGGGCAACAGAGGGGGTTCAGCTGTTTCAAAGAGGGAAAAGGATCATCCTGCAGGAGTTAGGAGGGCTCAGAGAAAGAGCTTTAAACTGGATTTGAAGGAGGATAGAAGAGGCCAAAAGATATCCAAAACTCGCTGGACAATGCCCAGGTTCAGAGACCTCCCGAGGTCCCTTCTCACCAAAATGACTGTATGACTCTGTGTCCAGGCTGCCAGGTGACTGCAATTCAGAAATGTGAGGAGAAACCCGCAGTCAGGATGTACTGGGCCTGCACCCAGCTCCAACACTGCCTCTCTCCAGCAGCCAGGGGAATCCAGGCATGCCCACGCCCCTGACCTTCATCCCTCTCTCCACAAAGCAAACGTGACCTCGAACGCTTCAAAGCAGACGAGTGAAGAACTGAGTCTGGCTCTCAGCTTTGTGCTCCCATCTGGGCATGGGGACAAGATCATGCTCCAGGAGATGCTCAGTATGGAGAAAATACAGAAACCTCTTCCCCAGGTGCTCGCAGGAACCTGAGCTCTGCCCTCTGCCAAAGGCTCACAGGCTGTCCCTGCTCCTCGGCCGAGCTCAGCCGAGTGCTTCACAAACGCTCATTTATTCTGATGAAATCCTGGAGACAGGAAAACCACATCCCGTTCTCAGAGAGCAGGTAATGGAGGTGTGGAGAAACAACTTGCCCAAGGTCACTTGAGAAGCCGTGCCAGCTTGGGATTCACTCCACATCTCCTCGTCCTATCCGCAAGATCATCCATCTTCCCAGCCTGCCTTCTTCCAGTGGTTTCCTTCAGCAGTGCCTTTCTGCTTTTTGCATAATGCATTGTGAAATCTACTTTACATATAGAGCTTTTAGTTCTTAAATTTATTATGTAGTGTTGTTTTCTGGTAATAAACCAGTCACAGTGTTCTTTATTTATTCTTCCAGGCTGTACACAAGCATTTCTCCGCTCAAAGGAACATCCAGCTTAGGAGCAAATCCTTCTGCGTCCTGTGGGATGGAGTGGCAGAGCATCCTGGATGCAAAGTTCACCCCTCTCCTCTCCAAAGCTCTGAGCAAGGGACCACAGGGCAGAGTTTCCCAAACTGGAAAATCCCTACAACCACAGGGGCTGATGCTGCAGTGCTCACCACATTCCTGGTTACAAAGTGCTAAAGATATTTTGGGACGTGGGAAGCAAACCGAGGATACTCCAGGATGCAGTGGCACAAGCTTTTACTCGTTTCTAAAGGGGATAAATTAGGTGTGGGAGGAAGCAAAGGCTCTCTTTGCTTTTACCTTGAAGTAATTAATGAACAAGAACTCTCCTGAGGCAAAACCACAGTCAAGAGACAGGCACTCCACATCACACGAGAGAAGCATGAAGAGGTCAACTCCAGGCAGGAAGAGAGGGTTGGTTTCCCAAACACTGAGACAGCTCAAATCCTTGGTATTCTTTGTGGCTCCAGCCCCAGATAGCTCAGGCACGTTATTTTCCCCAAGGCAAAACCACAAGCCTCTCTCACCTCCCTAAAACACCCTCATCGATGCTTCCACAGCAGGAAATAACCACGTGGCAGGTTCAGGCTCCTGCTCCCTGACAGAAGCTTCAGGTCATAATTAAGCATGAATTTAAAAGTTTCATTGTCCTGGGTGAGTTATAAGGAAAAGGAAATAACTGCCTGAAAAGCACAGATACACACAGACTGTTTAACAGCATCGCACTCAGCAGGGTGGGTCTCTGTGGAAAATAATCCATCTGAGTGGGTTTCATGGAAAATTTGCTCCTTTCCTGCATGCAGGGAATAAACCAGATCTGGAGACTGAGCACCTGCATTGAGAGGCCTCTAACAAACATGAAATCACACAGATGGTTTCTTGTGCACCTCAGAGGGCAAGGAGGCAGCTCAGCACTGAGTCGTCACAACCCAGGGACACCGGGAAGTTCACATCCAGGGAAAGCCAACAGAAACCTGGGAACACTGGCTGCTACACCTGAGCAAGGCTCAGTGACATTCAGCAGTGCCACGTGGCCAAATTAACCAACTCCAAATGTACCTTCCCTCCTGTAACAGCTCCTTCACCTGCTCCCATGTTATCCCATCCCTGCTGTTGCATCCAGCTCCAGCTCCTCCTTCCTCTCAGATGCACGGGGTGGGCACCCGCCCACAGCCTCATTAGCAAGCTGAGGGACTTTTGCACTTTTTGGAGATGCTTCATCACCACCTAAATGGGAGCTGTCCTGCTGCAGACAGCCTGCTCAATCACACCAAAAAATTAAATCACCTGATGTGTTGGATCACCCATGTTTATACAGCAGGTGGGTTCTTATCCCACACAGTTCATTGCAAAGCAAGCTGGAAATTCAAATCACAGAATGGTCTGGGTTGGAAGGAACCTTAGAGATCATCCCACGCCAAGGACACCTTCCACTAGCCCAGGCTGATCCAAGCCCTGTCCAACCTGGCCTTGGACACTGCCAGGGATCCAGGGGCAGCCACAGCTTCTCTGGGCACCCTGTGCCAGGGCCTCGCCTCCCTCACAACCAACAATTCCTTCCCAATATCCCATCCATCCCTGCCCTCTGGCACTGGGAAGCCATTCCCTGTGTCCTGTCCCTCCAGCCCTTGTCCCAAGTCCCTCTCCAGCTCTCCTGGAGCCCCTTTAGGCACTGGAAGGAGCTCTGAGGTCTCACTGGAGCCTTCTCTTCTCCAGGTGAACACCCCCAGCTCTCCCATCCCATCTCCAGAGCAGAGGGGCTCCAGCCCTTGGAGTTATCTCTGTATATCTACATTTCTCCCCCCTGAGAAAAGCTGAGACAGGGCTTGGAGCAACCTGGGGTAGGGGAAGGTGTCTCTGTCCAGGGCAGGGGGTGGAACAAGATTGTCTTGAAGGTCCTTTCAACCCAAACTATTCTGGGATTCTCTAAAACCTAAAGAAGGTCCCTGCAGGACACTCCACCCCACAGGACGTGCAGATGTGGACGTGGCCAAATACTTCAAAACACACCGAGGAGACAGAACACAGCACACGAGGGTTGTGTGTGCGTATAATGAAGTCATTAACCAGCAGCAGAGTGGATGATAGGAGATAAGCAGCAGCACAATCCATGTTAATTAAATTCCTGCAAAGCGCCGCCGCCACTTGGATTTGGGATGCTGGATCATCTGACACACGCTGTGCTCTGTCTTGTCACTGGTGCCCAGTGCTTCCCTTGCAAGACATCACAAAGAAACACAACAAAAAAAGCTCTCCTCAAGCTGTCTCTGGCTGGAGAAGACCGACACAGGCAGTCCTTGGAAAAGGCAGGATGGGAGATGGCAAACTCCACTCAGCACGTGCATCCAGCGTGGAGACTGCTCCTACCCAAATGGGAAGGTAGAAAATATCCAGAAAATGCTGCGGGGCAGATGTAGCAATAACAGACCAGTTAGGAAGGGCAAAGTGACACCGTTGTGTTTATTGGAGGGCTAAAAGAGAGGTCAGGGCAAAAAGGGATCCAAGGAACTTGATCAGAGCTGGAGGTGAAGGAAGGAATTAACTTTTCAGCTGCACAAGGTAGATTCAATCACTGAGCGAAATGAGATGGGTTTTGGAAAGCCATGTGTTATAAAAGTTAAGCTGAGGGTTACACTGAGCCTGCCTAGAAATAAATAGCTCAATTTAAGACCTACGCACCAAATATTTAATAATGCAGCATCGACCAAAGGAGGTCTCTGCTCTGGAGCAGCACCCTCCTGCCCCAGCCCTGTGCTTGTGCTTCACACCTCTGTGACGGCCACTTCTGGGAAATGCTCAAGCATCCTTCCAAGTCAGAGGTGATTCTGCCTGCTCTCAGGGCAGGGAACTCAGGGATATCAAGAAGAATACAGCAGGACTCTCAGTTTAAGGGCTGCAAACTTAATGAGCAAACACAGCACTTCTTTTGACCTCAAAAATTACTTTTTAGGATAAAAGTGAGGCCTTAAAATAAAAAAAGCATGATGAAATGCTTCAACCAACAGCACTACTGCATGGAGCCTCTTCCTTAGCATCCCAGAGCAGATGTGCTGCACTCAAAATGTCTTTGTCTATTAAAACTGTGTCAGCTTCAGAGACTCCAAAACTCCCTGTGGCATAAACAGAATTTCTAATGAACAGCTGCAGGATACAGGAGTGGCCGCACAAAATGCAGCTGCTGAGATCGTTTTCTTTGCCCCCCTCTCTCACCAGCTTTTCCCTGCTGTCCAAATCCCACTTTCACCCGTTTGGGTCTCTCCTGTCCTCCCTCTCCCCTCCTCAGTGAGGCTCTGCTGCCTCACTGTTCCTTCTGCCCCCTCCACACATCTCCTGGTCCCACAGAGCCCTCAACCTCTCTCCTGCTGGAGTTTTGCTGCTGCTTTCCCTTCTCGCACCAAGGAAGTGCAAAAGGGACAAATTAAGGAGAAAAACGTTCTCGCGCCAAACCCTGAAATTCCACAGAACAAGAGCAATCCTCAGGGAAGGATTTATCCTGAGAAAATTGAAACTCACTAATAGATTTTTTAGCTTCCACGCTGCCTTCCAGGCCAAGGCACCAAAGCATGACTCCTTGTGTGAGCTGGGGGAGCGTTTTTTAAATGCCTTTGAAACCCAAAACCTGTCAAGCTTAAAGCCTGGTCCAAATGCACTTCCCAGCTGCTCTCCCGAACCTAATGGCGTCCTCTTAGCTGGAGAAAGAACTGGAATGATTTTTAATTTAGTCAGGGGCTTGTAATGGCCCTGCAATGCTCAGCACTGTATTTTGCAAAAAATATCTGTGGTGTCAATGTGCCCCCACAAGTTCTGGGAAGAGCAGCACAAATGAAGCTGAATTCTCACTGTTTGATGCCTTCTGTTTTCCATGGGGTTCTCCAGGATCCCATAGAGAGCCTCACTTCCCTATTTTCAGACCATTTATACAGAGTTAATGCTTTGGTGAGCTCCATCCCTCAAATTTGAGTGCAAACAGCTGATGGATTCAACAGTTACTGGAAGACTAATGGGTAACAGCAGATGCCAAAGCCCTGCTTTATTAGAACCCTCTGACAACATTAAAGAGCATCTAATGCTAAGCAATGTGTCTTTCTAAGGAAATTTTTATTAACTGGTATCAAATATGAAAGCCAGTTTAATACCTTGTGGCTTTGAGACAATCTGTCTGCTGCAATCACACCAAGTCCAAATGCTTCAGCCACGAGTGGTGAGACTGGTGCTGTCAGCGAGCCCCTCAAAGCAGCCAAGTTTTTGCAGAGTTAATGGTCTAACAGCTTCCCTGGACTGGGAGCAAGATGTGCAGGACAGAGCTGGTTCACAGGGCTTTGAATAGTTCACATCACTAATGCGTGTCCATGGCCAGGAGGGAGAATTCCCAGAGAAACCATGGACATTGTGGATACACTCTGCACTCCAGACATCACCCAAATAACCCTCACCACATAAACCCACCTGTCTGCCCGCAGCACAGTGTGGAGGGAATCCAAATGTCAGCAGAGAGGGCACGTTCGGGAAGGCTGGAGCTCCTTTAGCTCCCAAATACTCCAGGCAGGAATCTCCGACACACAGCAGCTATTTTTGTAGGGAAGAGGGGCCAAATGTCCTCGGAGCAGCTCAAAAAGTGGGCAGTGGGCCACAGTGGCAGCACAAGGCTCATGCAAATGAAGGAGCTGCTTCCAACACAAGCTGCTGTCTCCCAGCCATCATCCCAAAGATCAGGCTGGTTCCAACTCATGGAACCGGTTCCAACTCACTTCAGGGACCGTTTGGAAAATAGATGCTGAGAGGTGCTAATGGATGAGGAAGCCACAAACGCCTCTTCTGGCCATTCACATCAGTCATTACGGACAGAAGAGCCAGCCTCAGCATCTCAAGCTGTGCCATCTCATTCCCATCTCAGTGGCTGGAGCCATGAATGGTTCCAATCACACAAAATTTCCCTGAGGGACTGCAGAGCTCTCTCCCTTTCAGCCTCACACCATCCCAGGCTGCACTAGAGAGTGAGTTTGCTGTTGCCACCCTCTGCACAAAGGCTGCTTGTGGCCAGAGTAAACACCTGATGGCCAGCCAGGAGAAGGGGAGCCATTCCCAGAGGCTGGGAAAGCTACTGGCAAACACAGCCTTCAACACAGCCACCAGCTCCACTGTGAACATGCCACACGGACAGACACAAAGGCATCAGCCTGGAACAAAGTCATTAAGATGGGCACAAAATTCACAACTCAATTTGGCCTCTGTAGAGAATCAAAAAAAAATATTAAGGAAGCACTAGGATGGCTGTACTAGATCAAGCCAATGATCCGTTCACTTCAGCCCCTCACTCCTCAGTGCTCATTTCCAGCTGCTTTGGTGTAAAATAACCATAAATCACAGCCATGGAACAGTTTATTCAGGACAATTTCTCCCGAACCATTAACAAACAGGAGTTGTAGGAGCCCTTGAAGAACAGCAGCTGTCCACCAAAATGCCTTTTTTGAAGCAACTGACCACAAACATTCTCAATAGTACAGAGTCTGAACTGTTAAAAAAAAAAAAAGGGGGCGGGGGGGGGAAGAAAAGGAAAAACACACCAAGCACTCGGTTTCACAGCTTCCTGCAGCAGCAACTTCCACAGATGAGCTCTGCAAGTTGCCCAGAGAAGCTGTGGCTGACTCTGGATCCCTGGAAGTGTCTGTCCATGGCTAGGCTGGACAGGGCTTGGAGCAACCTGGGATAGTGGAAGGTGTCCCCGCCCTTGGCAGGGATTGGAATGAGATGAGCTTTAAGTTCCCTTCCCACAAAAACCATTCTGGAATTTTAAGGGATTTCCTTTCACCAGCTTTAAACCCAACGCCTCCTGATTCAGTCCCTGCCCCCTTCTCCAGCATTACACACATCCATGGGGACAGGAATGACACGACTCACACCCAGCTCACAGCAGATCCAAAGGAACAAGTCCCAAAGCCACCACCAGAACAAGAAGTGCCACCTTACCTTCTCTAAGCTGCCTGACATCCCACCACATGCTCCTCTCTGCACTAGGCAGGATAAACCTTTTCAATCCTGGCAGCCAGCAGAGTTGGCAGGGAAGCAGAAATACAAGGATCCTACTGCCAAGGGATAATTTCAGCACAAATCTGCACTTCTGCTATTGTCTCCCCTTCCCTGATGGACACCCTGCTTCTCCAGCACACTCCTTTTGTGGAGCAGCCCTCCCTCTCTTTTATCCAACGTCCTCTCTAACATCTTTGTTCTGTTCCCATTCCACTCATTTCCCAAATTTGTGCCTAGTTTCCTCTTTTTTTTTTTTAATTGCTCTCAATATGTCACTCTATATTAGTCAACAGCAGATTTATTTAAACGTGTCAATGCTGTTGCTTAGCAGATCTGACTGTGCTTTACCATTTCAGCCTCCTTCAGAATCACATGTTTCCCTTCCCAGAGCTCCCCAGCATGTTTGGATCACCAGGAAGTTTGAGGAAAACAAAATTAAGTCCGATTCTAAAGGGAGGCCGCTGCCTGGGAAAGCTTCAAGAAAACAAAAAAACACCTCCAAAAACAACCAAGAAGAGGAATTCTGCCAAAAAACCCACATGGTTTTGTTTCTGAGTTAGGAAGCAGCACCAGATGCTGGTTTTCTTCCATTTTCTACCTTTTACTCATGAGTTTCAATAGGAGCCCATCAAGTAAATGACGATCCAGAGCTTTGGAAAGGGTCTGATACTGAGCCAGTATCAGCTTTCCCCTGCAACAGCTAATTTTAGGAAATGGCCTTCAACCACTCTATAAAAGGCTGGGAACACCCAGGTGAGAGCATGTTCTGACCTTTGAAATTAGATTTGGGTCTTTCCTGAGGCAGAAAGAGAAGATAATGTGCAGCTAAATCCCCCCACAGGAGGATTTCTGCTCAGGCTCTCCAGCAGCGATGGTGTTGATTTGGTCATTGCTCCCCAGATTCCAACTTGCACATTCACAGCCAAGTGACTGGAGAATCCAGTGGGTTCAAGCAGCATCAGCTCCACACACAAACTGTGGCACAGCTGTCCCAAAATGCTTATGGAATCATGGGATCACAGAATCATTAAGGTCGGAAAAGCCCTCTGAGATCACTGAGTCCAAATATCAACCCAGCGCTGCCAAGCCCACCCTAAACCGTGTCCCCAAAGGACAAAATTGTCCATGGAAAGGACTAAGCAACACCAAGAAAACATCATCCTTCTGCAATCCTCTGAAGCAGGATAGTCCCAAGCCAACTCCCAACAGCACCCCAAACCTGCTGTGTGGCCACTGACAGATGCCAAGTCTCCTGCACGTCCATCAAGGGCTCCACCTGTGGGATCATCTCCATGGCTTGGCTCCACTCCAGGTGCACTTCCCATGTTGCCCCTAAGCCAACCTCATCTTCTGCCCCAAAATCTCCAGCTCAACCATCACCCTGAATCCCAGAATCCCAGACTGGTTTGGCTTGGAAAAGACTTTAAGGCTCGTCTCATTCCAGCCCCTGCCACAGGCAGGGATGCCACTCACTAGATCAGGTTGCTCAGGGCCCCATCCAACCTGGCCTAGGGGGAATTAAATCCCAGAAACTGATGCCATCAACAGAGTCTCCAGCAGCTGCTGATTCCACATTCAGAGTGCAGATCACATCCAAGAGATCAGGTTCACAACCTTGGGAACCGATACCACAACCTGAGACAGCCCAGCCGAAGACAAATCCCGCAGCAGGACCTGCCAGAACGGCTTCTGATGGCTTTCCAAAAATAACCCAGCCCCCTTTCCACGGTGCCTGATGTCCATTTACTTACAGCCACCTAAAAATAGCCCTTCCCATTCGGATCGATGACGGGAGCTGACAGAAGTGAAAGGAGCTCATCACTCCACACACACAGGACTAAAGGAGATAAAATACTTTGGAAATGCAGCGTAGGGAACAATCCCGCTCTGGCCCCGAGACAGCCAGCTGGATGGGACTAATGATTCTTCTCCAGCACCAGCTGTGATTGAATTTATTTCCATTTGGTGTGATTAAAGAGACAGATAAAAGGGAGAACAAAAAGTCCAAGATTTCAAAAGACACTAAAAATAAAATAGTTTGTGTGAGCTTGGCACCCTACCTTGACAATTTTTATACGTATCAGCCAAGTTCAATAACCCAAAAGGAAGACACAAATAGTCTATAGGTGGGGAAACCAAGGCATGGAAATGTTAAAATACCAATTCAATCATCAATAAAATCAACAGCAGGAACGGGTTGAAAGGGCAGGCGCTCCTGAGGCACCTGCCTGTATCCATGCCCTCAGATCCCTCTGTATTTACTCTTCATGGAGCCATTGTAATTGTTTCCATTGCCTGGCAAGTGCAAATCGATGCTGAGGAGTTCAGTGGCTCCTCACGACGAGTTCCAGTCCATTTAGCTGATCAAAGGGAGCCGCTTTGCCGAGCCCGTTCGCACCTCGCAGGGAAAAGGCACTTCCTCAAAATTCAAACGTACAACTTCAGCAGCAGGAGACCTGAAATTAATCCCTTTATTTAAACATTAACAACTTTAAGTGTCTCTAAGCAGTTGTAAAGGCTTTATTAGAGAAGACAGAGAAAGGCTGTGAGCAGCCAAGTCAAGAGGAAGCCAAGGTTATCTGCACTCACGTTCCAGGTATTAACTTTGACAACAAACTCACTCTGCAGTGTCTGTACCTGGAATAAAGGACAGCAACACCTTGCTGCCAGCTGAAGCTGTGGGCAGGGATGGATGGAGCAAATCCTCCCAGAATCCATTCCCATGGCCATGAAGGGTAAGATGTGCTGTGGGCAAACTGAACCTCATCGATTTGTCTTCTGAAACCGAGTGACCTCCTTGGCAGATGTTCATTACCTTGACAGCAGCACGGTTTCTGATGTAGTCTCCTGTGTGGATATTCAGTAGGAAAGCAAATGACTGGAACAGGAGCCTAGAGAGCTGATGGACCCTCCAGCTCAGCACAGTCAAACCTCAACTGCACAAAGCCTTGAGCAATCTCATCTACCTTTGCTGTAAGCAGGACATTGAATTAGAGACTTCCAAAGATCCCTTCCAACCTCATTTATTCTACAATTCAAAGAAATGCCAGAGAGAAGCTGCAAGCCTTTCCCGGAGACATCTGAACTAGATAAAGTTGTAATGTATAATAAAAACAACTCTTTGTAAGCTTTTCATTGAATGTATGAGCTGGTGGCAGCGAGGAGCCTCCCAGCACACTGTGCTTCCCTCACTCCAGCATTTACCTCTGGACACAGGAACACATCTCTTCAGTTAAGACACAAATACCCCTCTCACACTAAAATTCAAGGTGTTTTAGTGGCATTGTAGGACTTAATACTTGTAGGAGGTGATAAAACATTCATGAGAGCAAGACTGTGAGATTAAATGGGTTGGGCTGACATTAAAAGACATTTTATGGGACAGCCTTTTAAGGACCAGCTCTCTGCTCAAACACTACACAATCGTTTCCCCAAATCCTTTCGTGTATCCAACATGCAGAGAGATACACAAGGTGTGCACATCCCACCCTGGATCCTGTCTGGTTGCTGTAGTGGGAGAAAAAAAGCATGGATTAGATGCTGTCTGAATTGCAGGTGTCACCAGGTTTGGCATTGTTTTTTAATGCCTCCCTGTTACCGGAAAGTAACTATTGAGTTTCACCGAAGTCAAAAGCTCCTCTCAGGTTCGTTTTCCTTTCAGCTGCTCCAACACCTGTCTTGCCAAAATCCATTGAAGACAAAATCTATAGTTCCTAGGATTCACATTTTGGAATGGTTCCAAATGCAAAGGTTTCACCTTTAATACACTCTCGCAAGGCACACAGCAATCTCCCTGACTTTGCTGGTCCTGATCCAGATGGAAAAAAAAACCCAAAGCACAAGCCAGTGTTTTTGCTGACCAGGATTACCTGACTTAGTATCAGCAGCCTTCAAGGACATGCTCTAACACCCGAGTGGAAATCACCAGCGCTGGATGCAGTTCCCTTAAATCCTCTAAGCCTCTGCTTCTCTGCTGGAACAGCTAACTGCTGATAAACTCACTTTTAGACTATTTTCATAAAACTGAAGGTCAGCAAATGATTTGGTAATTAAATCTGTCACATAATTCTCAGCCTGATGCGTAACTCAAGCCAACTCCAGTGAGCAGAGTGGCAGGCAGGGTCGGCTGCCTGTCTGGAGGTGTGACAAGGCTGTGGGGTCACCAGGCCTTGGTGACAGATTCCTCAGAGCCACATCTTGCAGCAAGCTGTGTTTTGCAGCCTCTCCAAGCCCTGCCTACCCCACACCCACTTCTGCAGTTTGTCCATGTTTAGTGACACGTTCTTGCTTTGGTGGATCCCTTGGCTCTGGACAAGTCATCCTCCAGCAGCTCAGAAGTCGCCCCTTGCCCGGGGTGGCTTTGCAGATGAAGGGTGAGAAGTTGCACTGATCAATTCCCAGGGTCTAAAATGCTCCTGACTCTTTTCAAAGTCACTGAAGAAACATAACAATCCTGCCCCCAAAAAAGTCTCTGAACTGGGGAGGTTGTTCTGTTTTCAACCAGAGGAGGGCAACCACACACGTTCACAACGGGCAGCATCCTACTGCCTGATACAGACAAGTGCACTTTATTCCCATTCCCAACCACCAGAAGAGTTGTTTTATCTTTCCCATTCTGCCTGATTTATGTCTGTTCCCTTCCTTGTGATATTTAAAGAACATCTCCCAGTAGAATCACAGAATGGTTTGGGTGGGAAAGGACCTTAAAACTCATCCAGTGCCACCCCCTGCCATGGGCAGGGACACCTCCCACTATCCCACGCTGCTCCAAGCCCTGTCCAACCTGGCCTTGGACATTTCCAGGGATCCAGGGGCAGCCACAGCTTCTCTTGGCACCCTGTGCCAGGGCCTCACCACATTCTGAGTAAAGAATTTCTTCCTGAAATCCAACCTAACTCTGCCCTTTGGCAGTTTAAAGTAGCAGAGTATATTCCCCTGCTAAAGAGAATTCCTCATTCCCCCTGCTCAGCAGCAATTCCAGCAGCCAGATCCAGAACCCATCGAGCTTGGCCCAACTGTGTGTGCCACTGACCTACACAGAATTCATCAGTCCCAGCTGGAAAGTTGGGCACTGGGAGCAAGGAAACTGCTTGTGACATGGCTAAAAATAGCAAAGGGACCGCGGATATTTTCTCCCTCTTGTACTCCTGCCTGCCCTGCTCGCACAAACCCTTTGGAGCCTGGATCAGGCTGTGCTGATGCTCTCCCGCCAAGTTTGAATCATGAGATGGACGTGAAAAGGTCTGTCCAGGAGAGCACAACCACCCTAACTTTTATATCTTGAGGCAGAATATCCTGCAAGTAACGCCATTCCTCAGCATTTAGCTGGAAAACCCAGGGAAAGGCACAAGTTTGTGGGAGAGGCACCGGGTGACAGTTCTTCACCCTTTCCTCTCTTCCTGTGGAAAATTCAACAGCACAAGGCACTGGAGTTACAGGATGAGACACAGGGATTCACTCAGTACACAAAATGGAAATTCAACAACCCCATCAGCTCTGATTTTTAAGGACACTCATTTCTCCATCATCATTAAGCTCTGTGGTAAAAGCCACTTTACGAGCTCAGCTAATCTGGGATGCTGCTGTTGCATCATCACCTGATGTTGATAAACAACTATTAAAGAAAAAAAAAAAAGAGGCAAACAAATCCATGCTTCTCCTCTGGCCTGGGTGGTTTTCAGTACCATTATCAGTGAAAAAGGTGTTTTTTTCAGTACCATTACCACTGTGGTTTTGGTATGGACTGCCATGGTCCCAAGGCCTGTTCTCTGGCCCAAAACCAGAGGTAGAACCCAGCCACTTTCATGCTCTTGAGCTTTCCCACCCACAGACCACATCTGACTTGCCTTGGAGGTTTGATTCCTGGTTGTGCCAAGTTCTGGATCACATGGATCAACGGCAGCTGGCTGAGGTCACCGCTGGGTGGTTCCAGCCTGGACGAGCAAGTGAAGAGGAGCAGCCTCCCATGTCCTAAACCTGAGCTGGGCATCCATCTGGGAGCAGAGCCTGGCCCCTGGCTGGGGAAGGATTGGGAATCTCAGTTTTCCACTACTCCACAGCATTCAGTAACAAATAAATCCCATGGACCACACGGGGAGGGTTATTACTCCAGCACATATAAAGGAGACGTTGAAGTGACAGGAACTTCCCTTCCCACCTTTTGTGGGGATAATACAAATCAGCAGAGCAGAAACACATCCAAAACATCGCTTTTCAAAGCAGCAACAGATTTTTCTGTCAAAGGAGAGATTTCACAAGGATGTCTTGGGCATGGGTGGATTCATGGCAAAACAGTGAAGCGATGCGAGAGACACACGACCGTTTCTCCTCTCCGAGTGTCGAAAAGCTTTCAGGAGATTTATAAAATTAGAGCTGCTTATGATGAACATCTCAAAGGGAAAGGGGAGAGAGGAAGTGCTTCCCCCACGCAGCTCTCCAGCAGCAGCTCCTGATTGTACTCAGTGGGAAACACGGAGCACTCTCAGCACCTTCCCTCCCATCGAGCTCCAGGCACAGGGGAAGCTCAGCAATTTGCAGGATTTGGGTCGTTTTTTTTGTTCCCCTTCCCTCTCTCCCTCCCCATCCTCCCTTTGACAACCACGGAAAGAAAGATTGAGGAGAATACAGCAATTAAGGAATTTGAAGCCTCGCTACCAGCTACTCTAAATGCAGGCACATGAAGCAGCAGGATTCTGCTGGTGACATTTGGACCACAAATGAAGTCCCCAAGAGTAATAAACAATCAGGTAAAGAAATCTGGAAAGAAATTACCCAGCACACCTCATCTTCCTGGTCCCCATGAGATCCATATAAAATGTGTTAATGCATCTGATTATGATCTAAATTATATACAGAGGCTCCTGCCAAACACTCTGTGAAGTTTCTTTATTGTTAAGTTGGAAGCTGTTTAAGAACGGTCCAGTCATCATGTTTCAAATTAGATTTGGGGAAAAAACATTTTCCTACTTTACTGCTGGCTCAGAACACGGGAAAAAGTCGGGATGTGGGTTTTCTACGCTGAAAAAAGAGAAGGAAGAGTGGGAACAGAACAGCAGAAGAGCCAGTCTGTTTCCTGTCCTTTACTGTCACCTGAGCTGTGTGGCTTTACTGTCCCCACTCATGCCAGAGAATTACTGCAGCTTCAGACAGTTTTCTACATATTCTTTCCTGAAAGGCGGATAAAACACCAAGGTGTTCCCATACACACTCTCCACAGGCCCAAAAATTTTGAAAGAAAGGATTTCTGGAAGAGTCCTGCTGAGAAGACCTGGCAAAACACCATGTGAGATTTTCCCCGCACCTGTGAGGGCTACCTGAGCTGTCACTTATGCTGCCAGTCCTTTGTGCTGCCTGGAGGCAGGTAAAAAAGCTGGGTTTCCCCCCAGCATGCTATACCAGGACTGGAACTTTTAAAAAAAATAGAGATACACCCCTCCCAGGTGTATGCGCAAATTCGGGAGAGCACCCATAGTTTTACCTGCAAGCCTGACAACCTCACATGTGCTGAAACCTCCCCCAGCCCAACCTGTGCTTTCTCTCCTGCTGGTGTCTGGCCAATCCTTTGCTCCATGGATCAGCACCTCCTTGCCTCTGCAGGGCTGGATTCCCAAGTCAGAAGCAGAGCCAAGGTCACCTTGCTCAGAGGAGCTGGATTTTAAAAGGAGGGTCCCTGTATCTATTAGAAGTCTCCCATCCATTACCTATGCCCTTCCAAGCTCACAGCTGCAGCCACAACTGCATAAATCTGGACTAAGCAGGGCCCTGTGGAAGTGAAATAGGATATAAATAGTTCTTACAGGTTCATTTTGCTCTATACATGGATATAAATCATACACATACACACATATATATATGCCAGCTATCTGCCTGTACCTCATTGAATCATGCAATGATCTGGGCTGGAAGGGACTTTAAAGCTCATCCCATCCCACCCCTGCCATGGGCAGGGACATCTCCCACCATCCCAGGCTGCTCCAAGCCCCATCCAGCCTGGCCTTGGACACTTCCAGGGATCCAGGGGCAGCCACAGCTTCTCTGGGAATTCTGTGCCAGGGCCTCACCACCACTCTTATAGTAAAGAATTTCTTCCTAATATCTCATCTAACCCTGCAGATCTGCAGGAAGTCAGGGATGAGAACAACCATTTCTAGCCACCCGTGGTAATGCAGTGGTTTAAACACCCAAAAAATGCTTTAATGTAGGATCACAGGCTGGATCCCAGCCAGGCAACAGCACTGCTTTTCAAGGAGTATTTATCTCCATAAAACACTTCCTGAACAACGTGCTTGGTGCTTGAAAACAAAGCCTTGCTAAACAACCAGGTTTTAACCTGGAATTCTGCATGTTGGCATTCTCTGCTGCTCCAGATGAGTCTGATTCCCTTACACAGCATGGTGATTTTCACTCTTTTTAAGAAGAAAAGGAATTTTCTCTTTCAGTTTAACTTTGAGGCAAGATGGAAGACCACAGCCTGGCCTCAAAGATGTGAGATCTTTTGAACTCCAAGTCAGCAGGCTCTCACAGGAGCTGAGCTCGAGGGCTGCTCTGGAATAAATCAAAAAGGATTTACTCTTTCACTTGAACAAGGCAGGAAAAAAAACCTCCATAGATGCACAGATATGGGGTTGGGGGTGGGGAGACAGCTAAAATATTTAAAAAAAAATAAAAAAGGCAACTTAAGAATGCCGTGATGGTTTGATAGTCACAGTCCCATAAGCTAAACACCACCCTGCATGGTTGGATTTCCTGGAGGAAATCACAGGCACAGTTACTAAGCCTGCTGGAAGCAGTTCAGCCCAAGAATATAGGGAGCAGATGCTCCAAACACGACTCCCAAGGACACGGCGCTCCTGGAGAAATCCTCTGACAGAGAGTCAAAATGGGGGCTTGAACTGGCCGTGTGTTATTAGAGATGCAGCTGTGATTTCTTCCCAGAGTAGCAGAGTTCAAGGCCAAAAGGGACCTCGAGAGCACCTAATGTGCTTCATCACAGCCCATCACACTTCATCCAAGTTTTCCTAAGAATAGGAGTCAGATTTAGCAGCCAGATTCCAACCCGAGTAACTCTGGTGGCTCCCAGACACAATCCACGTGCTGCTTCCACTCCAAAACTTGGGCTGACAGAGCAGCTTTGTGCAGGATGCTGCTGCCTCTTGGTGTCCTTGTGTCCCTGTGCCAGAAAATGCCATTCCCTGGAACAGGCAGGAGTGAAATGACTCCGTGCTCCAGCCCCTTTGCTTCACTCCTGACACCTCTGCTGGAGCCCACACTCATCAGTGGTTTTGACAATACTCCAGAGCTGGAGCTTGCCTGAAGGAGCTCAGCACAGGGCACAAAATCTCATCCTCTGGCTTCCTCACAGGAGTGAGAAGAAAACTGGAGAAGGAGAAATGTGCTGCTGGCAGCAATTCCAGCCTCTGCAGTGAGATTGGAAGGCTCCCAGTCAGCCACACACCCCCGCAAGAGCTGTGCACCCATGGACTAATCCTCACACCTCAATTACAAAGAGTTTGGGGACAAGAATGTGCCCAGAGAATGATGCTAAAGAAGAAAAATGTTCAGAGCCCAACTTCCCTCTGAGCTGCGTGCAGGGATTTGGATCCCAAGGCACCCAGACACTGAGCTCAGACCATTAGTGACATTCAACACTGCTTTTAAAATCAGAATTTAAAACTGCTGAAACCAGAATATTGTGAAATGCTGCTCCTTTGCCTGCAGCTCTGCCAAATGAATTTGGCTAAAACTTTCAGCAATTAATGGATGATTAAATGGAAGAGCTGATGGCCAAAAAATATGTAAGGGACTTGATTAAAGCTCTGGGGGTGACATTGTGCCCTATTTTTACAAGCTTTCCTCATCTCACCATTATTTCAACTGGACTATGGGGAGCAGGAGAGTGTTGTTAGAAGGGTGTGAGAAGTTCTGGCAAATTATGTTAGAATCCAGCACGGGAAGAAGCAACTCAACCCCAGGCATGGGGCAGCCTAACACAGCAGAGCTCCTGTGTGCTTTACCTGTTGTTCCTTGGCTCAGACCTGTCCCACATCCCACATTGACTCCTTGACCACCTCTCTTCTGCCTCCCAGTGCTGATCTCAGGGTTTCCCTCCTGTGCAACAGAAAAACCCAGACAAAACCACATGGACTTAAGAAATCAGTTATGTATGGCCTCGAGGCATTGTACAAGAGAGGCACTCTGACACAAACATTCCTTCTGGGCCTCTCCAAACAGGGACTGAGCAACGTGGGAGAGTGGAAGGTGGCCCTGTCCATGGCAGGGTGTGGAATGAGATGAGCTCTAAGGTCCCTTCCTGCCCAAACCATTCTGGGATTCTGTGATTTATGACATGGTCTTAAGCCTGGAAGCTCCCACAGGCTTGACAATTTGGGCTGCTGGGGAGTAAGGGAGGCTGGAGAACACTAAAGGGGGAATCAGGCGCAAATGAGACCACCTGGAGAAGGGACATTGCAAATCTAAAAGGGATCAGATGTGGGTCACCAGCTCCCAGCTCCATCAGCTCTGAGCCAGCTTCCAGGCATTCTCAGCTCCCTTCACACAAAACTCTTCCTCTACGACACCTGATAATAGACAGCTCCCAGGTTACATCCGTGCGATCATTTCCCACAAAAATATTGAATAAAAGCATCAACTCCACTGTTCCGTAAGTGCCAAGGTCCAAGAGGATCACTGCAAGCCACCCAGCCCGACCTGTTCTGTGACACACCACAAGTTCCACCCACCAAGTCCAGCCTCAAGCCCAGCAATTCCCCCCAATTCTTCATCCAGCTTTTTCCCTAGCTCAAATCCTCTCTCAGCCACATTTCTACTGCTAACAACCACCTGATCTCAGCAGACAAACATATAAAAAATTAAAAGAAAATAAAATACCTTTAGTTAAGAAAAGCCCAAGGCTCCAGGATTATCCTTCGGTGGCGGGCGATGCCTTGGCCGTCCGTGGCATTTCCCTTTGTTTTAGAACAAAAGGGACCATCCACATCCTGCCTTCATCCTCCTACACAGCCTCTGGGACAGCAGAGCATCCCAACCTCCCTCTCCCCACCCTGACTCTCACTAATGTGTTCCACACTCAAAGCCTCTCCGCAGTCCCAGCTCCAACGCCGCTCCCAGCAGGGAGTCGGGGCTGGTCCTCGGAGGCTGGTGCTGCTTATAAAGGCTGCTTCCATCCCTGTCACTTCAGCTGGCAAAACACTTCCTGAGTGCCCACATCTTTGGGATACAAAAAGGAAACACATCACGATCGGAGCTCGTCTCTCCTGGCAGGCTGCGGGTCCTGGTACGGTTCCATCCGCACGCGGCTACAAAATGTTTGCAGAAACAAGAACAGCCACGACCCTTCTATCCCCTCCTTCCTTGCCTGATCGCAAAGCTTCTCCCAGAGTTCTCCAGAAATCACGAGTGAAGATGTTACTCAACAGCCACAGCCGAGGACTTCATTTCAACATGACCTGTGAAATATCCACTTCAAACCTCACCCACGCTGCACGAGCCCAGCATCTGCACAGCCCTCGCCGCCTCTCCTGGGTCTGGAGATGTTTTATGGCAAGCTTGGAATGCCGACAGTTTACAAAAAATAAAAATCTGTTGGTTTGGGTTTTTTTTCCCCAAAGCCACCAATTATTTTGAGCCTCTGAAACTCCGGCCACTTGGGGCAAAGGAGCCAAGGGACCAGAGCATCTGGCAATGGGATGCCCAAATCTATCAGGCAAACAAAGCACTCTCCTGAGAATCAGAGAATGGTTTGTGTTGGAAGGAACCTCAAGGATCATCTCATTTCAACCCCCTGGGACACCTTCCATTAGAAGAGAGCTTAGAGGTTTTTTTTTAATTTTAATGTAAGCTCTGGAAAACCTCAGGCTCTTCATAGAACAAATGCCACTTTATGATTAAAGTGAAGTCCCCTCTGTAATAAATACTATATAATTAATATGATGTAAAAATCCCAGCATATATGAACATTTTATTCTGATCACTGTCATTAACAACAATAACAGCATCCCAGCATAGGCTCACCCCAAAAAAAGGGTGGTTTCTCCTTACTTTCCACCAGAGAAGAGGAGGGAAGTAGCTGTTACAACTTCATTTTATATTTTATTAGTTTTTACAAACCAGCTATGCTAAAAGGTTGCACCAGTAATTTAAACTGCGTTTGTCAGCAGAAGTGAAGGACATTGTGGGATACATTTTATTCCAGCTCTTTTATTGCCTGGCTCCTTGGAGTGATTCAAGCAGCTTAAGGATTTTAGAGGCACTGTCACAACAGTATCTGGCCCGTCGCAAGTTGCTATTTTAACAAAAAAAAAGTACCCAAAAACTCCAACTTTCAAAGAACTGGCTGGACCAGCAGAAGCTGTTCAAGACTCAGCAACTCCTGAATGCCACCAAATTATTCCCTCACAGGGACAGGCACTTTCTGCAATGTTATTCTCACTTGGCAGAAGGGGAGGGGGATCCATAAAACGGGGAAATGCTGATTTTTGCAGCTCTGCCAAACCACAGGAACACACAGAAACACATCGTGACTCTCCCCACCCTCGGGAGCCAGCAGTGCTCTGTCACATCTGCTGGGACACAGACAGCAGGTGACAAGATGGGGACAAGAGCACAACGAGGCTGGCACAGACCCAATCCAGGAAAGCTTCCAACAGTGCTGGCCAGAGGAGAAATGTTTTGAAGATTCCTGAGACAGCAGGCATCTGCTTTCTGTCCCAGCAGCACCCCGGCGTTCTCCTGGACTCTTCCCGATGGATGATCAAAAAGCAAATTAATTCCTTGAACTCAAGGACCAACCCCTTCTCATCACAACCCCAAGCTGGTGGGAGATGCTGGTTTTCATCCCCATCCAGCTGCCCCGGACACCACGGGGCTGGAGGGGAAGAACATCCCACTGCTGAGACGTCTGCTGGCTGCTTGCCTGGCAGAGGACTCAACTCCAGACTCCATTAGGGAAACTATCCCAGAAAAACAGGGAAATGCTACTTTGTGGGAGGGTGGAATGAACAGGGCCGTTCCTGGTCAAAGCACTGCAGTACTTTGGGCACCAGATAAATCTGAGTGACCTCAAAGCCCGGTGTCCCCATTGCTCCCCAGGATGCAGAGCTTTCCTGAGGTCCCCATCTCCTACCCACACACAGCAAGCCATGAAACACACGTGGGTCACCTTATCCCACCTCCTGGGGTGCTTGCAGAGAGGGGGGTGCAAGGCTGACAAACCTGGAAGGGCTCACAGGGCCATGGGGTCACCTGCACTGATGCCGGGTCACTCTGTGCCATAGGCAGAGGAGAGAAATCCTCACCCTCACCCCGTCCAACCTGACCTCGGACACTTCCAGGGGTGGCGCAGCCCCAGCTTCTCTGGGCAGCCTGTGCCAGGGCCTCCCCACCCTCACAGCCAAGAATTTCTTCCCAATATCCCATCTAGCCCTGCCCTCTGGCAGTGGGAAGCCAGCAGATCTTCAGATGATGCCACACCAGTATTGGAGAATGGGTCATTCTCAACTGTCCCCCTTCAGCACATGCAGACACTGTGCCAGGAGAGCTCCATGTTTCCCAGAGCTTAAAATCTGTGAGGACAAGCAAAACTTAATTTGCAAAGAAAGATCCTTTAAGCAGAGGGAAAGTTCTCATACCCGGACTTGGGCGGTTTTAAGTTTGGGACATGTTTTAATGTATTAAAAAAAGTTTTTCAGGTCATCTTTGATGCAGAGTTGTCTGGGAGGGGGAGGCTGTCAGATGGTGTCTTAGCAAGGGAATATCTGTTCCCTGGGCACAGAGCCTTGTGAACTCCCTGTGGCACCTGCATATTCTGTGTTTGTACTCCAAGCCCCACGGACACTCCTTTGATGTGTTGCCATGTGGTGAGCTGGAGCTTCTAAAGGTCTCTGGAGATCACAGGATCTACGTGACAGATGTATTTAGTGGATAAGGAGCCTTCCATCCTTTGAAACAGAACTTTGCTGTGTTATCTTGTTTAAAGAACATGTAAATTGCTTCTTTTTTCATGCCTGATGCAGAGAGCAGCTGTGGACAGATGCCCAGGAAGGATCCATGAGGAATCCAGCCCTGCTCTTACACACATGGTCTCCTCCTGGCCTCTCCAGCTCGCTGCTCCAACATAAACAAGTGAGACCTACATCCTCCTGGAAATTAAACCCAGCCTCTCAGACATGTACACAGATCTCCTCCTGCCCCGCAGGAAACGGGGATGGAGAATTTGCAGCCCCAGGTGGCCCGGAGCAATCCCTGTTCATGGGGGCTGGGGAAGGCCAGGAGTGGAACACGCAGCACTGAGTGGCATCTTGGGATATTTAATGCTCTCAGTTTTCTTTTCTGATCTCATCTCTTCATTAGCCAGAGAAATTTGTCCATTTTCCTCTGCTCATCCTCACAGTGTTCACCAAAAAGCTTCTTCCTTTACTCCTGGTCACAAAAGCATCCCAATCTGCTTCCATTTCACTCTTCCCTGACAATTAGCCCCACTTGCTTCCCTATTTTCTCTTCTTTCAAGGCTCTTATCCAGGCTGGTTTTTTCTTTCTCTCACCTGCCTGCACCACCATTACTTTTCCCACTGTCAGAGGTGCCAATCTAAAATTCACTTGAGTTATTTGAGCTCATTCTCCTGCACTAAGGCAGACAAATACTGCAGCCGAATACAGAAATATGCCCCTGGAAATCATTCCTGGGATGCAACGCTCCCACCTGAGCTGAAGGCCAACGTGATGGAGACAGAGCAACACAAGCCCAGATCCACAGCTCTGGAAAGCATTCCTGGCATTCCCATTCCAAGTGCCATTAAGGAGATGCCGAAGTCCAGCAGACGTCTGGACAACACAAAACATTAAACTGAGCTCTGATATTTAAGAGCAGAAAAGTTTCCCAGGCTAATTCAGGCAATGTGTCCCATAAAACTGGCAAAAAACCAGTCCATTAACTGCATTTGCTCTCCAGCATTTGCTCCTGAATTGTTTATGCACAGAGGTTTCCCAGCATATTAATCCTCCAGAAAAGAACGTGTAAAACAGAGCTGGAAATGAAGGAGTGCTTGGGGATCCTGTTGTTTTGAGTGGGATAAAGCAGGAGGGGCCTACGGGGGGAGAAATCCCCACAAGAAAACTCCAGAGAGCCACTATTTACCTTCCCCTTCAGCAAACAAAATCCCACAAACAGGGAAATTAAAACCTGTTGTTGCAAGCAGAGACAAAGTCAAAGATTTCACAATCCTGCTGTGAGAAAGGAATTTTAACAGGCTGGTAGAGGATAAACTGTTAGTTTCTTCCATAAACCTGAACAAAACCAGTGGATTTCCCAGAAACAAATTGGGAAATTATCCCCTCGGCCCCAAGAGTCAAGTCCAAACCTGCCACCAAAGTTTCTTCACAGACTTTGCCAGGCTGGGGTTCAGGCTCACGATCCAAATTCAGGCAGGTTGGAGATGCCCTAAAAGCTGCCGAGTCACCGGAAGGGAAAGGGATTTAAGCTAATAATTTACCTTACAGCTGACCAGGAGCTGCCAGCACACAAGGCAGGGTGTAACTCTCACTGGAAATGCTCTGCTTAGAGCTCCGTGTGTTCCCAGTCACCCAGTCCAGATGCCACAATTCCCCTTTCATGCCCTAGTGCAGGAGAAACAACTCTCCACCTTGACTTTTGGATGGCCAAGTGACCACTGAAATCCCAAAGGGACAAAGATCCCCTTTAAAAATCCCTAAGTTTCCTCAGCAAGCTCAAGTCTGCCAATCGAGCTGACAGAGAGGGCTTTGCGTAAGAAAAGGAGGAATGCAGGGATTTCCAATGTGGAAATGAGGGTGGATAAGGAAAACAGGACATTTACTCTGGAACTGTTACCCCTAACATTTATCAACAAGGAGTAACAAGACAAAAAAACAATATATAAACTGGATATTAGGAATAATTTCTTCTCCAAAAGGATTGTGCCAGCTCTGGCACAGCTGCCCAGGCACGGGGTGGAGTCCCCATCCCTGGAGGGATTTAGAAGCTGTGTGGATGTGGCACTTGGGGATGTGGGTCAGTGGTGGCTTTGGCAGTGCTGAGGGAACAGTTGGACTCAATAATCTTAGAGAAGTCTTCCAGCCTAAATGATTCCATGATTAGGACTTACTTTGAGGGGAAAGAAGGATATTTTTCATCCTTATCTAACTCAGAAAAAACTTCGTTAAAGAAACCACTTTGCACACACTTCAGAGGCTCAAGACATTCGGGGATAAAATTGGACCTTCAAATTAAGGTTCTTCACGTCCCTTTCCACCTGAACCCACAGCTGGAGATATTACAAATCCTTTTCACCTTAAACCAGTTACGTGGCACAAAGAATTAGCATGAAAGTGAGAGATGCTCAAATGAACTGCTGCAACGAAGAACTCGAGGCACGTTAGAATCTCCCGGTTCTTCCTTCTCCAGCAGGAAGAACATTTAGAAGTAGCAACAATCCCCTTCCAGAAAATTGTCCTAAGCTTCCAGCCCACTGCCAAAATTCTTTCAAAAGGAACTGGTCCAAGAAAGAACCTCCACCATTTTATGGTGCAAAGCCACCCTCTGTTCCACGACAGCATTTTGCTTTCACAGCAGAAAAGGTGCCTTGAGATTTTTGTCTTCAAGAAAGGCAATGGAAACTTTCCTTGCTCACTGCCACCAAACTGGTGTCGCCCTCTCTAGATCTCAGCATTCCCACGGGTAAAGAAAAAGCAAGTTCAACCTCCAAAGATACATTCAAAGAGGCAGCAAATCCAACCCTTCCTGGGAATTTGCTCCAGTGATTAATCCCAGCCCATGTCTACCTTTCAATGTCACCTTCCAAGCAGCTTTCCCCATCCTCTCCAGGTCTCAGCAGTACCCAGCAACCTCTCCCCAAAGATGGGACTCAAGTTTTGGTCTCTCTCCTGACCCATAAACACAGTGGGAGAATTTAAAAGTTCAACTCTAGATCCTTTCACCCTGATCCAAAAGTTGCCCTGCTGCTCCTTCTGCAGGATCTCCAGCTTTTCCCACGTCTATTTTAACATACGGATATCAGAGCTAAATACGCTACTTGAACAGTATTTTCAGAAATGCAGTTTTTGGAGTAAAAACATCCTTTGGTCCTATTTCCCAGCTCACATGTCCGTAGATGGCATTAAACGCTTTTTATTCTGGGAACTGAAGCAGATTTGGCTGCTCAGTCCAAGCACAAGTACCTTTGCACAGCGACTGCTCCTGAAGGGCTGAGCCCTCTGCCCCAGGCACAGCCCATGATGCTCCCTCCATCCTCCAGCTGAAAAATCATCTGCATTACTCCAAGTCATCTATCATATTCTGGGGACGATTTATTACTCCACTGGTGTTGTGAACTCCACAGATTTCCTTGTTCTCTGTACTTGATGAAAATCACAAGAGCCAGGATGCAGCTACTCCTAAGAACCCTGATGATCACATTTGCAGCACTACAGCTTTATCACAGCCTTTCCGTGACTTTTATTTCCTATCCTGATGAAAAAAGAGCAGAGACAGGGGCTCACATGATCTTCACGACAGCTCTGATGCTGCCTGGTCACACAAAGATGAATTTGTTCAGTGCAGATCACGGAGAACCCACTCCTCCCTATAAGCACAAATTTTACACTCAATTTCTTTTCACTACGGATAAGAGAAAATTGATTAAGCAGAAGAGGTCCTTAAAAAATGAATCTTCTTATATGCTCTTTATCAAACAAAAATAGCCTGAAAAACTGGCAAATCTAAGTGTTTGCCCAGCAGATAAGACAAATCACCCTTCAGTGACTCTCACATTTCCCTCCCGCCGCGTGGAACTCCTGCAGGCCTTTGTCACCACAGGAACGAAGGGTGGTGCCACCAGCAATGATGTTTAATTCTGTAACTTCAACACGTGCAAAAGCTTTATTGGAAGGTTATTGAAGTTCAGAACCCTGCTACATTTTGTCACAGGCTCCATCTCTAAGGCAAGCAGGCTGCTTGCTGGTTTGGTTTGTTACAGAAGAACAACTCCTGCATTAATTCCTGCTGGGCAAACTGAGCATGGGGGAGATGTGTGTTCATCTCAGCCATTCTGCAAGAAAAAATATCCTGAATCAGAAAGACAGGCCCAGAACATTCTGTAATGCCCCACCATATTTATTTTTCTTGCAGGTCACCACCCACCTCTGTCACGGTGTCCCACAGTGGTAGGGAGGAGAAGAGAGATCCAACAGGCAGGAATTGTGCAGCAAGATTCTTTTTTTAAATTATTTTACAACTCTTTTTTAGACTTTTTTCTTCATAGTCTAATTGGTCAAAGGATCAGCCATCCCTTGGGGTGACTGTCTAAAATCCTAAAACATCCATTGTCAAAATATTTTTCTACTGTACTATAAACAAGGCTTTGCAAGGTCTCAGGTGTTCATGGTTTATAGAACTCTACAAATACCTTCCATGAGAGAGAAAAGTATCTCACGGGACTGGAAAGAAGCAAGAAAAGTTCTTGCCAGCAGCAATATTTGTATCCACACACCTCCACCAAAAGAAAAAGAAGGGTGTCATCCCCACTGTCCCCCATGAGGCTCCAAGCCAAGAGCCCAATGCCCCATCCCACCTCCAGCCTGGACTCTTACAGAAATACAATTTGTACAACCGTGTTTTCTGACACCTCTTTTAAAACCTTCTGAAGAGGTTTCAGCTCAAATCTGGCCTAGCATGAAGCTCTTAAGACACAAAGGTTGTGTCCACAAAGACAGGAGCCTCAGAGGATGGGCAAGAACCAGCAGCTGCTGCTCATGAGGGGATGCCTCAGATTCTAATACATCACAGAATGGTTTGGGTTGGAAGGGACCCTAAAGCTCATCAAGTTCCACCCCCTGCCATGGGCCGGGACAACTTCCACCATCCCAGGTTGCCCCAAACCTTATCCAGCCTGGCCTTAAACACTTCCACATTTATATACCTTTTCTCATCTTTACCACCACACAGCTATATGTGTTTACGTATATATACGTACGTATTTTCACATACTCAGAGAGGGCAGGTCCTACTAAACTCCATCATCCTGCAAAACTAAATCCAGGGTGTCCAAAACCACTGCTCTGGGAACAGTATTTCTGAAGAGATTGTTTCCAGCAACTTCCCCAAAATGACACAGTCCATGGGAACAGCAAGGACAGGATCCAACCCGAGGGTGATATTCAGTGATGATTAAGAAACACATATTTTCTCCCTCCTCTCCCCCTTAATTCCCTGCCCCAATTCCCTCAGTGCTTCCAAATTGGCCCAGCTTTGGTGGATTTTTATGGGAACTGCAAAAGGGATATTTGCCAGCCATCCAATCATTGCTCCCAAGTGCAGAGGCACCATGACTTGAATTGGTCACCCTGCCTTTATTTGTATTTGTTTTTAATTGTAAAGGAACGTATTTTCTCAGTCTCATCCTCCAAAACAGCTGAGCAGTTTTCATTACAGTCTTCCCAAAAAGCACCAGCAAGCAACTAGTTGGAATGTTCCACCTGAAGCTTGACATTAATATGAACAACTGAAAACAGGATTTTCAAACACAGGAAAAGCTTAGGAATGCCACCATTCCCCTCTCCCAGGTTAGGAACCTCATCAATCCCCTCTCAGGGCTTTCTACCCACCCTTCTCTGCTGGTTTGCTTTGCTTCAATACCCAATTTAGGCTGCCTGCTCCTCTGGAATAGACCTCAACAGTGTATTTGTCCATAAAAAACACATCAGTGCTGCTTTGCACCCAAAGCCACCCATTTTAGCCATGGTTTCACTCAGCCACTCCAACAAGTTTTTAAAAATTCCCTTTCGGTGCCCACACACAGGCCACCAGCAGGATTTCTGAGCAGGCAGAACATGAATGTGTGTTGTGACACACATTGAACATTTCCATAATCGGGATTTCACGTTACTCAAAAGCAATTTGATGTTTGGTTTGGGATTTTTTTTAAGTCTCCAGCAAACCCTGAAGCTGGGGATGAAGGAGAAGGGCAGGTCAAACATGGCCAGACCCCGTTTTCACATGATCCTTGGCCAACTCTGCTTCTCTATCGCCAAGCTACAAAAAATTCTCTCTCACAAAAATCAGATGGCACCGTAACCGAGCCCACCATGAAAAATAAGGAATCAGAAGGGAAAGGGATGGGCAGGATGCTGATAAAATCTGATGCTGCCAGTCTTGTCAGCTCATTACTTGAGGCAGCCTGGGCTCCCCATGAGGTCCCATGAAGCACGAATGACTTAATCAAGGGACCTCCCTGGGGCTGAGGGAGATGCTCATGAATAACAGCATCAAATCAAAGCCTGGGAAATCAGTGGCATCCTATAGAAAATTGATGGGATCAGCTGGTAAATCCTTAAGCTGTTAAGTGGTGCCTTGCTCCTGCCTCATACCAAAAAATTGCCCTGAGCAGAGCTGGAGGCACAAGGAATGCTAAAAAGCCAAAAATGGAGAGTTGGATTCCAGAAGTCTGCAGAAAACTGATCCACACCTTTGGAGAGTGCCACGAGGGACAGGACACAGGGAATGGCTTCCCACTGCCAGAGGGCAGGGATAGACGGGATATTGGGAAGGAATTCCTGGTTGTGGGGGTGAGGAGGGGCTGGGATGGAATTCCCAGGGAAGCTGTGGCTGCCCCTGGATCCCTGGGAGCGTCCAAGGCCAGGTTGGACGGGACTTGGAACAACTTGGGATGGTGGAAGGTGTCCCTGCCCATGGCAGGGGTGGAATGGGATGAGCTTCCAGGTCCTTCCAACCCAAACCATTCTGGGATTCCACGGTTCTAAGGCAGGAGCATCTGTGCACCTCTATGGGAACACAGTTTCCGAATTTATAAGCACATTTTTCATTTTCAAGCCAACCTGGACAGCAGCTTTACAGTCACCAAGCGCCTTGGGCACACCCAGCGCTGCAAAATCTGCAACGACTTCAAATTCTTTACTAATAACATATTCTCCATATTAATCTTCCCCAAATGATCCATACTGGGAATTTATGCATGACCCAGTATTAAAATCCACTGTAACTGTGTCTCTGAGCATGTCATGGAGCTTAAATACAGGCGAGCAGAGGGCATTAAGAGGCTGCTGAGAATCATTTTCTAGTACACCGGAAAGGACAAACTGGTTTTATGAGTGTGTGTTTTACAGTCTGTTTTTTCAAATTAAATCTAAAATAGTTCCCAGATAGAAGCTGCATCATTCCAACTTCAATCTAAGGAATATTTTATTTTAAAAAATAAAATAAAAAAAAGAGGTGAAGCATGAGAAAATATGACTCCACAGGAAGGCCAACAGTGTCTTGTGCTACTCAGAGAGGACTCAGAGACATGGTGACAAAAACCCTAAAGACTTTTTTCTGAGCAAAGATTCAAATAATAAGGAAGCAGTCCTAAAACAGTGGCATCAAAGTTTGTCCTTAATTCCACAATGAGTGCATCAGACTGTGGCAAATTTCTTTACAAAGCTCCAGGCATCCATGAGGCAGCTGGAGAAGGAAAAGGATTCCCTTGCCCACAGTGTTCTTATCCACTGCCTCCAAGTAGCTCTCCTTCTACAAATCAGTATTTTCCATTATTTTTAAGTATCCCATATAGCTCTACATGGCTCTAACCCTCTTCCCAACTCACAGCACCTCCAAAGCTGGAACTCAGCTTTTAATCAGCATCAGCAACGATGGTCCAGATCATCTCTGATTCCAGGGCTGGAGAGGTGATGCAGATCCCTCGTGTTTTGTCAAGCAAATGAATACTTGGAAGAGCAGAGAGCAGGAGATGAAACCAGGATCCTTGGAGTTGCACATGGGGGCAGAAGTGCAATCAGCACCTGGCTTGATTTGCATCTCCCACAAATTGCACGTATTTATAATTTGGTCAGGACAAACGAGGAGTGGTTTGATTACAGGACCCCAGGGATGGAAAAAGCAGCTCCCTTGGCAACTTCCAGCCTGGCTGCTGCAGGGGAGGAAGGAATAGGAGGGGAATCACTACAAATACCTCTCTTCCACAGTTCAGAGGGAACAATTCCCGTGCCCTACACACTGAGTATGGTTTGGTCTTACTCCCCCTCCAGTCAGGGTGGCCACACGCCTCTCCTAAACACCTCCTGGGTGTCCTGGCCATATCCCAGGCAAGAAACCATGGCCATCCATGGATCAACAGCAGCCCAGCACTCCTCAGCATGTCACCCTCCATCCCCCCTGCCAGAGTCAGATCCCTAGGGGTCACCAGGGAACAGAGTGAAAACAAACAGATGTGCTTAGAAAGAAATGCTTGGGAGGAACTGAAAGCAGATTCACATCTCCCACCCTTTACTCTCATTTCCTCTCCTTGGACCTGACCTCCTGCCTGCTAATGCTGTCCTTACTCCAGCTTCTGGCTCCTACCCCAACCCTCTTAAACTCCTCATCCATCATAAAATCACAGAATATCCAGAGTTGGACCCACCAGGATCTCAATCCAGCTCCTGGCCCTGCACAGACACCCCAACAATCCCACCCTGTGCATCCCTGAGAGTGCTGTCCAAGCGCTTCCAGAGCTCTGGCAGCTTTGGGGTTGTGACCATTCCCTGGGGAGCTGCTCCAGGGTCCAACATCCCTCTGAAGGAAGAACCTTTCCCTGATATCCAGGCTAACCTACCCCTGGCACAGCTCCAGAGTCCTGTCCCTGGTCACAGAAAGCAGAGATCAGAGCTGCCCCACTGCTGCCCCTCAGGAGGAATTATCCAGCCACCCTCCCCCCTTCTTTTCGAAGCCTTCCCATCCACACCAAATTCCACCCCACATTACAAATTCTGCTGGGCACAGAGATCCCATTACAGCGAATTACCAACGTGCTGCCTGTGCTTTGCAGCTTAGAGAGGATCGAGTTATGCCCCAGCTCATGACACGTCAGTACCATCAGGAAAGCTCCACTCTGCCTCAGGAGGGACAAAACCATCCTGGACAAACTGGAGAGCTGAGAGGGAAGAGTTCTGATTGAAAAACAATCTCATAACTGGGTAGAAATAGTGCTGTCAGCAGCAGCAAGACACACCGTGCCGGAAGGAGTCATCCCTTCTCCAAACAATTTTAGGCAGCGCAGTCAGGAGTGGCAACACCAGCTTATTCCACACTTGCTCCCTCCCAAAATCAATTTTCCAGCCGCACATCCATAGTTCATCTGCCAAGCGGCCCTGTCTTTGCTGTATTCACAGTTCTGACTCCCCTCAGTCGGAGCAGGGAGCTCTCCCTGGAGCTGGGATTAAACACAGACATCTCTGAGCAGGGATCTTTCCCCTCTCCATGTCACCAGTCCCTCTCTCTTCTACCAGAATCACTGAACAGCCTCTTGAAACCCCAACCTCACGTGAGGTTCTGCCGGCAACCGCAGCACAAAGCACAGGTTTCCATATTAATTTCTGCTCCCTGAAAACCCTAGGACACAACAAGAGCAGAATAATAACACCAATTACTGATATTTGATGCAGCAATTTCAGAGCCAATTAACATAATGAACCTCTGTCTCTTTCAGATGGGCAATCTCAGAACACTCCAGTTAAAGGTGAGGGGCTGAAGCACAGAACAGGAATGTTAAACACTGATTACAGGAAGGGAACTGCGAAAGATTTCCACACACTCCTTCCTCCAAAAATCCACCTCCCAGCCCCTCTCCACCTCCACACACACACAAAGGAGGACCTGTGGTATTTTTTATCTGTATTTTGATGGCACACTGAGGGATTAGAGTTGGAAGCTTTTTATGACAAAGCTCCAAGCCCAGCAGCCAACGATTCGGAGGAAAAAGAGGAAAGGGAAAAACAGCAAGTTCTGGGTGAGAAGCAGCAGATTCCAGCTGCTGCATGAGAGAGAATCCCCTGCACCAGAGGAACAGATCCATCCCTCTCACAGGGAATATACCTGCAGCCACGTGTGCTGTTTGCTCCACGCTGTGCCCTCTGCAAAATGCGGCTACAAAGGACCCACACTTGAAACACATCTGTGACACTTCAAATCATCGCAGAATGGTCTGGGTTTGAAGGGACCTTAAACATCATGTCATGAAAGACTCTTAAAAAATCAATCCTCCTGCCATAGGGGCAGGGACACCTTTCCACTATCTCAGGTTGCTCAAACCTGGCCTTGGACACTTCCAGGGATCCAGGAGCAGCCACAGCTTCTCTGGGCAACCTGTGCCACCCTCACAGCCAACAATTCCTTCCCAATATCCCATCTATCCCTGCCCTCTGGCACTGGGAAGCCATTCCCTGTGTCCTGTCCCTCCATCCCTTGTCCCAAGTCTCTCTCCAGCTCTCCTGGAGCCCCTTTAGGCCCTGGAAGGGGCTCTGAGGTCTCTCTGGAGCCTTCTCTTCTCCAGGTGAACACCCCCAGCTCTCCCAGCCTGGCTCCAGAGCAGAGGGGCTCCAACCCTTGGAACATCTCTGTGGCCTCCTCTGGACCCACTCTAACAGATCCACATCTCCCTTGTGCCAAGGACCCTTGTTTTGGAGGAAGAAGAACATCACCCTAACATTTAGCACATTAAGTGCTGGGGAAAGAACTTATGACTTGTGCCATGGGTAGGGGACTTGAGGGTGGCAAAGCTCGGGCCACCAGCGTGAGAAGGGGCTGATAAAGCCACACCACAGTAATGTGGATTTCCTGCTTTTGAAGCCACAGAAACGGTTTCAGTAATTTTTTTCTCTTCTTAGAAACTAACCAAAAGCGTGGGTACGGTGAGGGCAAACGGCATGAGAAGGAAGTAAAAAAACATAGGAGAAAAAAAAGAACAGAATCAGGGTCATATGGCCTCTGCCTACAAAGTGAACCTGTCTCCTCATCCCCCATTCCTCATCCAGGACACTTCCCTCCTTTGCTTCCAACTCCATCATAATCCTCATTTCATTCTTGGACAGTTCTTACACCTTTGTCCTTCTCTATCTCATCACAGAAGTGCTCCAGGAAGCTCCAGTAAATGCATTAGGATTTCTCCCTAAACTTTGTGTAGTCACCCCAAAAGGCTGATCCTTGCTGGAGCGCTACACAAGACACACACGATACCCACAAAAACCAGGCAGCTCAAAAAGCCATAAATACAGAACATAAAAGCTCAAAAAGCCAGAAATATAAAAGATCCAAAACACTGGCTGGGCTTTACCCAGACACTTGAAGGGCACAAACTGCCCACGGGGCGGGGTTGGAACTACATCTTTGGGGTCCCTGAAAACCCATATCCTGTGTTTCTGTGATTTCTTCTCCTGGGTAGAAAGGTTCCATCACATTTAATCACCATAAATCTCACAGTTCCTCAAATAATACAAATTGTAGACATATAAAATATGAGTCTAAGATTGTGAAATGAACAGAGTTTAATACACTAAAGCTTGTGCTCTGTCACATGGAACCAAAAAATCCACCCCATGATGCAGAAGAGGAGAAGGACCAAGGATGGGTTTCAGTGAGCCTCAAATAAACAGACTGATGAAAATAACATGAGGTTTGATTTTCAGATAACGAGGTCACACCAGTACAATCTGAGTGCTGGAATGGCCACAGCCACGCTTTGGGTTAAGCTGTGGCTGCCCCATCCCTGGAAGTGTCCAACACCAGGTTGGAGCAACCTGGGATAGTGGAAGGTGTCCCTGCCCATGGCAGGGGTGGAATGGGATGAGCTTTAAGGTCCTTCCAGGCCAAACCATCTGTGATTCTAAGCTCAGTCATCACCTCCAAGCTGTCACATCAAACACAGCAAGCAGGAGTTTTGATGTTTATTTGGCTACAGACTAACAAGGAACCAGGCTGAACATGCCCAGGGCTCTTGGTCACTGCCTTGGTGTACAACCAGAAGCACCAATTAACAGAACTTTGAGATACCTGAAGGCACTAATTAGGCCAATTAAGGCAAGAAAGAGCTAAACTACTTGCCCAGGGCCACAGAAAGCAGTGAACAAGTGGTGTTTAGGAGCCTTGTTCACAGCCCTGTTCCGCAAGCCGTGAGAGAACCCCCACAGAGCAATTCATGGGGGGACTGTGGGGTGAGAAATCTGTGCTGCAGCCAAAACCGACTTCCTTCCCTCTCCCTCCCTCTCTGCCCACAAAGACAAGAGTTTATGATGAGTTACTTCATGCAAGATGTACAACTTGATTTAAAACAGAAAGAAAACCAACAGAAGTCCCTCACACCCCTCAGGTACTCAGGGCACCTGAATGCTGCTGAAGGTCCACACTCCTTTGTGAGTGAGCAAAGCTACGAACAGGAGGAAAAAATCCAACTTCCCATGTGCTTCAGCAGCAGGAAGCACTGCCAGGGATCTCTCAGCCAGGGATCTCCCATCCCAGCCTCACGAACCCCACTGCTGTGCCACATGAGGCTCTCCTGACCACACAGCTTCCTTGGGAAAGCACCCCCGGGAACAAAACAGAATAAAGCTTACAGGGCTCCACTGCCTATGACTCAGGTATCCTGATACTCCAATTACCCTGGAGATGGGAATAACTAATTAATAAGGAGTCATGGGATGGAAGGGAGCAGCTAGATATTTTGGGTTAATTTAATTACTTCACCTCAAAAGCGTCCCGAAGCTCCAACAACAAGGGATTCCCCTTACAGCATCCCCGAGCACAGCAATACTCACACTACCTGTATTCCAACCTCTCCTGCAGCTCCTGACATCTCCAGCGGCTACAGATTTCCCTGGGAGAGGTTTCTGGCAGTCTCGCTGGTTTTCAGTGTTAGGATGTGTCGCGGGTTCGGTTTGTAACCGGGCAGAAACACCAATTTAGTGTAGTGGTTTGGTCCAAAATACTCATTACTGTTTATCTGCTGTGAGATAAGAATTAGGAGAAATGCAAAACAGGCACCAAACTTGAAAGAATATAAAGAAGTTTATTAACAGACCTAAAAGAAGAAGGAAAAAAAAATTATACCACCTTCAGAACTCTCCTCCTCCCCCCACCTTCCTCCCTTCTCCCACTGACAATGTTCAAAGACAACCCTTAAGATGTTCAGTCTGTTTACCACTTCCATAATAACCTTGTTCAGTCCATTTAGAAAGAGAAGTCTCTTCTTGCTCATGCTATGAAAACAGTATCACAACGAGACAGCCGCCCACTTCCAAATATTGTTCAGTCCATTTAGGAAGAGGAGTCTCTCTGCCTGCGTGTGAGTCCTTTTCCCCGACTTGCAGCTTTTCCCGCAACTGCCTTCGAGGGTCCACTCTTGAAGTTTTTTGGGGTATAATTTTAAGGTTGAGCCATTCAGAAACAAAAACAGAGGCCCTTCTCCTTCCCTGGGAGTAAAGGGTCTTCATCATCTTCATCGTTAGGACTATCTCTGGGAGCATCTCTAGGGACTGAGGTTTTCTCCTTTCCTATTTGGAGCAAAAGTCCTCATCTGGTTCATCTCTACGGACTGAGGTTTTCTCCTTTCCCGTTTGGAGCAGAAGTCCTCATCTGGTTCCTCTCTCCCTGTCCAAACTTCTCATGAAATTACAGCTGCGTCAGCATCTGCCTATCTCAGCGCAGGTGCTTTTGCTCACGAGTTGAACGCTCCACCCCCCATATCTTCATGGAATTACAACAGGATACTCTGATATATCATAGCTTCACAACAGAATTTCAGCTTTAAGCATCTCCTCTCTCTCTTCCCTCAGGTTTTCAGCTCTTCACAGCAGTAAAAGGGTTAATCTCACCTCGGCCTTGCAGCTTTGCAGCTGGAATGTTGAATTTTTCTTATCGCAGTGGAGAGGGGGGAGAGCCGAGCCGCTCCGGCTGCCCACGGCAAGGCAGTGGGGGGGGTTCCACGGCTGGAACAGGTCCATCGGCCCCAGGATGGCCGTGGCCCGGCCCGGCCTGGCCCAAGCAGGGCCTGGCCGGGCCCGCTGGCCCCCACACGGGCCCCGCAGCCACCTGTCCCAGCGCCGGAAACGAGAGAGAGCTTGGAGGGGGAGTTTGCCTATTCTTAAATGTGGATCACAGAGGTGATCACAACTTTAAGTGGCTTAGAGAATTGTCCATATTCAAACTGGCCAGCTGATAGGTTCTATCAGTTCCCAGAGGAAACTGTAAGCACCCCTTAGCAAGGACGTCCCTTCCGGGACTATGCTTGCTAACCTATGACAGGATGTAATAAAAAAGGAAATTCATGAATTGTCTGCAGCAATTTGAGGGAGATTTGTGGCCATAGCAACATTACTATAATCTGTGCTGCGGGGAACAAAAGCCACTTTGATCACGTCGTTCCCACCCTCCCCACCCCACCCATAAGGCTGGAAAACGCTGTCCAGACACTCCCCAGTCCCCAGGTGTGCTCTCCCACTGGCTGCCCCGGACATGAAATTGCTGAAAAGGGGATTTGGAGTGACTCTGGAAGGTTGTGCAGCACATTCACCATCCAGACAGACCATCCCAAGCAACCACCCTTGACAGACCACGCTCCTGTGCTGCTTTAGGAAGGGGACAGTGCCTGGTTTTCCCAGTTATCCACCAAGCACCAGCCATCCCACAGCTCCCAGTGAGGAGCCTGTGACAGCGCTGACTGGGCTGGGGATGAGCTGAGGACACTCATTGTGCTGGTAACAGAAAATAAACAACTCACCCCGGGTTTATCGCTGTCGGTGCCACGTGGCTGCAGGTTCTCCCTTGTCACTCACTACATTTCCTTACTCTGAAATTCATCCAGAGCATCTTTCGGCTCAGACAGGCTCTGGCAACGCTCCCGTGCCATGCCTAGCTGGGGGTCTAAGCTGCACTCAGGCCTGCAGGCACTCCTGTAATGCAAATAAAACAACGAACCAAACCACTGAGGAATTAATCTAACGAGCTGCCTGCCTGCTCCCTGTGCCGTACGGCTCCCACAAGGAAGATGCCTCCGGAGAGGCCGGGCAGCCCAGTGAGCTGAAGGCAGAGATTCGTATTAATGCTCTCACTATTTTTAGCTTCACAAATCAGGGAGAGCTGACTTGTGCTTCCTGCCCCCAGCAGCCACAACATCTGGGCTCTTTATGGTCATTCAGGCTCTTTTTCCCACAAGGCAGAGCCTGGAATGTGGCAAGGTGGAACACTGGGAATGGGGAAGAGGCAGCAAACTTTCCAAATTAGTAGGCAAAAGCAGAGGGCTGCAGTAATTCCACAGCTGGGATAACTCAGCAGCAGTGATTACAATCTGCCCACTTAATTTGGCCCTGCAGTTTCTATTAGAGGCGCAGTAGGAGGAAATTCCTGTACAGTAGTTAAGGCAAGGGCCGGGTGTCGGGTGACTGGGGTTTGATTCCCAGCTGTGCCTCAGCCCTTCTGCGCAACCTCAGGGAACTTGCTCCGTCTGCTCCGGTTCCCTGGCTCGCAGCATTCCTTGGGAATTCACCAGGGAGCTCGTGGGTCACAAATAGCAACTGAGAGGAGAAATATAATCAAAAGCTACTTCCTGTTCAGCAGGATGTAAAGCATCTTACAAATTTGTTTGTAAGGCGACCAAAAGATGGAACTACTACACAAAACTGATTGATTGGCATCTTCCAACCATCTCAGTTGTATGGGAAGGAAAGGGCACAGCCTTGCTGAGCCATTCCCATAACCCCCACGCTACCAGGGAATCTATCTGAGAACACATGTCTTGATAGTCTCAAAATATGATCCTGGGAGACAGGAAAAATTAATCATCTTGTGCTGGTCTGACTTCAACTACTTCATAGCTCTGACTCTGAAATAAAATCTGAGCATGGGAGCAAGAAATGCCAGGAAGATACAAGGACTCAAATTTGAAGCTTAAAATTAAAAAAAAAAAATTAAAAAAAGGGCATTGAACCCCGACAAGTTAAACACAATAAAACAATGAAAGGAAGGAGGAAAGGGTGCTTATTGCTGACCCCTCAATCATGTAGCTCTGAAGTTTGGGGTTTTTTTGGAAGACAACATATTCCAGTACCCAGGAACTTCTGGTTTTCCAGAGCAGGGGTAGAGTTCTTTGTAAAATGCTCTGAGGTCCTCAAAAAGAAGGCCAAAAAAAATTAATAATAGAACTTCCAGACCAAGACTTTCACTCCACATCAACTCTGAATTGTTGAGACAATGTATTAACCCCTCACAAGGGCTTCCACACCAGGGAAGCACTGTGGGGTAATCTGGAATAAAAAGTTGCAGTAGAAATGGGAACCCCTTGCCAGCATCTTCTCCCATCACCTTTCCATATCCAGACCCACCAGCAGCACAGGGATCCCATCAGTCCCTCAGCACGTTTGTGTTATGGGATGAGTGGCTCAGAGCCTCGGAAGAAAGGCAGTGCCACAGCAGCAGACTGAAGTCACCCTGTGCCGGTTGGAAGGCGAAACACGTAACCCTGAACAAAGCGAGGCCAGGAAACAGCCCCAGAGCTCTGCTCTGCTTTCAGGGGACGTGTCACGAGCAGCACTGGTGCCACTGACCTACTTATTCCCCCAAAAGGGCCACAGAAACAGGCAACAGCCCCAGCTCCTTGGCTGCTGCTGTGCCCGGCTCCCACGGCACCGAAATCTCTCTGGAAAATGCACTATAAGGAACAGAGAACAGGTGGGATCTTCCAAGACTGCTCCAGTTTTCCCAGAAATAACTGCTATTTTTGTCACTGTGTTACACAAGGGCAGAGCTGGAGCAAGGCTGTGTTTAGGAAATCCCATTTGCACCTCTGCCTTCCAACAGCAGCTTCTGTCCAATAATCTCCCTAAGGCTAAAAGCCCTCTGTAATCGTTCCAGGAGGAAAGGGCAAACAGGCTTCATTTTTTCAGGATGAAAGCTTGCAAAGCTGCAGGAGTGTTTCAAAAAATGATCATTCCCCCTCACCAATCCAAACCCACAGACAAGGACGTGGGAATGCTGAGGAGGAAGAGCCCGCACGGAGAGCGGCATCCCACAGCTCCAGCCTGCTGCTCCAGCCAGAGCCATCACCTCAGCGATCCAGGGTACAAACATCATTACTGAGAGCGAAAGAGCCTAAGCTCATCCATTTGGCAACTCAGGAACACATCAAACAGGATACCAGGATGAGCCAAAAACATCGCAGAGCCCGACACCCCCTTCGTGGCACCTGGTGAGGTCCAAATCAAATCTGGAGCTGTGGCTTTATTTTGAGTCATGTTCAGAAGTTCAGTCCTAAAGGAGACCTTGCAAACAGAAAAAAGGCAAATGATCACTCCATAGTAACAAAGACACAAATCGACACCGACTAATTTAATTAATTAACTTAATAGTGCAGCCAGCAGGACCAGGGCAGTGATCATTCCTCTGTGCTGGCACTGCTGAGGCCTCCAGGCCTGGGAACAGCTCTGTGCCCCTCACGAGAAGGACATTGAGGGGCTGGAGCATGTTCAGGGAAGGGAGTGGAGCTGGGGAAGGGGCTGGAGCCCCAGGAGCAGCTGAGGGAGTTGGGAAAGGGGCTCAGCCTGGAGAAAAGGAAGCTCAGGGGGGACCTTGTGGCTCTGCACAACTCCCAGACAGGAGGGGGCAGCCGGGGGGGTTGGGCTCTGCTCCCGGGGAACAAGGGACTTACAAGCACGAGAGTGGGAGGCCAGCAGGTCTCTCGTTTCACTTTAAAGGAAAGAACTTCAGAAAACTCTTCCAATAAAAGTTTCCTGAACCTCAGCCACGACTTCTGAATCAACACTCCGGCAGCAGATTCCTCCTCTCTCCCAGCTGATGGTGTGATGGCTCTTTCCTTGCCAAACACCTGCTCATCAGAAAGTGAAGCCGAGCACTTTATAGCCTGAACCAGACTCTGCAAAGATGTGAACCCACCATGCAAATGAGCCATTTGTTCAGGCTTCACACACAGCAGGCCTGGTTCCTTGATCCTCCATGGATCTGCCACTCGGCAGCGAGGCATAGCCTTGGTGGCTTGTGGGGGTCACTCCACGTTAGAGAGACACAGTCTTGGTGACTCGTGGAGATCACTCCAAGCCAGGCCTTGGTGGCTCGTGGGGATCACTCCGAGCCAGGCCTTGGTGGCTCGTGATCACTCCAAGCCAGGGAGGCACAACTGGAGCCCTGAGAGCTTCACTCAGTCCTGTATTTTTCTAAATCCTGGCCTCCGGTTGTGCCTCATCCCAGCCCCAAAGGCAGAGTCATGATGAGGAATAAGCACTACAGCTCATGGAATAAACACTCCGGAGCTGCCAGAGCTTCCATCCTCCCCAGTCTCCTGAAGATCTGACACTTTGATGATGTTTGGCATGGAACTGCTCCGAGGTGCCACCAAGCCAGGCAGGGACAGGCGGCTGTCTGCCATTAACGCCGCGCCCCGCTGCCTTCAATTAAAACGCTCCATTTCCAACGACACGGGGGGAGCTCCCTGTCTGCTTTAATTTTGTACCACACACTTTACACAGCACAGACTTCTCCAAAGACTGCTGGATTTCACGCAATCCCAGAATCATTAAGGCTTGAAAAGTTTTCCAAGATCATCAAGTCTAACCATCAACCAGCACCACCACGGTCACCACTAAACCATGTCCTCAAGTGTCACATCCACACATTTTTAGTGCCTCCAGCACTGCCCTGAGCAGCTGTTGCACGGCTTGACAACCCTTTCCATGAATGTTTTTTCCCCAATATTTAACTTTAACATCCCCTGGTGCAACTTGAGGCCATTTCCCTTGCACTGAAAAACATAACCTGGGAAACTTCACATAACAGAGGCAATTGTGTTGAGGATGGTGGGAATTGGATCAGCTGGAGGTGTTCACCTGGAGAAGGATCCGGTGAGACCTCAGAGCTCCTTTCAGAGCCTAAAGGGGCTCCAGGAGAGCTGGAGAGGGACTTGGGACAAGGGATAGAGGGACAGGACACAGGGAATGGCTTCTCACTGCCAGAGGACAGGGATAGATGGGATATTGGGAAGGAATTCTTCCCTGTGAGGATAGTGAGGCCCTACACAGCTTGCCCAGAGAAGCTGCGGCTGTCCCTGGATCCCTGGAAGTGTCCAAGGCCAGGTTGGACGGGGCTTGGAGCAGCGTGGGATAGTGGGAGGTGTCCCTGCCCATGGCAGGGGGTTGAAATGAGATCTTTGAGGTCCCTTCCCACCCAAACCATTCCATGATTCTGTCACAAACACTGCAGTTTGATCCTGCAGCCACATTTTTTTTCTGGAGTATGGCTGCAACAAGAAACAGATACACACAAAAGGCAATTCAAAGGCACTCAGCTGACCTAAATAATGGTAATTTCCTGGAAATTTCACTTAACTACGTGGGAGTTTGCAATACTTCAAGCAATCAACACACAGGGCTCCACAGATAAAAGCTGGGGGTTTCGCTTCCCTATCTGAGACATCTCAGAGAAGCACCAGCTGTGCAAAGAACCACCACAAGACTGAAAATCTCAGATCTCCTTTTGATTTTATGTAGCCTCTAGAAGGAGGCACTTCCAGCCTGCAGAAACCGTGAAGAAGCACTAAAGGGAATGAAACCAGTCCCCTGCTTCCACTGTCGCAGCCCCCAGAGTCCCACATTCCTTAGAATGAGACATCCCAGCCAGGAAAGGTGTGCGTGAACTTTGAAAGTTCAGCATCTCTTACACTCCTGGATTCATAAAAAAGGAAACATTTTGCTCAGAAAAGGAAACTGAAGTGGGAATTTCATAGTAACAGCAGACAGAAGCAAAATATCTATTTCATTACACTTTTATGTATTAGCCTCAACTGTGTCTGGTTCTGCCAACACAACATATTTGACATGCCTCAAATAGGAATACCTAAGAGATTTCAATATTTGTCTTGGATTCCTCCTAAAAAAAAAAAACAAACAAAACAAACAAAACAGTTTTTGTAAAGTCTAAAGTTGTAGCCACGGGATGAAGAAACACAGTTGGTATCACCTAAGGCAACCTACTGCTTTCAAACTTCTTCGCTCACCAAAAGAAAACAGCCTCATTCTCTCTTCCATAAAATATTAAACCATGTGAGATTGCATTTTGTAAATGATTTAAGGGATTCAAAACACATAAATTGAGAAAAATACAGCCAACTTATCTCTCTTTCGGTGCTGATTTTAGCATCTTGTGCTGAGGGAACCCAGTCCCTTGGATGGTGCAGATTTCCACCAGCGCTGCTTCCCCAGTCACCCTGAGCCACCCCGTGACCAGAAGTTGGAGTTAAAGCCTTTTGCTGAAATAGTTTGGATTTCCCATGTTTTCATTTATCTTAAGGCCTGGACACATTGGCAGAGGAGGGAATTCGGCATGATGACACCAATGTTTGAGGATAAAGACCAATCAGAGAAAGGTCCTGTGTTGTGACAGGCAATAACACGGCAAAAATAAGAGTTTTGAGGCTCCAGACAGGACTACAGAGAAAGCCTCTCACAAAGAAAGACAAGGCAACACTTTTATAGTCAAGTCAGACAAGAAAAATTAGAAAAGGGACAAACCTGCCATGGGAAGACCAAATGTTATCAGCAAATTTAATGCCAGTATTAGTGTGAACAGAGACGGCCCCAAGAACACAGTCCATGGGCACCATCCTGGAAAAGTGTCCCTCACCTGGAAGGGCTCAGTTCCCACACAGAGAGGTGACACAAGGAAAAACAAGAGGTTAAATGACAGGGACAAGGACTAAACCCAGGAGCTGTGCCCGTAATAGTGAGTTAAACCAAGCCAGAATGGATCCAAACAGTCCAATGTAAGGATCAGGAAATGGCAGGGGCTGGGGAATGTCCCAAAAGGGAGCTGGGACCAAGCTGTCCTGATGTTGGAGCTGGAAGTTTAACAGTGGGATTGTGTCCAGGCTGTGCCAGGTGGGCTGAGGCCAGGGGACAGGGCAGGAATGCCACAGCCTGACTGACAGTGACATCCCAGAGCCAGAGCTGCTCCCTGACAGACTCCAGGGAAGTGCCATGGAGGAGACAATGAGCAGCTAAATATTTCCGTGTGGGAAAATCCTCCAAAACATGGAAAATCCTCCAAATACACACTGGTTGTTTTGAGCCCCTGCTCATGGAAAACTGAACATGAATACAAATGAAGTCCTCAAAAGACAGAATATGAAGTTGTTTCACATCTTCCCCTGAGGGCAGCAATTGCTCTCCATGGGATCAGACAGACTCCATGGACTGCCTGTCACACTCTGGTCCCACCACAAGAAGAAAGAGCCCTCACTGCAAAGGTCCTGCCAACAGGCCACCATCAGTGACTGAAACACTTTGTACTGTAAAAGATCTGAGAAATCTCTTTCTTTGAGCACTTCTGGAGACACTTCAAGCTCTCTCTACACTGCGTATTCCAGCATCACCTTGAGACACCTCAGCTCCAAGGGAAGAAGTTTGGGCTTCTAGTGAGGCCAAAAAAGCCTCCTGGCTTAAAGGAAGAAATAAAAGAAATAAATGAAGCCAGTGCTTTTCTTCTTTCCCAAATCACTCTAAAACCAACACAAGACTGAAGAAGTGCTAAGAACCGGCACAATGTCCATCCCTTACCAGTACAGGAGACCAAAGGGGCCTTACAGCAGAGCTGGAAAAGGACTTTCTGCAAGGGCATGGAGTGACAGGACAAGGGGGAAAGGCTTTGGGCTGGGAGAGGGTAGATTTCGATGGGATATTGGGAAGGAATTCCTGGCTGTGAGGGTGGGGAGGCCCTGGCACAGATTGCCCAGAAAAGCTGTGGCTGCCCCTGGATCCCTGGAAGTGTCCAAGGCCAGGCTGGATGGGGCTTGGAGCAACCTGGGATAGTGGAAGATGGAATGGGATGATCTTTAATGTCCCTTCCACCCCAAACCAGTTTGGGATTTTATGATTATCCACTGTGCTGAATTCAATGCCAAGACAGTAATTCCTGATGCCAATCACAGCCATCCATATCCAAATATCAGGCACGTAAGATCCAAGCTTTTGAAACAGTCACCACATTTAAACTGGGCAATTTGTTCCAATTAAAATGCAGTACTGTAATTCAAGTGGAAAGGATGATACTCAAGGTAAAATAGACAAGGTCTAATGTTAAGAGGGGCTTTTACAGAGAGAAATTATATTTCATCTGTGCTTGAGAGGAGTGGCAGGTCCCTCTCTCCTGCTCACACTTTTCCAACACCATCTGCTCGAGTTCAGCTCAGTGCAAGTGTTCCTCTCCTTGCAGGAATTGGAGAAGGAACAAGATTTAAAAGTCAATACCTACAAAAAGAACAGCAGCTTGAGATGAGGAAATTGCCTTAAATTTCATTTTTCCCAAGTACCTGCAAAAGCAGCAGCTCTCCCCTTCGCTAAAGACCTCAGCACTTGTTTTTCTTCTTTATCTCTGTTTTTTATTGATTTTACAAGGAAAATCAGCACCAGAGCTTTTGCCAGGAAGGATGAATTATGTGTGTGGATTTGAGAGGTTTAAAGCAGACTTGCCCTGAAATCTGAGAATCAAATCCTACGCAAGATTTTTCAGCCTTTACTACGTCCACAAGGAAGAAGCATTTTCCATAGGAAAACAGATCCATGAGCTGCCCAGGCTTTCATATGGACTCTCTTTAAAACCTTCACATTCATAGAAATGTTGTTTTCCTTGTAGATTTCAGAAAGAATAAAAACAAAAACTGAAAATTCCTACAAGCATCCAGGGAGCTTTTCTTCTTTACTATTTCACTGTGCTAGAAAAAAACACTGCTTGCTTTATAATAGAATTCAAATTAAAACTGCTCTGCCAGACTCAAGGCATTTTATTTCACAGGGAAGGCAGATTTTCCTTGCTGATGGGGTGGATTTGCCGTACACAACACACAAGCCCACAGACAGTGACACAAGCACTTGGGGCCCAGCCACAACAGAAATGGGGAGTAAATCAGAATCCCCTTGAAAACAGCAAAAATTCCTGGGTCCTACCCCAGCTCTGACTTCACTCAGTGAAAATGACTCTATTTTAACTAAAAGGGTATTAATCCAAGTCAATTAGTCCAACCATACTCCACCTCTATTTGCAGAAGTGACCTTCTTTCCAATTACCTTAATTTTAACTCTGGAAGTAAATTAAGACAAACCTTCAGGCAAATTTCATTCAGAGCAAGAACTAAATTTCATAAACTTCAAACAATTGAACCTGAGAAGCTGAATTCCAATTAATTTGCCTGTGTATCCATATGCAGATGGAGCCATGAACCTCCCAGCAATTCCTCCCAGCACCCTCAGCCCAACTTTCTGCTCCCAGACCGAAGTGTGATGCTGCTCTTCCCGTCAATAATCATTTTTCCACCTCCCAGATGGCTGAATTTCCAGAGCTTTGATTGTAGAGTTGTCTGGAGCTTCCAGATCCTGGAAATGGGAAGCATTACATGATGCTTAAGGCCATTAAATGTGTGTTGAGTGCTGGAGCCTGGAGCCATCCATCAAACGTTGAGATAAAAACCTCTAACAAAAGATTTCCAGAGGAGGCTTCTGTTAAAATAAAGTAAAAATGGGAGGCTGGGGAGTTTGAAAATATTAAGGAATAACAAATCTGTTTTCCAAGTTCGTTTTACGGTGTTGACTCTGCTAAGTGAAAAGAGCTGCTTAAAGAGAGTGAATGGAATCAATCACAGCAGTTCAGGGAAAACACGGCCCAGAGGTGGGGGGGAATAACTCACCCGGCTTCAGAAACGCCAGTTTGCTCAAAAAGAAGAAAAGGCCACTGGGGCAGGCAGACAGCAAAGAGATCTGACCCTAGGAATGGATTTCCACCCGATTTTCAAAGCAAGGGATAGCTAAACATCAGCTGAAGTTCCTGAGACACAGCTCGCCAGTCAAACCCAGCCCCAAAAAAGGCTTACATGAGACAAACAACTGAACAAGAGGGAGAGATAGGAAAATCCCTCCTCTGAAGTGCTGTAATTAAGGAATATGTAAGGAAACAAATAACGACAAGCCTGCTTTGTTGATCTCCTCTGCTCCAGGAACAGAAGAGCCCCAGAGTGAAGAGCAGCTAAAAAAGGAACATGCGCTGATGGCTCCCGGTATTTGAAGAGAGAGGAAGTATCTGCCAATGGTACACAAGGCTGTGCTTCAAATGACAGCGGCACAATTTCACAGATGTAATTTTGAGCTTTCTTCAGGTTATGAAGTGCTACTGGAACATCAAGAAGCCCCTTAAGAGAGGGAGTAGGAGCCCCATTTGTCAGCAATAAAACCACAGGATGACACACGCCGGAGAAGCAGTTTGGTTCCTGGTCCAGGGATGCAGCTCAGCAACTTCCCTGGATGCTCATCCCACTCCACTCATCCGTAGCCGTGAGGGTCGTTAAGGCTCAGATCTGCACATAACCAGAACTCAGGGTCACAGAAACAAGCTCTGCTCACACAGTTGCTATATTTGCCTTCTTTTCCAGGTCTCCCTCACAGCCACTTGTCTTCAGAGAAGCTGTGGCTGCCCCTGGGTCCCTGGAAGTGTCCAAGGCCAGGCTGGATGGGGCTTGGAGCAACCTGGGATAGTGGAAGGTGTCCCTGCCCGTGGCAGGGGGTGGGAATGGATGGGCTTTAAGGTCCCTTCCAACCCAAACCATTCCATGTTTCTCTGATTCCCCCACCTGGGGTTGCTGGGCATGAACAATCAAGCTGCCCCAGGAGACACCTGAGCTGCCACAGGCGGCACATGGGAAAGAGGAAGGGAAAACCCAACCCTTCCAAAACAGCCAGGGAAGCAAAACTGATTTCCAAATATCAGGCAACATTTCCTGACATTTCTCAGGAGCTCTTTAGCCAGAAAGGTAACTAGAAAACCTCCCCAGGCTGAGAGCAGCACTGGGAATGCCTCTCTTGGACACCATTCCCAAAGGACACAGCAGGAAATGTGCTGCCATAAGCTCAGATCTCAGTATCTGCGAAAACAGCAAATGATTATCAAGGCGCTCAGATGGGCTCATCTCAGTTCTTAATCACAGTTGTTGGTTAAGTCATCACTCACTCAAAGATTTTCCATTCCCCCCCAAGCCCAAAGCACAGGGAGGCAGTGGTGGATCTCATCCCAGCTCCTGCTGTACTCACCCACCACATCCCAGTCTCCGGTAAGGAGGGAAGTGCATGCACCATGGTCAGATTTATTGTTTTTAAAACCACCACTGACACATTTGGCAGAATTCAGAACTCTCATCTGGGAAGATGAAACTTGCTACGTTTGACGTGGGAGTCAGACATCCCTTCTCCCATAATGGAGTTCACACTGACAAACACGGACACAAATCTTCGGGAAGTCACAACTCCCCCCACCCTCAGTGGGAACAAGGGCTATTAATTTCAATTTGGAGCATCAAACCCCTCAAGCCAAAAGCACCAGGCAGAGAATAACCACATTTTGCTGTGTGCTCTGCGATTTATGACCTGGAGTTTCAAGAGGGGGAGAGGAGTTCTCGTGCTGCGTTTCATTTTTCTGGCTTTAAAACCTCAGCCAATAACAACAGAATGTCACTAAGAACCAGCTCCCTTCCCAAAGGAGCAGCACACGGTGGGACAGACCCCAGCTCCTTCTCCCACAGCATTATTCCATGTGAAGGGCAAACAGGAGCAAGGGTTTAAGTGCTAAAGCAAACAGAGCCAGCTTTAACACACAGGTTGATGAAAGAGGCCGTACACAGCTGTTCTTGAAGTAATTTCTTTGTAGTCTTCATTCCCACAGATAATTATGAGCTTAGAGGTTCTAAGACTTCAAATGATAGTTTGTGCTTTCTTCAAGTAAAAAAAATTAAATAAATAAATTTAAAGCTCATATGCTTTTTAAGTCAAGATTAATGAATCTTCACAAAAATAATAGAAATGGCCACAGTTACCTGAGGGATAGACTTGGGGGAGCTCAGATGTGCTTCTGACTTTGCAGAAAGGCTCAACCTCAACCTGGGTAGGACCTGTAATTTAATTTATAAATTGTTGGGGTAATATTATTGCCTTGAAGACTACATACATACAAGACTTCCTTTAAAACTGAATTTGAGAAATATTGATTTTTAAGAGGCTTTCACAGAGCACTGTTAGCAATAAAAATAGCATTTGGAAGAACAGAGCTGGAAGTTTTAACTCTCCAAATGCTGTGAGTGGGACTTGGGGGAACCCAACTCCAGGGAATGAAGGAATTCATCTGATATTTCACATCCACCTGGAAATAAGAAATGACAGTGCATGGGCCAGCAGGCCTTTCTGGAGTGACTGTCATTTAATAAACTATGGCAGTGTTTTAAAAAGAGATACAAAAAAAACAAGACCAAAAGTAATTTAAGAAGAGAGAGACAAAAAAATAAAAAAGAAAAAAAAGACATTTCCTTCTATTCCAAGGGCATAGACCGAAAAAAGAGGCACAAGCAAGAACATAACACGAGACACAAGTAAGTTTGTGGAGGAAAGGAACAGGCTTATTGTCTGGAGAATACACTATATTTCGCACAGCAATTGTATGGGGAGAAGGAGTAGGGGGAAGAGAGTATCAAAATCAAAACAAGTCACAAGGCATCAACAATCCCTTGATGACAGCAGAGCAGTTTTTGTTGGCACAGCTCGCGACAGCTGGAGGAATAATTGCGATGCTGAGCGAGGATGCCGAGAATATTTCGCTTCAGAGTCTCAGATGAAAGATGTTATCCACAAGCACTTTGCAAATGTTAATTAAACCCACACAGCCCCTTTTGGCAGATCAAGAAGTATTTATCCATATTTTGCAGAGAGGGGAATGAATATCTCAGGCACTTTTAACTTAAGGTAAAGCTGCTCTTTGTACTTAGGAAGTGCCCCACAGAAACACCATTAAAAACACAAATTAACCTTCCCAGTCCAACAACCCTCCGGAGGGTACAGCCAGGACGGAGCTGATCCCTCTCACTTCTCTCTGACTACTGCCCCAACAGAAGCCTTGACTCTGCAGAAAAACCAAACTCTGAGGTGACTACGGGCACTACAAATGAGCTTTAAAACAACACCAACCCTTAGTGAGTTGGAAAAGAAAAACAAAACCCAACTGCTCTTCCTTTGGTTTTCCTCTTCCAAGGTGACAGCCTTTTCTGGGCTTAAAATCATGGAATACCCTGAGATGCAAGGGATTCCTAAGGATCATCAATCCAGCTCCTGGCCCTGCACAGACACCCCAACAATCCCACCCTGGGCATCCCTGAGAGCGTTGTCCAAACACTCCTGGAGCCCTGGCAGCTTTGGGAATGTCACCATTCCCTGGGGAGCCCGTTCAGTGGCCCACCAGCCTCTGGGGGAAGAACCCTTCCCTGATACCCAACCTAAACCTGAGACAGCTCCAGCCTTTGCCTGGGTCCTGTCTCTGCTCACAGGGAGCAGAGATCAGAGCTGTCCCTCAGGAAGAAGCTGCAGGCCCTCGTGAGTCTCCCCTCCGCCTCCTCCTCTCCAGGCTGGACAAACACAGTGACCTCACCCACTCCTTGTACTCTTACCATTCCAAACAAGCTTCCTATTCCAGATATTCACATAAAACACCAGTCTCCAACAGGATAAAAAAGTAATCATGTCAATTTAACCCAAAGCGCTGAGTTAAAGCAGGCAGAAGCAGTGGAAATAAAAAGGAGCTGTGAAATCATTACCAAAAAAGACAAAAGAGGCACAAAGTATTTGGGGCACCTACACTGGCAGGGCAGGAGTACCACTGTGTCCTGGAAAAAAGAGCTTTTCCTCAAAAGAAAACCACTCCATTATTTGTTAAATTGACATGGAACATTCGGTATTTAAGAGGGCAAGGGTCAGTTTGTTGGATCTATAAAAGAGTAGCTGAGAACATCTGCAAGGTCAGGAAGAAAATGCATAAACACACATGTGAACTAAAACACCAAAATACACAGTGGTGGCCGATGCCTGTGATCTTACCATGAAAATAAGCATATTTGGAGTTCCTTCCTGTTCAAAAAAACCCCCCAAACCCCTGAAGCAGCTGATTTAGTATATATTTCAGTTGGAAATACATTTAATGCTGCAGTTGGAAAGGAAACCTAAGAGTAAGTGGAGCACGTTCAAAGACTGTTGCGGATCCCTATCCAGCAGAAACGCTGTGGGACAGTGTCCCTCCTGCAGAGCTCACACACCCAAAGGCAGACAGTGATTACTCACACAGTTTAACAATGTTTTTACAGATCTATAGTTTATATTCCATTTATGCTTACAGTGTTTTTACAGATCTACAGTTTATATTCCATTAATGTTTACAGTGTAACCCACAGGGCACAGCACCAGCTTCACCACCATGTGCCCATCAAGCCTGGAGACTGTCCAGGGCTGCAAAGCTGCATTCAGACCAAGCACAGGAGCTGAAAAGCTTTCCCTGGGCTAATCCAGTGCCTCAAATGGCTTTCTTGGGAGCTTGCATGGCCACAGGAATTTTCCATAGGAGCTGGAAGGTATGGCTTGTAAAACCAGGCTGACACATGCCACGGCACAAGAGGCCACCACTGTTAACTCAGCTTTGTCACGCAGGTGCCACCGTCTTCTCTTTGCTAATCCAAGGTACAGGAAGCTCCAAAGACCCAGGAAAACCTGAAACCTCCCCAGGGAAGCAGGCAGCTGGTTGTGCAATTCCAGCATTACCTGTGCTGTTGCAATCTGGCACAGCCAGGAGACAAACCTGGGGTAGAGGTAGCAGATGTTTGCTGCATTTATTTACCCCCTCTGCGACCCTTTCCAGGCTCGCTCCACCCAGCCCCACCAGCCAGATCCAGCTCCTGCTCTTCCCATGCAGAGGTATCAGGAAAAGGTTCTTCCCCCAGAGGGTTGTGGGGCACTGGAACAGCCTCCCCAGGGAATGGTGATGTTCCCAAGGCTGCCAGAGCTCCAGGAGTGTTTGGACAATGCTCTCAGGGATGCACGGGGTGGGATTGTTGGGGTGTCTGCGCAGGGCCAGGGGTTGAACTCGATGATCCTTATGAATCCCTTCCAACCCAGGATATTCTGTTTCTATGATTCTTTGCCACCCAGCTCAGAGCTGCTTCTCCAATGTGCTCACTCAGGACCGTGGTACTACAGGCATTAAAATAATGTTTTAGTGTAGTTTTCAGTGATCAAGTCAAAGTATTTTGGCTCATAATTCCATTTTTGCCCTTGGCTTCTGGTTATATTAAAACTGCACACAGTGAGGTAGATATTGAGACATTATTAAAGGTGCTTTGCATCCGGAGCAATTCCCACAGAAATCTATTTGCAGTCCACTTCATCTTGATGACAAGCTTGGAATTAGGGCAGTTCCAGCTGGGAACTGTTCCTGTGTTTTAACACACACTGCAATGCAAGGCAGCTGCACTGACCTTTCCTGGCTGTTGGTCTGGGGGTTCTCCCACAAACATTTGCAGGGTTTGGGCTGGTTCTAGATCTGCTGCCACTCTGCCACGTGAGCAGTCCTGCTCCAAACTCCAAGGAGAGGTGTGAGGCTCAGCACTCGAGGCTGCAGGAGGAGCAGAGCTAGCCTGGGTCTCCAGGCAAGGGGCAGGGGCCAGGTCTTGTTATTCCACGCTTTCCGATAAGACACCCAGCACATCTTTGGCCTTCCCACACAAATCCATATTTGTATGGCTGCCAGCTCTTTATCACTTCCCTTTTTGCTTTTTTTGGTTGGTTGTTTTCAACTTGGCCCAAGGTTACATTCAGCAAAGGCTGCTCCCTCAAAATACAGCATTAAACCCACTATCGCATTAACATCTGGAAATCGCATTTAAATCCTTCTTGAAAGTGCATGTTTTGCAAAAGAAAGCCCCAACTGAGCAGAAAGCAACAAATTTTTGCCCCATGTCCCTCTGCAGGTGAAGCATTTTGCAAAGGCCACCTTGCAGCTGTTGTCATGACCTTCAAGAGATCAATATCCCCACCTGTGCTCGCCCTCTCCTGGGGGAGCACACACCACACACAAAACAAGCATTACTCGGTAGCCTGGAATTTGACACTGGGTATAAACAAGCTCAAAACCTCCTACATCAAGTACAACCTGCTGCAGTCACCAACTCAAAGCCCCCTCTGAAATGCTTCAGAAAGAACCCAACAGCTGTTGAACTAATTCCCTTTTTTTCCCACCCAAACTGTTGTTTGGAATCTGCACATCTCTGACTAAAAGCCACTTTGTAACTCTCAGTCACTGCTTGTGGCCTTTTATAATTTTCCTTTCGGGGATCAACACTGTCCTCAAAGTCAAAGGTTGGGGTTTTTTCACCACCACGGCATCATCTGTATTTTTATTTACAGACTCAGACATCATCTGTAATTAATACTTTCAGTAACCCCTCTGCTGGCCCTTCACCTCTGTTACCACCCTGCAGCTGCTCAAGGATGCCTGACAGGGCCCCTTTTTGCAGCTCCCATGTCCAGCAAATATTCCAGCCAAACAGCAGACTATTCCAGATTATCCCTCACGAGATTTAATGACTCTGGAAAGATCCCCAGGGAAGTAGTGTTTATTGCCAACGAGCTCCATTAAGTTTCCAACAACATCCAGCAAAAAACAGCAAAACATCAGGGTTTTAATTATTTTTCAAGTTGGCTGTAGCACTCAGAACACCACAGAGCATGTGCCACACGAACGGCCTGCCCACAATTCTCTGCATTCTTTTGGGGGCTGTCAGCAAAGGCAGCTACTTCCAGGAGGAGTAACTTTACTCAGGATAACCAAGCAGTAGGAAAACGCTGCTTTTTGCCCCACACATCACTTGCCAACAGGGAGAGAGCAGAATGACTGGAAACACCTTTCCGACAGTGAGACGCTACTGGCATGAGCAGCTTCATTTAGGATGTGGTTTTTCACTGTTGCTCAGCTGATCTCATGGCCTGGTGCTGCTGAAAAGAGGAATCTCCTCCCCAGCTTCCAGTGAGCTGAATCAGGGAGTTAGGCTGGAAGAAAACTGTCTGGACTGAGAGGGAAGGAACTGGATCTCCATCAGTGCAAAAAGATCACTGGGAGCACCAGGCTGGGAGCAAAACCTTTCCTTGCAGCAGCAGCTTGACATGAGATCAGTTCAGCTACAATGCACAGCCACACACTAGATTTAGAGAGCTTTCTAACTCTAAAGCTGTATCCCACGTCCATTATTCCTCTCCAGCACAAGAATGAGCCATGCTATTATAAATGCTTTTATACCAGCGTTGTGCTCTCCACCCTAGAGGAGCACACATCAATTGTGGATAAAGTGGTTCAACTTTGGAATGTAGACAAAAACTGAGACAACGCTAATGGTGGTGAAAGACAGGTTGCCTGGGGAGGGAAATGATCAGAGATTTATGAGGAAAGGGGGGAAAAAAAACCCTACAGATAATTTACCTGTGCTTGGGTCACTGCTCATTAGTGCTCTGAAGAGAATCACTTCACAAGTTATAAATTAGGCTGCTCTTGGCTAACTCCCTTATTATCCAGCTCAGGCAGTAGCCAGGAGCCTTTCACACGCACCGGATAATGGGAACACTTACTCTGAATAAAATGAACAGAGGCAAAGAAAAAAACAGGGGCCTTCATTTGAGCAGGAAAAGCCATCAGGAGACGCAGCAGTGGCATTGGGTTTCACCAGTCATTTCTCTGTCACTCTGCATTTTCTCCTTCTCCAGAGAAGGGAAAACCTCTCCGAAAACAAACTTGGGCTGTGCAGATGTGGTTGTTCTCTCCTGTTGATATTTCCATCTACCCCCTGTTGATTTGGGACTTCCAACAGACTTTTTAAAAGCTTTCCCATTCAGGCTGAGCACCACTCCAGGAAGTTTCTGGAGAGACTGTTCAATGCAGACACGTAAAAACTTTCAATTTTGGCTATTAGGCAAAGCTCACTGTTCAACAGCAAGCAGTCAATTTCTGTCTCAATTTTCTTTTTCCTTTTGTAATCGTGGCTTGAAAAAAATGCAGCTGTAACACACTTCTTTAAATATTCATTATTTTTTTACTGTATGGAAATAAAATCCAGCAGACAGTAAGATACCAGTGATACCTATCAGAGCTGGCAAGGGCAAGATCACTCTTTTCCCACACACCTTCTAATCTCCTGCTTACATCGCTGATAAAATAAACTCATTATTAAAAAGTGCTTTAGCCTAAAGGTTAAAGGTTGACAAAATCCACAACTTTGGAACAACAAAACCCAACTTTGACCAGAAAGGCCGAAACAGCCAATTCAGCCCAAATATTTTGGCAATTTTCCCTGCTTTTCGTGCTAAAGCCCCAAAAGGATGAGCTGTGCAGCTGCAGCCCCGCCACCAGAAGCAGCCTGACACTTGGCCTTGCTCTTAGGATTCCATCTCAGAGGCAAAAGCACAGGGAAACAAAGACACACTTGGCCGGTGAACCCAAGAGGATCTGTATAAATTAGCTCCCTGGAGACCTGACAAAGGCTCCCTTCCCTCCTCAAAGGCATCAGCTCTGGGATGCCTCATGGTGAGCACTCCAGCCGGAATGAAAAGGACTCTAAATCTGTCCACAGGGAAAGGCAACAGCTGGATCAGCAGGATGAAGCAGAGTCCAGGCAGCCCCACACAGGAGATAGGAGGAAAGAGGGAAGAAGTGCATCCTCCTTTACTTAAGGGCAGTTTCAGTGCAGCACTGCAATCCCCTTCTAACCCTCCGAACCTAAATCTCTCTAAAAATGCTTTCACACCCTAGAGCTCATGTCTTGTAAGGTCCATTCTGTCCAGAGAGCAGCCACCACTGGTTACTCATAGAAAGGGCTGAGGCACTATGCCACAACTCCAATCTCATTCCTGATCCATCCCCACTTCCAAGATTTTCCCCCTCTCTTTTCAACAGTGTAAACACTAATATGCAAAACAATAATCTGACTCTTCATAAATTACTAACAAATATTCAAGTCCTGCTTCCCCAGGGCACGCCCAAGGTTGCCAGAGTTCAAGGAAAGTTAGGACAATGCTCTCAGGCACAGGGTGGGATTGTTGGGATGTCTGTGCAGGGGCAGGAGTTGGACTGGATGATCCTTGTAAATCCCTTCCGACTCAGGAGATTCTTTAAGTCTCTGGTAGGATTTTCTGCAGCATTACCTAATGCAGGTCCAGGCTAAAGGCTGCTCTCAGGGGCAGAAGTGAAACCTCTTCTGCCCAGGAGCCTCCCCAGCAAGGTAAAGCTGCCCCCATTGCTCACTACTCTGTACCAAGAAGATTCCTCTTCTAAAATTTTAAGCATCATCTTCACAGCAAGATGCCCGTGACTTCCACATCAGCCTTTCTGCTGCCTGTGGGAGGCACAGATCTTGGCTTGCTTTTAGCTCCTGAGTCACTCGGGAGCTGGAAACAGAAGGAGTAAGTATCCTTCAGTCATCAGCATCACCAGCTAAAAACACCCAGAGAGCAGCAGGTCTGAGAGCCACCGAGTGCAGGAAGCACGTGACAAAAACATCTCCAGCAGTGAAAAATTTAATAACCTTGTTATTAATTCTCAGCAAATAACAACACTGATTCCCACTCTTCCTTTGATTTGCAACAGGAGGAGGAAGAAATAAAGTTGTTTAAACAGGAACAGCTGTTGCATCAATGCCGGTAGAATGGAGTCTCCAGCATCCTGTTCTCAGGAGAGCCACTGCTGTCTGAGGAAGAGCTCCGCCTTTTCAAGAGGACTTCAGAACCTCAAACACCAACCTTCAGCTACATTTTCATCCTAATCAGAAGTCAATTATCCTGCTGAGTGACAACAGAACAATTCACAAAGTAAATCCTTTTCATATTGGGGCCCTCTGTGGTGGAGCTGCAATGGGATCTTCCTTACTCATACAAAAGCAAGGAGGATTTCATTTGTGCTGCCCACAATTATTCCCAAGGGCCTCCCTCTGAACTGCCAGGTGAACTTCCAGTGTAGCAAAAGCTTCACCTGACAATGGGAGCTAATGCACTTTTACCCACAGCAGAAGTTCCCAAGTTGTTATCACGTCTGAGGAGATCTAGAAAGCATTTACACCCCGCTGTCTCCAGAGTTCACTCACAGAATCAAACTTGTGCTACTGCCATTGTTTTTCACTTCCCAATCATTGCTACAGTAACGCAAGCCTCCTGGAGAGCCATTTCTTAACAACTTTGAAATAGTTTTATTAAACTAAATAATTACTGCAACATTTTTGTATCACAAAGAAGTTTTCATCTGTTCTCAGGCTTTGTACCTTGCAGGGTTCTCATCCCAGCACCGTCCCCTTCCCAGGTGTCCACGGTCAGATACACTGAATTTAGTTCCAGAGAGGGCTCTCAGTATCTGCTGTTGGATAAATGAAGCCACAAGTTCACAGAATGGGTTGGGTTGGAAAGGACCTTAAAGCTCATCCCACTCCACGGGACGGCTGAGCTTTGTTATTTAACAATGAAAAAAACAACAAGACCAATACAAGAATCATGGAATCGTTAAGGTTGGAAAGGACCTCAGAAAATCACAAAATCCAACCATCAACCCAGCACCATCACCATGTTCACCACTACACCAGATCCTCAAGTGCCACATCCACACATTTTTTAACATTTCCAGAGATGGTGATTCCACCACTGTCCTGGGCAGCCTGTTCCAATGCTTGACAACCCTTTCCATGAAGAATTTTCTCCTAATATCCAACTTTAACCTCCCCTGGCACAACTTGAGGCCATTTCCTCTCATCCTGTCACTCGTTTCCTTGGAGAAGGACTGACTCCACCTCCCTACAACCTCCTGTCAGGGAGTTCTACGGAGCAAGAAGAGAGCTGGAGAGTTGCAGCCCTGCACTAACACACCACGGAGGATCTCACAGCAACCCGATGGTTTTCACCTCACTTGAGCTCTTTCCCTCTAATCCCCCATGTGATCCAAGAAGAACTGTAAGCAGGAAAGAAATAAACACACAAACAGTGACTTATTCTCCCCGAATCCAAAGCAGTTCCTGGCGGGAAGGGAGGAGAACACAACCCAAGCTGACATTCCAGGCTCAGCAAGCAGAAGCACTCCAGCACATACTGCTGGCTTTGTGATGTGCCACAAAGGCAGCCTGTTCCAGCTCCCCCATTACACATTGTCCCACACAGCCTCTGCTCCCAGTTTCAAAGGCTGCATTAAATGGAAAAGTTCCCTGGATGATGGCACAGAGCTGGATTCTCCGAGTTCCATTTCCCCAGCGTGGCTGGATCACAGCAGGGATCCCAGCGAGGTCTCCAAACCTTCCCTTGTCCCAAGCTAATCCAGGAGGTTTCCCCTGGATGGAGTCTCTCATCACAAGAGATTTACTTGGGCAGAGCAAAATTCCACCACACAACTCAGCATTTTACAGGCCCTTTCCACACTGGCTGTATTATTCAGGCAATGTACTAAAAAAAAGGTAACATAAAAATAAATAGATGCAGTGTACCAGTGCTGTCCAGGAAGAGCTGACCCCTCGTTCAGGGAGATCAATGTCTGCTGCATTTACACCCTCTAAGGCCAAAAATAATGCTGGAACCACCAGGAGAAAAGCCAATTACGCTGTTTTTATCTCAAGCAGATTAAAAATTACTCTAAATTTACTATCTTACTAAACTACAGCTGAAATTATTACAGTAGGCTGGCTGTGGGCTGGCAGGCTCGCTGTGTACAACTTCACATATGCAAGAGTAAAAAGAAGAATGAGAAAGAACCATAAATATAAATTTATATATTTATAAAACATATATATATGAAGGCAAGGAAATACTAAAAAACCTCCAAGCTTCACCAACAAGCAGGGGCTGGGACACCCTGAGGAGTGACAGACTCAAAATCAACCTATAGTTTCTGGATGTATTTCTCTCCCTCTCCTCCTCCTCGTGCCATAGGTGTCCCCTGTCCAGGGGGACTCCCCAGCTGGGTTCAGGACTGGGTGAGGCATAGGTGACATTTCTTGGCAGGCCAGGTGAGTCTGTGGGGAGCTGGTGTTTTATTGACAAATCTGTGCAATTAACTGTGGTGCACAAACTGGCTACTTTGGGAGAGAACTGCTACAAGGACTAGGTCCTTTGGCTTCTCTGTGCAGAACAGAAGCCACCAGTGGAGCACAGACGAACCCTGGGAGTTCTCTGGGTTTAAAGGCAGGAAGGAAGCACTGGGGAAGGCAGCAGAGATGAAAGAAGAAAAGCACGGTGGTGAAAATAACAGTGGAGGTGTGGAAGATAAACCTCAACACAGGGAAAAACTGCTCTGGATAGGCCACGGAGCCGTGATTCAGCGCTGAGGAAAACATCCAAGTGTTCCTTAGCTGAACAGAGGCCCAAGTTTCCCGGGCTGCCCACAGGGCAGGGCTTTAATCACCCCTGTGGGAGCCCTGACTCACCTTAGGGCAGCACAAAAGCCACAGATCTGAGTCAGGGCAGATAGACAAAACCACAGACTTGTCACAGCCCCAGGCATGTCAGTCTGCAGCCCTTCACTGCAGCCCTGCTGTTAACACTTCAATCACGTCACATTCCAGTTCTACTTTCTGGAAGCCACTAATAAAATAAATATCATTTGTGCAAAGCAGAGGGGATGGAGAGCCAGGCCTTGCCCTTGCAGAACCAGAACCTGTTTGATGACACCGATTTATATTTATCTAAATAAGACCAATTCTCTATTTTGATATCATTTCTTATCCAACGGAGAAGGGGAGAAGGTTTAACATCCAGAATGTTTCTTGTCCTCATTTAGAAGATGCAGCAGACACCAGCAGCCATTTAGTTTCACAAAATTGCTGCAGGGTACAAAGATACATCCCATATCCTGGCTGACAGCTTTAGCACAAAGCCACACAACCTTGTCAGGGCTCCTTGTTAACAATGTATTGTTCTAGTGACTCAGTGCACTGGAATGCTATCAGGTTTATTCATAGCTTTTCTGATGGAGTTTTTAGATTAGACACATAAACCTCTGCTTTAAAAAAAAAATAAATAAAAGGCTGTGGCTTATTATTACAAGGAGCATCAAAATTCCTGGTTTCTTTTCTATGGCTAAACATACAGAGAGCTGCAGCAAAAGAGTATGACCTCAGAAACCCAAAGGTTCTTTCAATCTTCTAGGAAGAACATTCAAGAGGAGAAAAAATGACCAAAAATTGGAATATAGTGAATATAGTGAAGATGGTCAAAACCATGAAGCATCTCTGTAAGGACCATTGAATCAATTAGGACATTTTAGTCTGGAAAAGAGGCCTCTGACAGGGGACACAGAAGGGATTTACAGAGTTTTACCAGTGTGGAATTGGCAAATGGCAATTCCCCAAACAGGAGCTTATTACAGCTGGCAGTAGGTGCAGTTACCAAAAGGAAGTGGTTCATCAGACAGAGTTAAACTTTGAAATGCAGGACGGAGGCTGAAAGCACACAGAGGTTCAACCAAGAGTTAAATAAGCTGATGGGAGATGAAGGACATTCTGTCCTTCTGGTCACAGCTGGAGACAGGACAGACCTGTGGCCTCCCACAGCTCAGGTGTTTGCCATGCTCTGAGTTTTTAAGAAGCAGACAAAAGTCTACAGCATCTCCTGAGGAGAACAGCAGCAAGAAGCAGGAATTCCACCCCCTCACTTCCCAGAGCTGCTCGGGAGGACTGCAACAGGTACAGGCAGCACAAATCCTCCCTGCCATACCAAAGTGCTCTCCCCCAGCTCTTCCTCATTGCAGCTGTGAGCAAAGAGCACATGAGCCTGTGTGGAGCACAGGAAGCATCAGACCCACGCTCATGCTCATGTGGATGGTGCCACATCCTCACAGGAAGGGACCTGCAACACAAGCTCCTGCAGAACTTGGCTTTGCTGCCAAGCCAGGAAGCCTCAGAAGGTGTTTGAAGATGAGTCTCCTGAAAATATTTTTAGATTCCAGGCCCAACCCAGTTATTTAGATATTTAGTGTCATGGAGAGAGTCTTGCATAAGAATGACTTGTTAAGGAGTCCCTTGAAACAGGTTGTTTTCCCATTCTGCTCCATGGCAATTGCAGACTGTTTGCAGCATCTTCTCTATAGCAGCTCCCTGCCAAGAACAGCCCTTCCCTCAGCTATCTCCTACTGGCCTAAATTCATACTTCTTGCTTTAATCACAATCTTCCACCCTAAAAAGGACTCCGAACCTGAAATCCTTGTCTCCTACATTCATTCCTGCAGCCACCAGGCCCACTAACCCAGAAGAGCTTCTGAAGGTCAATGCTGAACCTGCTGCACACCATAGCAGTGTAATAAATGTTGCACGGGCCAAATGATGTCCTGGGGGAAGCCTGTGCAGCCCGTGGCCTTGTGCAGACTGCACAGCTGTCAGCCTGAGACTTCCTACATATCCTTAAGATATGCAAAGAGAAGGAGAATTCAATGGTATTGACTGATTCCAGCTCCTGAAGTCAGCAGATCCGGCTCAGAGCGCACACTGGGATTAGAGCTGTCGATGAGGACCTTGGCACGATGGCACCGTTGGTCAATAACGGCATCGTTTGTCCTTCACGTGACCTCGCTGCTACTCCCACTTTTGTTATTCACTGTTGAATTTTTCACTGGAGCCCTGTTCCAGCTGAGGGGAGTCCCTGCTGTGTTTGGCAGGGCACAAAAGCGGGGTAGGAAGATTTCCTGGATCCAGAAGTACAACAAGAAATGCTGTAATACACAGGAACAGACACCTGAGCCCAGGACATCCTGCATGTACTGGCTGGATATAAGAGAAGTGAGGAAGCCACAAATAAGTTTGCCTCTCTTCCCTTCTTTCCCAGGAGCACAGGAATTCTCTGCCCTGCTCCCTGGATATATCCACACCAACCCGATGACACAACCCAGTCTCTAAATGTATTACTTCACCCTTGACTTTTGTTAAAGAACACTTTCAGGATTCATCATCCCATGTTATCCTCAGAGAATCACCTGCTAAGGCTGTCACAATAAACTCAATTGCTGCAGCTCCCACACTCACCTGCATTTTACACCCAGTGCTAGAGCATCCTCTTGCCTTTCAGACACCTGTATCAGGCAATTCCCAATTTCAGTCTGGCTGCACCACATGGGCCAAGACATTCCAATTAATCAGTATTTACTAGCTCAAGTATTTACTCCCTCACAGTAGAGAGTTCTAAGATGTTTGCAGACACTTCATAAAGCACACACTCGTTATTACAGCCCATTAACACGCATGCAAGATATTTTAATGTGTAAAAATTCCCCATGAAATAAGGATTTTCTCCTCCACTTTCAGGGCAAAACTGCCATCCTTACCATGAGCTGGATAATGCTTTCCAGCTCTTTTTTCCTGCTCTTTTCTGCCTACCAGTCAAGCCAAGCCTCATTTGGCTGATTTCACAGCACTCCTTTATGAGTAACCCCAGCATGTGCCACAGCAGCCCCCTCATCCACCCTCCTCACTCCGTTCCAACACCTCCAACAAGACTGGAATAGCGTTATGGAGCATTTCCACTCCTGACCCTGCAGCCTCCTCTGCTCTGCAGCACAGGAAGCCTCAGGTGACACCTTTAGTGCTGATTGCCCACAGCCCCGAGCAGGCACCAGATGTAACTGCAGCAGTTCTCTGCTCTGCCACTACTGGCTGTGGGATGAGGACACAATTTATCACTTCAGATAAAAGGAGCTGCAGCACACTTCTCCCAAAACAAGAGTTAAGCCAAGGAAGCTCGTCCTTTTAGGAAAACACTGTCCAAGCATGCAGACTTAATGCTGGGCCCCAATGGGCAGGCATTTGAGGCCGACATCAGGCACTACAGAAAGTTCTATTCCTGAAATATGAAGGTACTCACTGTACACGGTGATCAGCTGGCAAGCTGCAATCTGTCCCTCTTCTGCAGCCAGCTCTCTACTCATCTGTCTGAAGCCTGTTAGAGAGGAAAAAGAGCTGTAAATATAGATAAAGTGGCCAAAAAATTTTTACAAAAATTTTGAAATATCAAGAAGTAGGCCAGGTAATCAATGCAAAACAGACACGCTCACGTCCCCAGCTCTGAGGTCAAGAACTCAAAGCACCTGCAAAACTCTCAGCAAGGTCTCTCAAGCAAATGCTGTGATGCTTGAAAACAGCTACAGCACCAGCTGCCTCTGGAGGCTCTCGCGGTCAGACCTGATCCAGCCCAGGAGAAAAGCAAGGTATTTATACATGAGAGCAGCATCAACAGCTTCCCAAAGCCAGTTGCTCCAGAGACAGTGAATCACAGCTCTTTGTGACACGTCCTGATCCCCAAAGTGCCATTACACACGCAGGGGAACAAATATTTATGCAAACACAGTGCTGAAGGGTTACATGGGCTCTGATCTGGAGTGCACCAAAGAAGTTCCCTTTAATACATTTGTTGTCCCAACACACTTTATCCCCTTAATGAGGCGCCACTGAAGTTCTGCTTAAACCCATTTTGATTAAGGAAAAGATTATCCATAGAATTGCCGGCCATACATGTTAGTATACATCACACACAAACCAACTGTGCTTCAGGGAGACATTAAATCCCCATTCAATTAATAGAGACACCTCTTAAAATGAGCATTAAATAATTCCCCACAATGTAGCAAGACAACTGGCTACTCCAGTAAATTGGAATAAAAATAACTTCCCATCTCTCCACCAACAAAATCCCAATCAAAACTTGCCCTTAAAACAAGAGGTCAGTACAGAGGGATGGGGGGCAGGAATGCTTCTACCTCAGTGCTATTGTATGCTTATATTAAAAGTTCCTCACCAAAAAATTAAATGAAATGGATGCCTTTCATGTTTATCAATAACAGAGCTAATGGTTTTTATGTAAATGCCATTACTTTCAGCCAGATCTGCAAGCGACTGGAGCCACATAGCCCCATCTCCCCTTGCAAGAGACTCCCTTCAGGCAGCCAATCTAAATGCAAATTACAATCAAATGGCAAAACCAAGAGTTTTCTGGATGATACTGAACACATAAAACTAGGGACAAAGCAGAGGTATTTAAGAACAACACTCCTCTTCTGGAAAAACCTCCCGATCTCACATTGCTTTTCTATGCTGAACATATATAAAAATTAAAGTATAATTTGATTCTCATTTACAGTCATATTATTTACCAGCTTCTTCCCTTCTATTAAGGGAAGTGTTAAAAAAAGGAGGGGAATGTTCTTCTGTAGAGAGAATCGCCTCTCGGAGATGTTTCCCCCACAACGGGAGCATTCCATCAGCGAGGATATTAAATCAGAGCGATAAGAAAGCCCCAGTTGGATTTGCCAAGAACAAACTGCACTTCCACATTTTCAGGAGAAAATTTCTTCTTGGAATGGAGTTGTTTTGCAAATCAAGGAAGAAGGTGTTACTACAGGATGGTTATTAAGAGGCAGAGGTACAAAACTGTTGTCAGCACAAGGAGCACCATGTTCTTGTAGCATAAAATTTGCTTTTTGAAGAACACTTAAATCCGACCCCTACCTGGAGCACAGATGCAGCCAGGACTTTGTCAGCACTGATTAAAACAAGGTTCTAATGGCAAACCTGCAAAGAACTAATATTAGCAACCGTGCTGCTTAGCAAGGAGAATGCACAGAGGAGAAGCTAAGATTAAAACAAAGGGCAAAAAGCTGACAACCCAACTATGGCAGAGTCTGCATGTGAGTCTCAGTGGGCACTTGCCCGAACTACCACAGGCAGCTCCACACTAAACTTCCATCCCCAAGAGGAGCGTAAGTCCTTGGAGGGATGCAGCTAATTAACAATGGGGCTGTGTACATGCTCATTACACAGGTGACGAGCTGAGCACTTGGTGTGTGCTACAGGAATACTCACAGAGCAGAACCTCGCTAATTAACATTAATAACTGAGAGACCACTTCTGCAAACAGCTGGATTTTGGGAATTAGCCAGCAAGAAACCATGCAAAGTGGGAAACCAGAGGGACAACATAGCCCAGCAGGCGCCTGGTTCGCTTCTTTGGGTATCTATAATTAAATAATTTATCATTGTGCTCCTGTGTCTATGAGTGAATGTGCAGCCTGTAAACAAAGCACCTCCTGTTATGCAAGGCCTTGCTAAATCTGAAAGTTTGACTGCCTGTGGAAAGAGGTCATCAAATTAAAAACCACAGCCCTGACTACCTTCTCTCAGAAACTTTTCACATGGACCAGCATTTCAGAAAACTCATCAACTCCTTCTTCATCTGTTCTGTCTCACAGATCTATTGCTCTTTACACAAAACCACTGGCTTTCAGTCCTGGATCACAGCTTGGAGTTGCTAAGGCTCCCTTCTCCTCCTTCTCCACAAACCTGGTGAGGCAAGTCTTGGGTCCTGTCTAGCAAAAGGAGACTGGGACCCCAACCTGGGGCTTGTCACCACACCGACCATGCAGGATCAACCTGTGAGCAGTGAGAAGAGGCCCTTCCAAAATAAGCACATCTCCTTTTTCTCCCCACTCTGGACCAGCTGTGTGAGGCCCGGTGCTGTCACTGCCGGAACCACTCAGGATTTCACACCCAGCCACAACCATGTGTGAGCAGAGTCTGATTTCACAGCCATACTCTGACTTCAGCTGTCAAACCACAGCCACAGGACCTTCTCTGCGCAGCGTGAGCAGCAACGCGCCTGCAAAGCTGAGCTGTTCCTGCAGCAAAGCCATTTCCTCCCAAAATGGCCAAAATCGGGGACAGCCACACATCCCTAGCCTCCACCTCAATGCTGCTGCTCACAGCCTTGACCACTGGCTTAGCCAGCAAGTTGGGTGCCAGCAAAACGAAGATTTCTCCCTTGGGTAGCGAAAAACTTCCAGTCGTCACTTGAATTTTGCAATTTTGCAGAGGGAAGGAACAAAACTGAAAATATTTCCCTTCCTAACAGCTCCTGTTCTTTGCTGTACAATTCACAACTACACTAAATTTACTCAGCACTATAATTTTTATTTTTCCTTTCTGTCATCACACACAGCCCATGACTTCACTTGCTGCAGCCCAGAGTTTTCACTTTCCAAAGGTTCAGGTTTCTGCACAGCAAAACGGTCTCTTAAACAGTCTTTTCTTACTTCCTTTTGTCAGAGGCTTCATGCTATGATGAATGTGTAGAAATGCAAAGCAGAAGTCCATACAAAAAGAAGCCAGTGTGTGAGGTGGTTTTGTCTTATAAAAAAAGAGAGCCAGGAATGACTTACGCCTCATTAAAGAGCTCCAGTCTGCATTTTTATTAGATATATTTAGACACCAACGGCTTTAAAAAAGAATAAATTAAAAGCAGTTATATTCTTAACATATGGCCCTGGATCAGGCACATGGGTATAAACGAAAGTGGGCACAGCAGATTCTCCAAACATAGGCATGGAAATCATTTTAATGGTGCACATGACCTATAAAATTTCAAACAACACCAAACCACACAATGGTGTGACAGAATTCAGCTACTGCTGGGCTGTGTCTTGTCCGCAGTCTTTGCATCACCACATATCCCTGTGCACATCACAGCTGCTCCAGCAGACAGTAAGAGGGAGCAGAGTAATTCCTGCTAATGAACACACTCTGGAATCATGCAGCATTCGTTTTTTGGTGGAGAAACTGAGGCATGGAAGAGGCATTTTCTGCTATAATTCATTTCGTATCACAAATACAACCCAGACAATATCCCAGCCATCACCCTCTTCACTAGCAAGTGTCTTTGGCAACATTGCTGTAGCCCAGTGTCATCCCCTCCACACACCATGGCACTGAACAAAACGACAAGGCACACCCAGAGCAAGCATGTCTTGCAACCACTAAACACATGTTTCTGTGCTCTACGTGGGCAGCAACTGCTGTCCAGAATATTTTAACAGCAGAAACTGTACTGGGGAAAAAAAAAAAAACCACCACCACAACATAAAAAAACCTGAGTACATTCGTCCTCTTAGTCGGAGCCAGAACATAAGAAACAAGCAATATAATTATTTCCACACCAGAAGGAAAATAAACCCAAGAACAGACATAGGGAAAGAAAGAAGCATCCAAAGCAGATCTGCAAAATAGTTCAGGGCTTCTGTGCTGGGCTATAACTTCACAGCAGAAATCAGGAAGAGTAAAAACAACAGGTAAGCCAACTTCGGGGTGATGAACACCTCTGAGCCCACAGCACCCCCTCCTCTGCCCCCTTCCCCACAGAGCCTGCAGAGTGGGTACCCTAAATCCTGCACATCCTTCAGCATGTGACCACATTTCCTTTTGCCTGAAGTGACCCTTTCTGGTATGGCCTCTGGTACAAGCAGAAAGAAAAACATTTTCTTGCCTTTTTTGCATCAAGCACAAAGAGCATCAACCCCACCTGTCCCGAGGTGCTCATCCACAAGAAGTACAACAAGAGGATGCATCCAGCGTGTCCAGCCCAGGTTCCCCAGCTGGGATAGCACTGGATAACCCAAAATCCTGGAAGGCTGGAAGCAAACAGGAGCAGGAGCAGAGCCTCTGTGCTCCCTCCACATAGCGGAAGCACGGCTGGGACACACTCGCTCTCTTCACGGATAAGTAAAAGCACTTTAAGGAGAGCTTTTTTTTCCCTCCCTTCACTTTGTTTTAAATGGCTGAAGAATTTCCTCTGTGAATGCTCCCAATTGTGGCTCACGCTGAGTTATTTTTAAAAGCACAGAACCAGATTTTCAAGGCCCTGAATGAGGAAATGCAAAGCTTTTATTAAGCAATAATAGCCCAGACAATGGTCACAATTTCCCAAGGGTCTGAACACAGCAGCTGACAATGAGCTTTACTCCTCCACAAAACCCCCTTCACAGGCTCGGAGGGTTTGCTTTGTATGATCCAGCCTCAAGTTAGGGAGTTATAACAGAAAGCTCTGTGGTCGTTTTCAGTGTGATTTCCTCCACCAATGCACATCTGATCAGAGATACAAAAATCACTGGGAAAAGATGCCATGCACTGTCTCATTCCCTCCTTTGCTACCAGCACATCATCCCGTGCAGCTGGACCTTTCCCTTGCGGATGGATCCCAGCTGACAAACTGGCCAATATTCCCAGGGTCAGGAGAGTAAAACAAAGCCTTTCAGCTTTCTTCATTGATGTCTGAACCACTTCAAAATGGCTCTCACTAAAATGGCCAGAGACATTCTTCAAACCTCAGATCCGCTATCAAGGGGTATAATCAGATCCAGTGGCCACATCAGATCTTGTTTCCTCCAAGCAGGAGGAAGTTGCAACGACGAGGGGAGCTCGTGCAATCTCCAAACCCACCCAGCAGCCAAGGTTTGGCCTTGCAAAGGCCCAATTTCACTCAGTAATGTTGGCCACAAGTGATTCCCAGCACACCTGAACCAGCTGGACGGGCTCTCTCTGCAGCCAGCATGAGCAGCAGGCACTGCTGGAGCAAAGAAAATCAGATTGGTTCAAGATGTCTACTTAGGACAAGATGAACAGTGCTATAAAAAGGGGTGTTTTTCTCTGCTGGTTATAAAGCAGACCTCGAGAAAGGAGGAAAAAAAAAATAAACAACTTGGTAAACAACCAGATCTGTACAAAAAAGTTCCAGCCTAAATGTCTCCCACACTAATGCTGTCCTCACCTTCAACAGAAAAGCAGCTAACACTACAAATTCAGGAGTTCTTCCCACCAAAACAAGTATATTTCTATCCTCCCACCATTTCTCCTCTTCCCTGTCCCACTGAAAACACAGTGTGGCTGCACAGCAAACCGAGATTACAACTAAACCTCACAACCAAGAACCGAGCTTAGATTCAATCTGAGCACTTCCCAAAGTGCTCTGCCACACAGCCAGGAGAGAGAGAGACCACAGGAGCTCTTTCTTCCAGCTTACCACAGCCTCCAGGGGTTGTGAAAACACTTCCTAATCTTCTGCATATCTGTCAGTCAGTCCATAACCAAGAGAGCTCATGTGCCCAAAAGGAGAAAATACTTCAACCCCCTTCAGAAACACCTGCAAAGCTCCTGCTGCTGGTGCAGCTCCACCACAGCTGCACACCTCAGTCACCAGAGGTGAGATCTCTGTGCCTGCTGCATCTCCTCCCCCTTCCTGCTCAGAATGGTACAAACACTAGAAAACGCATTCAAGTTTGTCTACAACTTCCTGGAGGAAAGGAAAAGGTGGTTTGAGGATCATCCCCTTGCTGTTTTCAACCTGGCTGTAATCGGCCATACGGCAACGGCCTCTATCATCCTTTGTCTTTTTTACTGTGAACTTTAAGGCCTCTTGACCCAATGTAATCCCTGAACTTGGCCTAAAATGCTACTGAAAAATTAATCATCTGCCTGTGTGTAAAACAGCTGTCCATGTCTGTGTCCGGATGAGTGCACAGGAATTCAGGATATGTTCAGAAAATGGAAGCACTCAGAAATTGAGGATGCCAGAGGTACCCAGATACTGCCATTCAGAGAATTCACAGAAGCACTTTTTGTGCAGCAACATCTGTAAATCAAAGCACATTATTTTCCACCCTCATAATCAAGAGATTTGCTAGATTATCTAGAGCTCCGTCTGATCATGACAGACAACGCTGTTGAACCTCATGCAGCTGCCTGGAACAAACGCTCAGGCAAAGAGCTTGCTCGTGACACCAAACAATGAATGCAGCCCCTGCAGTGCTCACTTCCAATTAGGAAAACTCTCGGTGTGATGAGGAAAGAGCCCCTCACAGCCAGAGGAGTGGCCACAGGTGACAAATGTTCAGGCCAGCAGCCACTGCTTGGCAGAGGAGCTGCAGTGAGGATCAGGCAGGCTGCAGTCAGTGAGAAGCCAGAGAGGCTGGAATATCATGGGGAGGACAGACAGCAGAACTTTAAAAGGCAGCTTTGCCAGCGAGCACAGCTTCAATTAACAAGCTGTATTTGCAAGGCCAGACTCCAAAATGCTCCTCAGTATCCAATCATCTAACCCCTGCTTAAAGACATACCATTACAGCACGGAATTGGGTATCAGATGGCTGAACTAATCCCAGCCAGATGCTAAAACTACCAGCAAATAGGTCAGTAATGCATCCCACACCATCCAGCCCTGCAGTGGGGAACAGTCACGCACCACCACTCCTGCACCTGTGGAAAGGGTTTGAGAGGTTCCTCGCAGCCCTGAATCCATTTACTAAATTATATTTCATTTTGTGGTTCAGGGAAAGGGAAGTCACATCCCACCTCATTGCTGGGAAGCCTTTTCATTGCTACCTTTCCAGATGATGTTATGCAACAAGTAATTCACTCCTACACAGGTAGGAGCAAAAATGCCCTTGGGCATTACTGCCAATTCTAGATTACTACAACCAGAATAGAAATGAGATCGTGGAGATTTTATTATACAACTCTTCAAATTACTTAAATCAAGCAAAAAGGGGCAAGGTTAAATTAAAACTCCTTTCTTGCTCTGCCCTCCCTGTCTGCCTGTGAGAACACACATGACAAAATTGAATACAGGTGTTCGCTTTCAGATGCAGCACAAGTCATTTATTAACTTACACAATATCCAAACATTTACCTCCAAAAGTATGGGCTGAGAAAAAGTTATTCCAGGTACTTTATAAGACACTGCTCTCAAAAGAGAGTGGTGACAGATACTATCTTTGCAAAGATTCAGGACTGTATCTTACTGAACCTCCACTGCCATCAGTGACCTTTACAGTAACACAATAAATATTTTAGCATGTAATGAATTTGCTGCATTACATTTGCTCTCTGGGCTATTGAAGATCAGCCAGGAACCAATCGATTGGAGGCACAAAGCTCCCACAAAACTGAAAGCCACAATAGAGGTCTTACTACCTGCAGCAAAGAGTTAAGGGGTGAAGAGAAATAAGGTGTTTAAAAATAAAAACAAACCAACTCATGAGTTCCCCATTTACATAAACTTCCATCAGATTCACTGTACCAGCCCTGAGATCCCTGCTGCCACTCAAGCAGGACTGGCCCTGAAGCTGCATCTTTATTGTTTTGAAAATTCATTTATGCCAGCAACAAACCTCTCAAAAATAACCTCTAAAACCCACAAGCTTCCCAGGAGTTTGAGGGACAGGCTCTGAGACACAAGGGAAGCTGCGTCGTTTAGCTCCAGTTCTGCCATCAGCTCATTTGGATCACTTGGATCCCTTCAGACACCTCCTTGCATCTCCATTTCTTTGCCTGCTTGGAGGTGTCAGGGCTTTGTCATTTTGCTGCAGCACCTCAGGAACACGTGGAGTTGTTCACCTGCAGAGGTGAACACACAAAGCCAGAAGATGCCACCACTGAGGCTGTTGATCTGTGCCAAAACCTCAACTAGCCAGATTGTCTCCTTTTTTTTTTTTTTGTATCTCATTTTCAATGGATTTAGAAAAATTATCCCAGGGGTATGGCAAGGGACCAGAACGCAGATCATCATTTCATGACACCTGTAATAGCACATAGTTAACAACAATTCCTCAATTTTTGTCTTATGACCTCACTCACTGGGAAGAGTTCTTATCACCCTCAATATCTTTACAAACACTCCCCCTCTATGTCTCCACCAAGTCTTTCCTGGCTGCCATATAAGCCCAAGGCTTTTCTTTCCTCCCCTTGAGCTGCAGTCAAGGTAAGATCTTAATTTCCTCTACCATCTGCAATGAAACCGCCTCCACACCCGTGCCAAACAAGCTGGAATTACACCATTAATTTCAGCTTAGTCAGCTCACCCTACAGACTAAGTCAATATTTGACAGATATTTAGCAAAGACTACAATTTATTTAAATTCAGCACATCGTGCCCACCAGAACAGATACAGCAAAGGATGAGAGTCAGCAGGACACACTGCTTGGGGGAAAAACACCAGATAACCAGACTTCTTTTGGCTGGAGACCTCCTGTCATCAAAAAAAAAAAGGGTTTAGGGATAGAAGGCCCAGTTTGCTGAGATTGTCCCTCCAAAGCAGGCCTGCATTCCCAGGAACAACACCGCGGGAGTGAGAACATCTCAGCTTTCAGAGAGGCAGGGTTGCTAAGGCAAGCAAACAAAAGGCTCCTTGTTTGCAGCCCACAGCTCCTCAACACATCCCCAGTGCTGCTGGAGATGGGGTGGTGCAGCCCATCCAAGGAGCTCCAGCTAAATCCAGGCTCCACAGCCGAGCCGTGCCCCTCTCAGCAGTCCATCTGAGCAGTTCATGTTTTCTGGTATCTTCCCAGCTGCTCCACAGCTGGCAGGGACCAGGGAAATTCTGAGGAAAAGGATTTATGTGAAAACAATGACAAAGAGGAAGGAGTCAAACCAGCAAGAAGAGTGTGGGGAATAAAATCATAATAAACAGAATAGATCAAGCACAACTCCACCATAAACTGCAAGCAGGACAGCCCCTCAGCTTCGCACCCCTCACACAATTTTTGTGAGTTTCTGAAATCCAGCTGTTTGAAAGGAGCACATCCCAGCAGATCTCGATGCTGTGAGTCAGCGCCGGCTCTCACAGATGTGATCTCTCCCCAAGTGCTGTTTTCCAGAGCAACAGCTCCAGCCCCAGCGCAGCGTCAGCACAAGGCACCCTCAGAGCTTTCTGCCAGCACTGCTCAAAGGAAGAAAACTGCTGAAGCCACCCCACATGCCAAGCTGGTTAATGATATCCCCAAGAAACAGGTTCACTCCAGATTGTGGCAGCTTTTAAGATGAAGCTGCTCCAAGTTCGAAGATGGGCATTTTTTGCTTTTCAGTAGAAAAAGCCAGAGAAGATGGAAGCAATTCCTTGAACTGTCACTTCAATTTCTCATGTCACATCTTCCCTACCCCATCAGCACAGGCAGACACTGCAGGTCCTGGATCTCTCTAACCCTGCTGTGTGCCCTGGTTCATCCTGCTGGCTGGCAGAGTCCTGTGCTTACATGAGCCCTGGGAAATGGTGCCAAAATTGAGGATTAAAGGAATAGGTCAGTGAAAAATTCCAATAAACAGACCATCCCAGGGAGGAGGAGGGGAGTGTTGATCCAAACCTTCCTCTTCCACAACCAGCCAAAGTCCCCTTTTGTCAGCAGACACGAAGCACTACACAGATCAGAGCTGCCACCAGCAGAGAAAGCTGCTCATGTAAGGGTTTGGTTTTTTTAATGTGCGAAAACTAAGTGTTCCTTGTTTTGTACAGAACTGGCTGGGAGAGGAGAGTCCAAACACCAAGTAAACAATCCACAGGCAGCCCAAACCAGCTGCAGAACAAGGAGTCTCCCACCCAGCAGTGCCCTGGGGACCTTGCAGGGAGTGAATCTTGCTTGGCCAAAGGAATGTGCCTGCAAAGAGACAAGATCCAAATTCAGAATAAACCCTGTGCTGCAGCTCATCAAAGGGACGGCTCAGGATTTTAATTCAGTCACAAAGTAAAACTTTAAAAGATGCATATCAAAAAAAGGTTTACAGCAACATTTTCTCTTGCCCCTGGACAAACTCTTTGGCTGCAGAAGCTGAAGGAAACCACACAGTGTGGACACACAAACGTACCCTGCATTTGAAAGCAAAAAGAACAAAGCTCTGGTGGATGTGGGAAATTAGAAAGCCTGACAGATTTCACCCTGGTTTATCCCCTGGCAAATTAGCTACTGTTTAAACATGGAGCTTGGGCATTACATCATCTGTTTGCAGGGGAGGTTTTTTTAAATTTTTTTTTTTTAAGCTAAACCATTCTTGTATTCACAGCTTGAGGAGCATTGTTCATTCCAAACAGACTCAACTAAATGAAGGGGTGGATCAAGCTTTTTGCAGGAACCCTTCGAGCAGGGAAGCACACACCTAAACTGCTTTGCAAGTTCAAACAGTAAAAGATCTTATCTGGAGTTTAGCAGGAAATATGGAGCCCCTCAGGTTTGTCTATTCAGATCCAAGGATGAAAAGCCTACTTTTTCAGGTTGGGATGTGCAAAACCAGCCTGATGAAGAGGCTGAAAACACACAAGCTGCTGCTCACTCAGCTCCAGCTCACTGTGGCTGGGTCCTCTTTGACTCTTCCAGTCATTTCTGTCCCCTATGTAAACAACTCCACACTGCCTTGAGGGATAAGCCTGAGAGGAAGGGGAACTGCCTCAGCTGCAAACTGAGCTACTGGACATATTTTTGGCATCTGTTGGCTTGTTCCAGCTTGGACACTCATTTTGGAGACTTATTTTCCCTTGAGAGACGCAGATCTCCATCAGCGCAATTTTCTCCAGACTTGGCAGAACCCGAATTTCACAGCACCTGCTCCTTGGCACGGCTCTCAGAGTTTTCTTTGGTGTGTTTGAAGGACCAGGCTCTCACAGCCTCTCCAAGTGCAGCTTCAGAAAACACATGGAGCAATGGGCTCTCATGTGAAAACTCTTACTTGAATGCTGAGAGATTTCGCACAATGTGTTTTTCTGACCCTGCGCTCTCAAGAGTTGTCAGATTTTAAAGTGGAAAAATGCCGTAATTTTCAAAAGGGAAAAAGGAAGAACCATTGGTCTCATCCCCGAGAAGAGCAGGTTTCACGCAGACAAGATGGTGTGGAGCAAGGCCTTCAGATATTGGACATTTTCCTACAAACCAAACCCACAGTGGGCTCTGACCACAACCCAGCGACATTGAGGAACCAGATTTCACAAGAGCTCTGCTAAAACTTTGTAAAAAAAAAAAAAAAATTATTTTTTCTTTCTGTAAACCTGACAAGGTTTTATGATCTAATCAGATTACAGCCTCTAAACCTGAAAAACAAAAAAGCAAACAAAAAACCCAAAACCAAAATAACACCGAAGCAAACCCACAAATAAACCAACAAAAAACCCACAGACCTTTCATCATCATGCATCTAGACATTCAAAAATACAGCGAGAACTTTCTCCTTAAATTAAGAAATAAATAAATAAAGACTTATTTTGTAATAATACCCTGGATAAACAATTCTGGTTTAAAAAAAATCCAAGCAAACAACTAAACCAAAAAGTTTCAAAAACTTCATCTGTGGAAGTCCTGTCAAATAGAGCTTAACCTTTAAAAAAGCCACAACTCTAATGCACATAGAAAAACAGGCTTTGCTGTCAGAATGTAATTAAAAAACCTAAAACAACTCAATTTTGCTCTATATCAAGATTGCCAGGAGCTGATCTGGGAGAAAGTCAAGCAAATAAATTTTCTCTCACAGATTCCAAAAGGTCATTGCAAACAATTACTAAAACAGAGTCCGGCAAATAACTTTCCCGCTCCAGTTATTAGCTGGAAAGATTAATAATCCCAGGGATCATGCAGCCGATTAAATAATTGCATGAATTACCAAGAAACCATTAAAACTGCATTTCAAAGAGAATAGACAACTGTTTGTTTCCTCTTCCTCTGCTTTTGCATAACACAGTTCCCAAAACAGGTCTCATCTGCAGCTCAGCTTGGGCCAGGATGAAGACATTCCTTCCCATTGGACAGGAAGTAAGGGAGATTATTAATTTCACTTCTCAAAACAGAAAAGCAGAAGTCATAGCAAGAAGACATCAGAGAAAAAGTCAAGCTATAAAAAGAAGCCCCAAAGTCTGAAAAATTTGTACCCAAGACACATTTTTCCAGTTGTCTCGCTACCAAGAGCCTTCAAAACATGGCATTTTCTTCTCTCAGTGCCACTCCAACCCCACTGAGAGGAACTGCCTGTGTCAGCACAAAGCTCTGCTGCACCCAGCAGCAATGAGGAGCTGAAAAATGAGCATCTGATCCTGGTGACCTTCATAGTCATATACAACAGCCAGCTATTCTTGTCCATTCAGCGTGTTCATTTAGAACGAGTCCCTGCGCTTCATTAAATCACCCTCCTTGGTCCTGAGCACACTCTGGGGCTGCAGGGAAGATAAAAGGGTGCTGGGGCAGCTCCCTGACACAGCATAGTGGCTGTGTCACTGTCCCACTCTCACCTGCCCAAGCTCTGCCATCTCAGCCACTCCTATGACTGCCAGGGGAAGGGCTGAAAAGCTGCTGGGTGGAAAAGAACCTGGGGGAGGTGGCCCACAGGCAGCTGGCCATGAGCCCAGCTGTGCCAGAGGCCAAGGGCCCCTGGGCTGTCCCAGCTCTGGAGTGCCAGCAGGGCCAGGGCAGTGCCCGTTCCCTGTGCTGGCTCTGCTGGGGCACCTCCAGTCCTGGGGACACTTCTGGGACAAGAACATTGAGCGTATCCAGGGAAGGGAACAGAGCTGGGGAAGAGGCTGGAGCACCAGGAGAGGCTGAGGGAGCTGGGAAAGGGGCTCAGCCTGGAGAAAAGGAGGCTCAGGGGGGACCTTGTGGCTCTGCACAACTCCCTGACAGGAGGGGCAGCCAGGGGTGTCGGGCTCTGCTCCCGGGGAACAGGGACAGGACAAGAGGAATGGCCTCAAATTGTGCCAGGGGAGGTTTAGGTTGGATATTAAGAGAAATTTCTTCACTTAAAGGGCTGTTCAGCCCTGGTGCAGCTGCCCAAGGCAGTGCTGGAGTCTCCATCCCTGGAGGGACTGAAAAGCCGTGTGGATGTGGCACTTGGGGACACGGGTCAGTGGTGGCCTTGGCAGTGCTGGGAATGGTTGGACTCTGTGATCTCCAAGCGTTTTTCCAATCTAAACTATTCTCTGATCCCCCTCGAAGGACACTCCAGCATGAAACCTCCCAGGGCACCAGCCCTTGCCTTGTGCTCCCTACCACTAAGGGGACTTCACCTCCTACCAAAAATCCCTCAAGCAGTTTGCTGTTGGATTTTCAAACTAAATCACTTCACTGAGGCATCATATGAAACGCAAGGACTGCAGAGCTGAGAGAGGGAGAGGGACCAAGGCAACCCCTTCTAGCAGCAGGCTGTGAAATCAGTTCAACCATGTCACAAATCTCAAATTCAAAGGTCAATGTCAACAAGTACCAGGCAGTACTTCCCTGCATCACAGACACTCTGCGATACACTGAGACACTATGGAAACATTAACCTGTATTTCCTGAGCAGTTATAAAGCACAGAAGCTGAAGGAGGTGACAAAAAAGCTTGGATATAATCCCCTCTCTCCTCAAAAGGCTCCACATAAACACACAAACAGCCTGAACGTGGAGGTCTCCCGATGCACACATAACAGCTTTTGGTAAACAGGCTAAGAATAGGCAGAGGGGCAGCAAAGTGTCCAAGCAAGACTCCCCTGCACAGGAACGCCAAGCTCACAAGAAGCATTCCCAATACTGCTCCTGCTTTAATCAGTTTTGAGGAGAGGAAATTCGCTTTGGTTCTTTTTATAACACTCGCTCCATTGCATTTGTCAAACAGCTGCCACTTTCTGTCCCAGGGAGAGCTGCTGTAACCCAAGGCTCGCGTGTTGGCACACGCGGCAGAGATCAGAGACGCACATGGAAACAGACGCCAGATCTGTCTGCAGATTCCAGGTCACTTCTTCCAAGGCAATGGAATTATACAGACACAAGTCAGAGCAAAGCCTGGGTCATGCTGGTACAAACTACCCCAGAAGATGCTCCTGGCATTGCCACCTGAGCAATGTCACCCGAAACACAAGCTCAGTGAAACACTCAGTGCATGCAAAAACATCTTCCCCAACATCTCGTTTGATGAGGGAGAAATAATTCTGTAGCTTGGCCTTTCTAATCAAAATTATCATTGTCCCAACAACGTAAAAGTCATTTCCAGAGAAAGAGCAGGTCTGGTCCCTGAGGGGTGGGGGGAGATCAGCTTCTGTACAAAAACCTTGAGATACCTGCCAGCTCCAACTCAATCATTACTCCTAACTAACTACACCCGTGAGATACTCGCAAAAGGCTTGGTGCTATTCATCATTGCCACAAAATAAAAACAGAGTCAGAAGACCCTGGAGGCAAATGCAAGAAACCAACTGCAAGATTTCTTTGTATCTTTTTTTATTACATCTTGATTTTTGTTAAAAATTCTCAGATTAACACCAACAATGACACTTTGCAGATGTTACTGATTTACAGCTTTCCCAGTGAAGAATGGCAGCCTCAAAATTGTTTTAAAGGTAAGAAGTGTAAGAAGTTTGCAACTACAACAGAGCCCAGCAGCAAAAAAACCAAAATGCTTCTGTGTCCATCAAATCTGACCTGCTCTGCTGGAAGGAAATCACGTCAGAATGAACTCCACCTTCTGCTCTTAACAACCACCCTACAAGATCACCACAAGGACAGCTCTCCCCCTTCTCCAGGTCCTTGTTTTTGTTTCGGGATGCACCGTTGAGAACTTTGGAAGGAAAAGCTTAAAAGCTAATTGTCAGATGCCACAGTAATTAGTGGCACCTTTCCAAGACATCCATCTCTGGCTGCTTTTCCGATAGCTGGCTCCTCCTCAATCCCCACATTAAAATGAAGGTACACAAGGTAGGCGGCAGATTCATTTCCAAGCACCAAGGTCTTCCCAGGAGAGATGCCTAAGGAAAGAAATATCTTAGCTAAACAATGCATGGGTTGGTTTTTCTCCTTCCTATTTGCTATGGAAGTGCTATCTTTATTAATTATCTGAGAGCGATGTTAACCTATTCCCTGACACGTATTATTAGGTGTACAATGCATTTCTGGGAGTCAATAGGCTCCTGTATCACATGGCCAGAAAATTACCTCTAAATGAGGAAGACAGGATCATACTGTCCTGACTTCTGCCCACCTGCTGGTCACACATCACAGCTTTGATGTCACTACTGCACTTATATTAAAGATTTCCAACCTATTTTACTTGCAGACCCTCACAAGCTTTCCTGCAGACAGAAAGGCTGTGGTAGGGAATTCAAGACTACTCTGCTTAGACTTTCCAGACCCCTTAGAAAGAGGCTCACAGCATTGCTCTATATATTTAGGCTCTGCTCTCAACTCCGAGGCTCCCCACTTGTTTGGCAGCTTCTTCTTGTCACAAGCTCCAACGCTTCCATGCCAACCTTTTCCAGGCATCATCTGCGTGTCAGCAGTACTCCACAGCATATCCTCTACTCCACACCAACACAATCCAGAACACATCACTTCCCACTAAGTGCCTACACAGAGCAGACCTGCAGCATAATGACTTCCTCGTGCCCGTAATAGAAACGCTAAAAGACGTGTACGAATCCCAGCCCGATGTGCTCCCGCGTTACATACGATGCGGAGGCACCGGACCACGGGTGGAAAAGATAAAGAAGCCTTTCCCACGTTCAGTGACGTGCTCAATTCTATTAAATCTGGGCCCAGAAGGTGGGATACATATGGGGTGGGGAAAAGAAAATGGAGATGTGTTGATGGGACAGCGTAATGGAGGATGTTGGATGGTTTTAATTGTATTGCTTTTACAAGCAGAGAAGCCAATTTCCACATTTAGTGTCCAAACTTGAATCCATCACGTCTTTGACCGGATTTACAAACCTGTCAAGGAGTGATCCTTGAGGAAGGCAACACATGCTCAGAGCACTGCATTTCCTGCTCTGTGGCACTGTGGCCTTTAAACAAATAGAACTCACTTCCAGATGAATCCATTGATGCCCAATATTCCAGCACAGATTTGAGATGACTTTGTTACACTGAAGGGTAGCACTGAATGGGAAGAAAGCTCATGCAGAGGCAGATATTGGAATCCACACTTCAGGCAACACTGGTACCAAAACACAACAGGAAGAAAAACAAACCTCAGGCTGTCACTGTCCCTAAGACTACAGTTAGATGAGAAGATACCTGGAAGTATTTTGAACCATTAAAGAAAGCATTTTATGAGACAAGACAGGTAAAAGACCAAGCACCTGGGCACTGGGCAAAGTAGGGGAATAAACGCGTTACTCGTGCACTGGGAAATGTTATTTACATTTTCTATTAGAAGAAGCTTGAAAGTGTTTCTTGGAGACCTTGGGTTAAGCCCATGTTCTGATACCACTCTCAGGCAGGCGTTCGCATTAGAAAAGTGGCACATTTTCTTAATGCTCCAAAATTCATGGGGAAAGGGGAGGGCAGAGGATAGCAGAGAAAACACAAATGCAGGCAACAAGATTCCAACCACTTAAGAAACTGAGAGCAAGAGCAGAAATCCTGAGATTCATTAAAAATATGTGCTTTAAAATACTCTTTATGTCCATTAGTGGCTACAGATTAACAGCTGGTTTGGAGGTTTAGGGTTCTGTCCCACCCAAAAAAAACCATAAAGGATTGATTTGATTGATTTATAAGTCTCAATTTTCTGTATTTCACTTGATTTTACCCGTGAGGGACAGGTCACTTTGTGGTGTTATTGGTTATATCAACATAGTCCTGAGAAACCATTATCCATTTACCACCAATTAGCAGGGACAGATCATCAAATCCCAGAATAGTCTGGGCTGGAAAGGACCTTAAAGCTCATCCAATTCCAACCCCCTGCCATGGTCAGGGACACCTTCCACTAGCCCAGGTTGCTCCAAGCCCTGTCTAACCTGGCCTTGGACATTTCCAGGCACGGAGCAGCCACAGCTTCTGGGTAACCTGTGCCAGCGCCTCCCCACCCTCAGAGGGAAGAATTCCCTCCTAAAATCTAACCTAAACGTACCCTCTTTCATCCAAGATGGATTAGTCAGACCTCTAAACTGCTCTTGCCGGTAACAGGCATCAATTAACAAACAGCAATGACTTCACAGAAACGGGATTTCAATTTGCACTTCAAAACTGGCCCTGCAAGTGCTGTAATAACATCAATTTACCTGGTGGGCCAGCGCTCCAGGCTTCCTACGCCCAGGCAGCCCGGGGATCGATGAGCTGCAAGCCACGGAGCTGCACATGCTTCTGTCTTTATCCTTCCTAAACAAACCCCAAAACCTCAAACTGGCTTTGCACCTCTTCTCAGGCAGCATCCACCACCACGATTTGCATGTGACGAACAGCCGGCTGCGCTGCAGGAGCCAAACTCAACCACGACAAGCCCCAGTAAACAGCACTTTCAATGTTCTCCGAGAAGAAAACTCTGCTTTTGAGGATATGTCTAAATTGCAGCCCCACAACTGCAGCTCATTCCCGTGCTAGCTTTAGCCCAGCAAGCACAGCCTGTGTCAGCACGGGTTGTAGGAGACAACTGGCGGTCCCAGCTGCGTCCCCCAAATCCCATGGGAATGCTTCCCCCACTGCCAAGCCACACAGCAGCAGAGATACTTTTTTGTCTTTTCAATACACAGTGGCGTATCTAAACACGCCTACAAGTTACACTTGCCTTTTTCACATGAAAACAAACAAAAAACCCCAGTATTTTGCTTGTTGGGTGGTTAAGACATAGGAATCCTGCTCTGGGTTTCGATCGTTAGGAGTAACACCAAATATTCCACCCCGAGTTAAAATCCAGGTGTTAGGAGCTGCTTCAAAACGTTCACAGTCTGCTCCTTCTCAAAAAATAAAGGTATTCAGCACAGATCACAGAAAAAATCTCTGGTGATGAGACAGAAGCTAATGACCACAAGGTCCCTTCCCGTTCACTGTTTCTGTGGGGTTTCCAAAGCAGAAAAATTGTCTCTGGACCAGGAACCAATTCACAAAGGGCTGCCGTGATCTTGGCATCAAACAGGTAACATCTGTGGTTAGCTGCAATTCCCAGCCTGGTGAAAACATTACCGTGGGCAGCAGGAGGAATGCCCTGGGAAAACAGGCAAGGCAACCGGGAGAGGCAACAGGAGTCAAAGAGCAAAGAGGAAAAAATCAGGCAACAGAGACTGGAAGGAAAAAACAAAAAATACAAAATATATACGGCCAGAGGGAGAGGGACAAACGCTAAAAACTTAAGCTGAAGATGTCATGGCATTTCAAGAATTAATAGTCATGGGAAGCAAGCTCAGGAAGGGCTCTGGCTCCCCATAAATAAACAAAACTTGGGAATGCGTCAACAAGATCCAACTCATCAACTAAACAGTCCCAGAGATCCACAAATATTCACGGGAAGATGATGATGATGATGATCTTTCCCAGCCCATCTGAACAGTACACAAACAACCCTCCAATTTTGCCGTGTATCATTGAGACACAGCCTAAGTGAAGGCAATTCAACAATCATGTTTTACTTGTTCCCTGCATTTGCTGCTTTTGCTCTGACTTGACAACTGCCAAAATCCATCATCACGTGTAAACAAACATGAGAGCTAAGAGACCCCACTTGAAAAATCAGAGAATTCCAGAAAACTGCTTTGGACTTCCCTTCTGCAACACGACATCAAGAAGTTCAAGAACTGTCTGTACCACAGCTGAGCTGCCGGAAAAATTTGCTCATTCAAGGCAGTCAGTTACCCCTGCTCCAGAATCCCTGAACACTGAGCTGAACCCATGCAAACTCCCATTTCTGAACGAGAAATGGAAAAGCAGAGGCATCCTAAAGTCCTGAGTGGGTACAGATAACAACTGGGCTCTCAGATGGTACATGAAGTTAAGGGATTTGTGAGGGGAAGGCGAAGCTCTCTCCCCATCATCACATAATCAGACTATGGTTCATTTCTGATGCTATTTCTGCATAGAAACGAATTTAAGATTACTCAGTACTTGATAAAACCTGACAACCCACGTTCCAAGATGTTACTATCTTGGATATCATAGATTTCTCCATGAGAACAGAAATATCTAAGATAATCACCTGCATGTGACACTCCTCTCAGGAAACAAAGTTACTTAATCTTCTTCACACACATGTGAGACTTGCAGCACAAGAAACCCAGGCACTTTAAAGGCAAGTTATCGTATCATGATATAAACACACGATCTGTCAGACTCACGCAAAAGCAACAAGAGGTCAGAAACTGGTCAATGTTTGGATTTTAACACACACACAGCAACAGAACAGCGTATTTAAAGTGCTTCTCAGCATCTCTGTGAATCCTTAATACCACTTGAACCATTTCCAGGCCCTTCAGGCTCCAGATTGTTTGGGTTTGGACCAGGGTAACAGGGCATTAGCCTGTTGGCAGTAAGTTATTATTGCCACACTGGTAAAATTTTTGGTAAAGACCCCGATGTTTTTTGAGCAAGAAGAGACCTCATGTGGGGAAAACAGCTGGGAAAAGAGAATAACACAAACCTCAACTTTAGCAAATAACTCACAGGAGTGCAATACCAGCCACGCTAAGTAGCCCAGAGCAAGGGCAGCCTCATCCTTGCTGTCCTCACCACCTCACAAGGCAGAACCCCATCAAGAACCCCAGGGACCACGACTCAGGCACTGCCTCGGAGTGGGAGAAATGGGGTTTCACTGGCCAGGGGGGCCGTGACAGCCCCCAAAACACTGGGGATCCACAGGCGGGACAAGGAGGTCTCAGGATCCTTGCTGGATGCAGGAGCAAGGACAGGCAGGAAGGCTGGAGCCTGTCAGCAGTACCTGGGCACCACCTGCCATCACAGCTTTCCCACCATGAGGGTCCCCAGCCTTGTGGGGACCCCTCCACAGTGTCCCTCACTCTGTGAGACCCCCACAACGCCCCTCATGCTGTGAGGGACTCTCTCGCAGCCCCCCAGCCCTGAGGGACTCCCCCCTTGCAGTGTGACATCCCCACAAGGTCTCTCACGCTGTGAGGTGAGGGACCCCCTTCACAGCCTCACCAGCCCTGAAGGAACCCCAGTCCCTGAGGGACCCCCCTCACAGACCCCCCAGCTCTCAGGAACCTCTCCCCACCGTGAGCCGAGCCCTGAGGGAGCCCCGCTCGCAGCTCTCCCCCAGCCCTGAGGGATCCCCCTCAGATCCTCCCCAGCCCCGAGGGATCCCTTTCACCGCCCCCCCAGCCTTCAGGGAACCCCGCTCACAGCTCCCCCAGCCCCAGGGACCCCTCTCGCAGCCTCCTCAGCCTTGAGGGACCCTCGCTCACAGCTCCCCCGGCTCTTGGGGACCCCGCGCCCCTCTCCTGCCCCTCAGGGACGCCCCAGCCGAGCCCCCCCCACGCCGCCGCTCCAGGGGGTTTCCCCCGGACTGTACCATTCCTGCCTTACCCGGCCCCACGGGCTGCCGCGGGGGGGGTTCCGGGGGGATGTTACCGCTCTCCCACCTTCCTCCCCCTCTCCCCGTGCGTGGTACGGTCCGCTCCTACCTCTCGGCGCCCTCACTTCGCCCTCCCGGCGGAGCCGCGAGTGGCTGGGGGGGGAGCCATAGCCGCTGCCTCGTCTTCCCGCTCCGTCCGCCCTCCCCTGCTCCCCCCCCCCCCCACGGGCCGGACACAGTTGGTTTATTCCGAGAAGCCGGCCGGTCTTCTCCCCTTAAACCGCTGGGTCTCGCACGTCTTCGGCCATTTCCGACCGAACCGGCGGAAGTTACCGAAGTGGTGGCGGAACCTAACGATGGGGGGCGGAGATAGCCGAAATGGGGGCGGAGATAGGCGAAGCGGAGGCGGAGATACCCGAAGGGTTGAGGGCGGGGAGCAGAGAGACTCGCCTCCGGAACCTGCCGGGAACAGCCGAAGGTCCCTCAGCTCGGCTCCCGCCACTGCGCACGCGCGCCGCGCCCGGGCGCTTTTTCCCGCCTAAAAGGCAGGCGCGCGCCCCTCTGTACCTCACACCCTCCGCACCCCTCATGGAGGGGCCGCCATGTTGTCAGTGCCCGATGCTTCCTCGAAGGGGCAGCCCCAGGCCGGCCCTGTGGGCACACAGCTCGATGTATCCCCCTAAAATCCTGTCAGAGTGTCCTTATGGAGCTCAGTCAGTCCATGCAGTGCTATGTATCCTCCAAGAACCCCATGAGGATGCCGCCATGGAGCTCTGTCATGCCACAGCCCTATAGTTATGTGGATGCAATGGTTGCCACTGACCCTGTGAGAGCCGTCCAGGTGCCTCCTGGCAAAAGGGGTTAGGAAAACAACTGTATTGTGGGAAAATGATCAGCAGATACTAAAATACCACTATGGTTTGGAGTTTGTTACAAAATAACATCCAGATCCAAGCCGGAGGGTTGGCGTGAACAGCATCAGTGGTTAAATGTTGTTAAGTCAGAGGAGCTATGTAGAAATCAGTGACAAGTACCAAACATAGAATGCAACAGATGGTAACTGAAGCAAAAGAGGGGAAAAAAAGCAATGAAGAAATAAATGTGGGGGGGAAAGGCAAGTAACAGTGCCAGCATCTTCTCACAACAAAACCACGTCACACACGTCCAGTCCCCTGTTTATGCATTCTAATTTTATATATTAGGAGCTCCATGAAAGGCATTCATATTTATAGCAATCAAATTCCACCCCAAAACACACAATCTGACAACTTTGGGGGAATTAGAGAGTTTTTCACAGGAAGAAATGGGGGTTTGTCTCCAGGAGTAAAAGAGGGTGGTGTGTTTCTGGCCACAAAGCTCCAAGAATCTCAGCTTTAATAAATCATGAGCACTTCAAAATGGCGAAAAACCACTTTTCCATCGCTCTGCACTTTTTAGCAGTCATTTACACATGTGTAAAGAATGCAAGGAGAAACTAACTTTTATTCTGAGATGAAAAACCAGCGAGGGTTGAGGCGGGGGCACAGGTCCGCCCTTTGATAAGCAACACAAAATCCAATCTCGCCGCAGGGAACATGCTGTACAGAAGGGCAGGAATAGGCACTGCAGGTTCAAAGGCTCAGAGAAACAATACTTTTTATATTTTATCAGGACAAAAATTTTAAAAAGACTATGACTATCACACAGTAGAAAGACTAAATTAACATTCGAATCATTGAACACACCCACGTTGTCCTACCACACACATCTGTTCCCACTGTGCCACGGCTTGGGGTTTTGCATTCCACTCTGATCTACCTGGAGCTCTGCATGAGGAAACAGGGAGACAATCAGTCCCTTCAGGTCCTCACTGAGGAAGAGACACCAGTGGAGAATGTGCACTTCAGGACTCAACTCAAGCAACAATTCTTCTCCCAGCTACCAGAAGAAAACAAGCTGCCAGGATCAGCAGCCAGTCTGACAAGTCTCCCTTTCAGGAAGTGTTATCAAGGCTATTACAGATTATATTGACAGAGACACCTTCAGATTTAATCCCCTTCTCTGTGTGTTTCCCCTTCTTACTCTTAACAGGAATTGGTATTAAAGAGGAGTTTTCAGCTTCCCTTCTAGCAAGTGAAAAATGCACTACTCTGCTGCCTTCTGTTTATCCCAAAAGAAAAATTGCTGTATTCAAATACCCTCAATTTCCAAACTTTCCTGCCATCCGGGCTTTTATTTTCTCATACACATTTAAAATTTCCACATCACAAATGGATCCTAAAGGACAGAGTCTATAACCTGTGATTAATAATAGTTTAAACAAGAAAATAAGTTGCAGATAAAGTTGCCCAACACTTTTCTGGCAAGGAGAAGCCTTTTACTCTTATCAGCTTCCAAACCTGTTTTCCCAAAGGAACAGACTCAATTCACAGTGCCAGTCCTGTTAGAGACTCGGAAGCTCCATGGTGACCTTGACCTGAAGCTGACAGGGTGGAGGACTGAAAACACTAATCCTGCTGTACGGAAACGTGCAGATGTAAAGCAAAGCCACCTAAAAAGCAGCCGCAGTTTAGATCTTGGCCTTCCGTTCAACCTTTAGGAAGAAACTCTTCCCTGTGAGGGTGGTGAGGCCCTGGAATAGAATTCCCTGAGAAGCTGTGGCTGCCCCATGCCTGGAAGTGTCCAAGGCCAGGTTGGACAGGGCTTGGAGCCCTGGGATAGTGGAAGGTGACTCTGCCCATGGCAGGGTGTGGCACTGGATGAGCTTTAAGGTCCCTTCCAACCCAAACCAGTGTGGGATTCTGCTCACAGAATCATTTCTTTAGACACCTCTGTATTATTTCAGGCTGGGAACCTCCCTTATATTTATTACCTTTGAACTTACCTACACTTGGCAGCTGCAGCTGAACGCAGTCAGTGCCATCACACCTTTGTGTCCTTTCCACGTAAATAGTCCCCACTTTCCCTCTTTTCCTTACCTGCACTACATTCCCTCCTCCTAATCTCCCTTCCTCCTAAACATGTATTGCATCCTGGTGTCTCCAACCTGCTCTAAATTACATTGAGTCATTGCAAGCAGGTATTAAGGAGTTTCAGAGCCAGCTAATGCACATTTCTGTGGCACGCTTCCATGGCCTGAAATAAACCTCAGAAAAACACGGAACAACAATGGCAGGGAGGACCCTGGGCTTCCATCTTTTCCCCGCTGCAATCCTTCTGGTACATCTTTTTTAATCTCTTTGTCCTCCCTTCCACAGGAGACAGTACCAAGGTTGGACCATCCACGGATTTTACAAGTTTCGTGGAATGTTTTCAGACCGCACTCTTAACCTCAGACACTTCTATTGGATTTCATAGGATTCAGCCACTTTTTAGCCCCAGGGTGCTGTAGGTGCTAAATAGATTATCTACATCTCTCAGCCACTATGGAACAACTACACAGCAAAGCTCAGTTTTTAATCCTGCTGAGACTCCGACTGCTTTTGGCCATCAGGTATCCCATGGCTTCACGAGAGGAAATGTTAATCTGGAACGCTGGCCAAACTCCAGCTTAGGTAATTATATTCTGACAATTTACATTTTCCCTGCAGTTTTTTAATGGATATGGAAATTTTTTTTCTTCCCTTACTTTATGACATAAAAGCAGTGGCCTGGTCGTGCTCCTGCTGTTAGAGCAGCTGCCAGGCTTCACAGCTTAAGTAGCTGCATTTCAGGGGTAAGTGAAGGCATCTCAGTACAGTTAAATAAAACCCTTTGAAGACCCCATGGGCACAAGGAGTATTGTAACAATACACCCCACTGCTGGCCATAAAGCATGGAAAGGGCTGGAACGTGAAATTAATCACCCAGGGGCAATATCTGGCCTAGGAAAGGAAAAGGAAGGGACACAGAGACATAAAGGCTTTTTCCTCCCAAATCCTAATTCTGCTTTGGACCCGGTGCAGCCCCAGCTGGGATCCAAAGAGCAAACACAATGAACTGTCAGCATCCTGCACAGAGGAACCAGTTCCTGGTGGCAAAAGAAAATAAGCTTATAAAAGTAGTGGAAGCTTTTGGAAAGATGCTGGAGGACACTGCCTGGTGCTTAAATGGGATGAGGAAAATAAACGCCTGTTCCCTTGCTAATGAGGGCACACTTGCTGTTTTTATTTTACCTGGCTTTGTAAAAGAAAAATCATTGGGCAAGAAATGGAGTAGAAGTTTTTGTTTGGGGTGGAATATTATGGATCACACTCTGAGTACATCGAATTGCACTGCCACATGTTTGATTAGGGACAAACATTCTAGATAAATTAATTAAATGACTGTATTATCATAGAATCACAGAGTGGTTTCGGTTGGAAGGGACGTTAAAGATCCTCTCATTCCAAGCCCAAAACCACAATGTTTTGTTTATAAAACCATTCATAACCATTCTATGTTCTTTTCTTCACAAAAACCTTTCTAAAAGGCTAATTTTCCTATTTCAGCAACACCTATGTAAGTTCTGAGGGATGAGGACAGTGGTGACAAAGAAATGGAGAGATACTGGATGGATAGAGACAAGTGTAGCTTTCCCTCCTCCCCAGTATGTTCCAGATCACTACAACCAAAAGCTGTTACCAGCACTAGGTAAGTATTTTTCACAAGTAGTTTGTTGACCAAAATATGGTTTTCCCCATCCCCAAAATGACCAGAAATGAATTTCAGTGTGATGGGCCACTCCTGGCTTTGGTGGAGCTGGACATGGCATAAGTGGGTGAAGGTAGAGGGAGTTTCCTTCCCCTTGTTCTGTAACAGCTCGCAGTAATTCTACACCGATCCAGCATCAAAAGAAATGATCTAAAACATATCTAAATAGAATTTATCTACAGAAATAATATTTTAAATCCCATTAAGAGACTTCCATATTGCAATACCCCTGGAAATTTCATGGACTCCTAAGAAAGACAGAATCCAAAGCAGGAAGCAGCAGCCCAGCCTGGGGACAGCCAAGCAAAACTCCAACTGGGTCTTGGCAATGGCTGAGTAACAGCACAAAATACCAGCACTGCCTCTTTCCTCAAGGCTCCTTCTCCTTCCAAGCCCTGCTGCACTAAGGAATTAGCTGCATTTCTGGAAAATTCCCTTGAATTCCTGGAGTATTACAGCTAACCATGCTTCCCCTTCATCTCAACACAGATGCTTTGAAGTTTTCCAGAGATACCCAAGGAAGAAGACACATCCAAATACCCAGACTAGCCCCAAACTCCACCCTGGAACAGATGGTGGGATACTAAATACAGACACATCTGGTAACCACTGGTATGAAAAAGCTGGCAGGCATCAGCTTATTCTGCTCTACTAAATATTCCATAATTTGAACTTTATTTAAACAGAAGTTAAAAAGAAACAATCATTTTGCTTGTCTATAACATAATCCCCAAACACCTACATATTTAAACTGTGGCACAGCTCGGGCATTACACTCTGGCCTACCAAAAGCACTTTTTTTTTAATTAAGCACTCAGCACTGTCTAAACTTAAATTAAAAGTGACTGCAAACCAAGCAGTTGGGTAAAGTACAAAAGCATAGTTTTCAGCGTGTGCTTTGTTGCACCAGGCTACCAGACTCAAGGCTGTGATGCTCCAGCTCTTCAGCTCACCCTCGAGTCCACAAAATTTGAGGGTCCTTGACAAGCTGCCAGATTGCTGAGCATGCTTGAAAAGACTGGGGGAGCGCAGACTCTGCTCACGCAGACCTGTGTGTTTAAGCCAGCTGTTCCATTTGTCTCTGGGTTCAGCTCCCACAATGTAAAGCAGGGATAATTCTTCCTTGTCAGGAAAACAATCTGTTAGAAATTATCATCATCATGTGCTAAAGGCAGCTGGGAAACACGTCTGCAGGTGGCTGGGGAAAACACCCACCCTCAAAACCCCCCACCAAACTCAGACCTTGAGCCTGCACACTACCCATGGTCACCCCAAATGCACTCCCAAAACTCCATTTAAATAATCTTTTGGGACATTGTTCCACGGTTCTTTCTGTGAGCTGAGTGAATCATCTGTGTCTGCTAAAAATCCAAAGCGATAGCAGGCATAAAACGATCTTTCTGGATTAGAGTCACTTTGGGAAAAGGCTGTAAAAGGCTGTCTGCTGGGACTGTGCTGGAGGTCCGCTGGAGACCCCACCGTTGAGTTTGGATGTGTGCAGAGAGCTTTTAAAAATGACTAGAGAGAAAAAGAAATACTCTGAGGAGCTGGCTGATAAGGGAGTCTTAAATTCCAGGTCTAGAAGGAAGAACAAATACCAACAGTGGAGCCCTGTAAATCCGGGATGTAAGAGCCAACAGACCTCTGAACAAAACAGGCTCTGAGCAAATGAGAGGTGATTCTGCAGGAGACTTCTGGCAAATAGTGAGGATGCTGTAATAAAAGCTGCTTGTGATCACTCAATTCAAGCCTATTTGCCACAAATTAACTCAGTTTAAGCAAAATAAAAGCAGGTCTGGAAGGTTTTCAGTTTCAAAAAGTTGAGGTAATTAAGCGAACTAGTTTGAGAGGCTGAATGGCTGAAAGGCTCCACTAAGACCTTGAAACCAAAAAAGAGAAACCATCTGCCTTTGCATCCTGAATAGAGAATGTGAATAAGAAGCACAAGTAGGAAGCGAGGAGAACACGCTGGAGATTGGAGATAGTCAGGGTCAAGCCCCCTGTCTGAACAGAGATGCTGCTGTTGAGTGAAGAGAGTGTGGGGGTGAAGGGAGGGTGAGCTCTGACATCCCACAGCCACGTTTGAAAGTGCACCTGAAGTTGTCCTGTAACCACAGTCATCCCCTACTTCCAGTGTCCCTCTGGAATCATGGAGACCTCCAGGCAGAATATCCTTGCTTAAGGATGGAGGATGGGGAAGGTTCAGCTCTCAATGACAGACAAGGCTGGAGAACTGAGGCTGAATCAAAACATAAAAAGCATGGAAATACTGAGCACAAAGTGCCCATTAAATCAAAGTTACACCGTGCTAAAATAGCCTGGCACTCATCTTTGATAAAATAACCATGGCCTTCCGATAAAAAAGCACTTTGTCTTATTTATTGGGATTCTAGCAAAGCAACCAGAAATCTGGGGACTGTTTGTAAATGGGGAAAACGGGGATCGATAACGAGAATGCCGGGATCGATAATAAACACTTGCATGGCTTAAGTGCTGCAGGTTTTTTAAAAAGCATTTTACCAATGATAAATTACAATAAATAATTGTCAGCATTTTGAGCACAATCTATTTCAAGGCCTAACTTTACTGTACAAAAGGCTTTAAATTTTAAAAAATAGATATCTAAGCAGCACAGCCCTGCTGCCAAAGCCAACCACTAAAATAAGGAAGCAGGTGGCAGCTGCTGCTTTTTCCCAGCTCAGAAGGTACTTCCTCCTTTCCACAGTTCACCCAGTTCAGTTATTAGTGCATTACAAACAGAGCAACCCACTCCAACCTGAATCATAATGAAAATATTTCTTAAAATGTAAACCTTCCTTTTTTGTTTGTTACCTGCAAGATCCTTAAGTGTATTTGCAAAAGCGTGGGACAGGAAATCCAGAGTCTGATCCCTTAATACTGAAGCCAACCACATTGCATAATCCCATTAATACATTTATCAGGCTCCATCTTCACAGTAATCAGGTTTTTAGCCCTTTACACAACTCCCATTAGAAGGCTTTTCCAGCACCTCCCTTGGTTTGAAGCTGTTCTGCTCTTTTCCAGACTAAACTTTTTCAGAGTATTTTGTTCTTGTGCCAGAATTGTCATTTAACTTCAATTACTCTTCTCCCTCTCTGGTATTTACACCAGTGTATTTATCGAGAAAGAATCTAATTTTTCTCTGCCTTTTTTTTGTCACCACCTGACCATCCAGCTTCCTTTAATCATTTTGGGAACCAGATTCCCTGCTATCCAGATCATTTCTAGCAGATGCCCTCCCCTGCACCTTTTCCAGCTGGAATCAATCTTTCTCCTGTGGACAAGGAATGCAGAATGCATTTCAAGCAATGCCTCACTAAAACCTGTTGCAGTGGCATTTGCATTTCCTTGTCACCAGTGGGAATAATTCAGTTGACAAATGTGATCCCAGAATGTATCTTTATCATCAAGACATCAGAATTATCCTGTGGTTGATTAATACATTCCAATTCCCACACAGAACCCCCAGCTTTCTATCAGAGTTTGCATTATAAGAACTCACATTTGCTTACAGACAAATAGTCCTATAGTCAGTCATTCTTCTCCTAGGATCTCCTGTTTTTCCTCTTTTGATGACACCTCCAAATCCCATTAACTTCTGCTCTATCATTAGTCAGTACCTTGATTAAGACCAGGCTTGGGACCAGTCCATGAGGAACACTATTGCTAACTTGCCTGCCAATCCTTTTTCAACCATCCTGCCTTTTCTGCCTTTAATACAGGATTTATTGATGCAAAACAGGAGCAAAATACTTCAATTCTGATTGATTTAAACTCTCTTGCTTTGCATTTTTTTGTTTGTTTTTTTTTTTCCTTAATGAAAGGCTGGTTTTTGCTGGTGGAGAACAACAAAGGCATATTTCTCCATAAACCAGGCCTTTGCCTGAACTGCAAAGCTGTCCTATTTTTACAGTTGGGCATCTGTAAAAATTAATAAACCATGCAAGTCGACACATTTGATGTTAAAAATGGTAAATGAAGTTTCTTAATGACTAGTCTGACTTTTTCGTTGTACTTACGGTTTATGTCACAAATTTAAAAAACAATGAAAAAGACATATCAAACTCATAGTTAAATAAAATTAAGCTAAATGTGCTGAATGCATAGCTTAAATTAAAACAAACTGCTTTATTGTACAAAGAAATTCTGCAACCTATAAATAGAACAAATTTCTATCTATTCAGCATGTCTTCAGGTTTCCAGAACTTGAAACAAAATTGATTTCTATTCTCATGCAAAAGAAGAGCTGATGCACAAGTAAAATGAAAAGTGGCAAAAACAACTTCATTAAATTTGAATTAAATTAAATCATTTTCTTTCACCCACCTGTGAAGGAGAGGGCACTCACACAACCCAAGCACAGCCACTGTCCTCCTCCCATCCCTCCTCTCCCTCCCCATAAATCCATGCCCACACAGGAACTGCAGAAACAGGCTGACACCACCACCGAACTCTGAAATCCCACTGGCCACAGGCAGCAAAGCTTCTCCTGGTGCAAGTGCAGCCAGACAGAGATCAGCGAGAGGAGCAAACTGGAGAATAAACATGGGGATCACTCCAGCTGGTGTGGGCAGGGTTTGACCCAGCTCTGCACATCCACTGCTGCAGATCAGCAATTGTCCCCAGCAAACATTACCTCAGTACCAGCCTTACAAAATTGCTTCAGCTTCCTCATCAGAGAGGAAAGGAGAGAAAGTAATGACATTGTCCAAGCCTTCTTCATTCACCAGTCCTGAAGCACTCTGAGATCCTCCAATATATGGCAATGCTTGTGTTTAATCAATACCAGTATCGGCTCGCAAGAGTGCAAGAGCAAACAACCATTTGCCCTTCCAATTACAGCAAAGTTTCACTAAAACCACTACGTATGTCAAGATTTAAATTCAATCAAATTTAAAGAAGAAGAAAAATCCTCCCTTTCTCCCACCAATGACAGAACAATACTATGCTCTGCCTTTTTTTTTTTTTTGGTAATTAAAAATAGGCTGAACTTTAGGAGTGTAATTGCACTAGAAGCAGTAGAATAAAGTGCATCATAAAAAGATGCCACTGGGATCAGCTGAAGCCAAGAAAATTGAAAACATTTCAAAGGAACAAAGCCAAAAACACAGAACCAGATTTAAACTTGGCGTGTGCTGTGGCAGGAGGCCAGCGGAAGCAGAACCTGCTGGGGGAGTGTGGAGAGGGAAGGCTCCCTGCTGCAGCCCACGGGTTAGGTGTGATGGGCCAGGTAAGGCGGTGGCACAGCTGGCACACCTGGGAGACATCAGTGAAGCAAAGCCCACTGCAACTTGCTGGGCTCCATCCCGGCGTGGCTGAGCTCAGCTGTGAAACATTCTCATCATATTAAGCCATGGCATTAATAAACACTGAACTGTTATACACCACTTGCCATCTTCAAAGAGCTCTAAACCCAATGACTAATTCTCACAACCACCTCCTTAGGTGCAGGAACTGTTTATAAAGATGAGAACAAAGGCAAAATGGTGAAGTCATTGGCCACAGCTCCTAAAAAGCAATTTTTTAAACCAGAGGAGCACAAGGCTGAAATTCAAGGCTCCCAGTGACACAGCCCCTTCAGTAGGAGGAATTTCCCTTGTGTTTCCGTGACAGCAGGACACATCTACCACCTAAAACACTTGTCCCCAATCCTGAAACTTCACATATAAAGGTACTTCTCTAATGTGTGTGAAACTGATTTTATATCTTCTCTGTGCAGGCAGGGAGCAGCAGAGGAAGCAAAATGGGTGAAGTGATGGTACAATGGAGATCAACAGGAAGTTTTGGCCACTAAACTTGCACTTCAGCTGATGTGGTTTAACCAAGAAAAAAAAAAACACCTAGCAAAGCCTCCTCACTAGAAGGCTGGTAAATCACAATTCCTAGATTCTCTTCTTCATCTCAGTTTTTCCTCCAGCAAATAAAATTACTTTAAAATTTACAAACAGATTCAGCTTTATGGCAAACTCTTGGAGAAAAGATGCACAGAGCATCTCTGTTACCAATGCTCAGCTCAGTGGAGATCTCCAGGGGAGACCAGAACTAAAAAATATCTTAACAAAACGCCAGAAACAAGAATAAGTTGCTAAAGGGAAAATAAACCCAACACACTTGTGTTTCTAAGCACCTCAACAACATTATCAATAAACCCAGATGCAGCCTTCACAAAAGCTGCAGTGACAATCAATTCAATGATGGCACTTCTGTAATGCCCCTATTTGACTCTAGAGCTGAAGCAGATAAAAATTCAAAGATTGGACTTCCTTGGTATTTTTATGTTAATCTGCACAGCTTTAGGAAATTGTTGCGACTCAACTCCAATTCACTCTGTGCAGTCAGAGCCATTCAAGTACCTACCAGCAATTTTCATAGCCCTCGAAGTCTATCTCATAACCTGTCATCAACCCAATGCTTTATCTTTCCTGAAAAAACCTGTCAGGAGCACCAGGCAGGCTCCCCCTTGGTTCAGATAAGCAGAGCAGACCTGACTCATCCTCTTTTTTTTCCCCTTTCACCTTGATTTGTATTGTCTCCTTTACAATTTATTTTCCTGCAGAGCACAAGATCAGGCTACGTATATGTATAATGTGTGTGCAAGGGACAACGAGAGAAAGAAAGTGTTTTTAATCTCCACCTATCCCTCTTTCTAACAGTTCCTTCTGCTTCATCTTCTTGAAGGTATTTTAGCATCAAATTCAAACGAATTCTCCCTTTCTCTTGCTTTTGTTGAAAGAAAACAACAGGACATGTGAGAAACCCAGGCAGAAGGAAATGCTTCCTGATCTGGAGAGCTTGGACTTGCTCAAGCCTTTTGCTGTGTTTCTGCAGAAAGCAGACAAGCAGCTACACCTCACTCCGGGCTACATTTGCCCAAACCGCCACTGCATTTAAACTGAAAACCAGTTTTATTGCAAATAGAGATGGGCATCCACGGGCCTGAGGTCTACCAGGGCAGCAAAGGGCCCCCGCTCTGGCTCCCGTTGATAGATCCCATGGAACAGCTGGAAGATCTCCCTCCCTCCTGGGCACTGTCTGGTATCCACTCACACAAGCTGGCGCAAGCTGGCACTACACCCCTCCCCGAGGCTCTGTGAGTACCCGGGCTATCCCTCATGCCTCACTGCCTGTTTTTCATGAACTTATGCAACCTTCATTACCCTTCAGCCCAGTGTCTCTTTGTCAGGCTTGCATGAAACAGGCTGGCAGGTTCAGAAGTTGTTGGGGTGGCACAAACATACGGGGTGATTGGGTGAGATTGAGGCTCATTTTGTAAGACGACAACACAGATGTTGGTTATTGTGTCATGGATCTGAGCAGAGATCCCAAGCAGCAAAACAACTTAAAGATTTAGGTGTAAGCACGCAGAAAAATCAGTATTTGGATGAACTTGGGAACTGCCAAATGTCTAAAATACCACACTGATAAAGAAACCCCCCAGCCCAGCTTCTTGGCATCAGCCAGCACTAGAATGACACTGCCACGGTCCTGGGGCAGCTGAAGCCAGACAGGACCACTCAGGGCAGAGTCAGAGGCTGCACCACACTCCCAAACTGCTTCGCCAATTAGACTGGGGTTGCACCACAGACAAAGAAAGAACAGAGCTAAGATGGACCTAAAAGTTCATCCCTTTACTCCAGGCTGCCCAAAGTTTTACTTCAGTAATTTTCTTCCATAAATCCACCTGAAATTCTCCAGAATTTCTTCAGATTATGGTTGTCAGGCCCAGGTCAGTGACAACCCAGGTAGAGCAAAAGCTCTATCTCATCAATCCTTTTAATTCTTTAAGCCTCTCTTTTCACCACCATTGTGATGTTTTCCTTTTAACAAGGCCTTCAAGGCAACATGAAACACAAAAGAGCAAGGAGCAAGAAAAGTCCTCAGGTGGTCAAAGATTCATTACAACAGACAATCATTCCCTTTATCCTCTCTCCAGCCCCCACTTAATTGAGTAGCCTGATAAATTGATGAATTACAGTTAAATGATCTTGCTCTGATGCCTCTTGCTGATGAATAAAGAATATCCTGCCAGAGTCTCCTGCTTTCAGGTGATGGATTTGAGCCCAGGCTGCAACACAATTCCTTGTGACTGACAAGCTCAGCTATTTTCACTCTTAATCTCGATAATATTTGATTGAATAAATCCAAGGTCATAATTTCCTAGGTGGATAAATTGTTCAAAATATCACCAGCCCTCCAATTACTTCAAACTGCGTCAAGAAAAAAGGTGAAGAATATTCATGTAAGAGCTGCTGAGATTTCAGCCTCATGGCTGGGAAATATCTACACCCAAAACAAAGCTTTGCTGGAGCATGAACAAGCAACTGTGGAGTTCCATTTGTCATCTCACGGCCCACAGCCCTTTTCCTGCAGTCGTCAAACCTCAGGGACACAGACCCCTGGGGAGTGACATTGCTCATGTTCAGTCACAGCCCAGCAGATTCTTTCTTTTTTGTGTGAAAGTTTGATAGGAAGCAGCTTGGCTGAACTGGAGTGATTTCAAGACGTGGGAAGAGGGAAAGGATAACTATTAATTGGCATCATTTTCTTTCAGCACATACAAACATTTTCTAATAGGGGGAGCCTTCAAACTCCTGTGCTTGAGCTTTAGTGAACACTTTGGAGATGCAACCTGATTTTTCCTTCCCATTTTCTTCTTCAAGAGGCAAAAATGGGAGCAAAAACTTCTGCACCTTGGCTGCACAGAACTTTCACACAGATCTCTGCACAGCATCAGCTGGATCGAAAGATGGTGTGTCATTTGTGAAATATTCCAGTCCTTTATTGTGCAAGCTCCTAATTATTAATGTCTAGGCTCCGTATTTCTGCAGTGAGATTTATGATGTAGCTCAAGGTGGTGGATTTGAACTAATTTTCCCTCAAATCTACTGATGGGAAACCACAGAAGTGCTTTTTATCCCTTCAACTTCTGTAGTCTCTGGAGTAGAAAAACCCCAAGGAACAAACAAGCCCCTCAAAAGAGGAATCTGAGGTGAAAATTGTCCTTCTCTGCCTCCACCACCACCACCACCACCACCAGTGGCAAAAATGTCTTTTAAACAGCTCCACACGTCCCTTGTGGGCAATATAGACAGATTTTAGCAAAATTTCACTGTTGTATCTGGTTTTAGGGGATATAAACTGCACTACTGCAAGCCTCCTTCCATCCCACTGAGGCTTTTCAGACCAAGTGCAGAATGGGGACTGCAGCAGGAACAGGACACAGCTGGTGCCCTGGAAAAGGGAGAAAAGAGGCAAGTGAGGCAGAAGCCAGTGGCCACACGTAACCCTTGCAGAGGGAGCCAGAAGCTGTCCCCGTGGAACAACAGCAGGAAACTGTCACTGAGCTGGCTGTGGCCTGTCACAGAGCTGGGCATGGAAAAGTCCTGCAAGGGAGAAGCAGAGAAATTCTGGAAATAGAGAGTTTCACTTCTGCATGTGATTCCCACAGCAAACTGAAAGGGAAAGAGTTTAAGCCCGGAAATTAAGATGGTTTTGGAGTTAAAAGCATGGCTGGAGAGTCAAATGAAGTTAATCTCTTTTTTCCAAGAATAGGATACATTGGAAAAACATGTAGAGTGAGCAACCAGCACCTGGACTGATGGCACACGCTGCTCTTATTGGTCTAACAGGGCTTAACACAAACAGCTTGTGCTCCAAAGAACACTGATATTTATATAGTCATATGTGTATACATGTGCATATAGACATGCTGGTCACACATAATGCAAATAGAAAATAAACCCACAATATCTTCTGGCTCCAGGATGTGGGATTTAAAAAAAATAACAGTCTGCACGTGCTACAGCAAAAGTTGCATTAAAATAAGCACTGCTGGTACCAGTGAGTTATAGATGCTTGCAAGAGGTGGGATAAAGGGATTTCACCATGTTTCCTTCCCTCAGAGGTAACTGCACTCTTATCAGGAGATGCAGGATATGAGTCTCTGACACTGCTCTGATTCATGCTCTGGAATAAAGCAGACATTTGATGGCATCTGCATTGCTGACTCAATTGCGTATCTTCGGTGCTGATCTTGTTGGTGCTGGGAAAAGGGATTGGGAGGGAAAAGTGCTCTTGTTGCCTGCACGCAGGCGGCAACACGGCCACGGCTTTGCTGTTTGCCTCAGGGCCTCACTGGTAAAAATAGGTAAATAAAGAAAATAAATGTGTTCCTGCCTCCATCCCACATCCACCAAGGCAAGGCTTTCAGCTGGTTTTCTCCACCCAGACTTGGCAAAGCAACTTCAAGGAAAAAAAAGAAATTCCAACTGCTCCGCTTTCGGAATATATTTGAAATTAAAAGAAAGTAAACCTTGCCTCGTCTTCTCCCTGCGCTTTACTCCCAGTCAGTCTCAGAAAAAGGTGGAAGACAAACATTTTCTTGTTGAGGCTCATTCTAACTCCATGTGGTTGTTTCCAAAGTCTGGATTTATTTCAGTTTCAGCTCTGACACATCTAATTTTCTTCCTTCTGGGGAATAAACAAGAAGAGCAGCAACCCAGCAGATAATGAAACAGATTCTCCTCCAGCTCTACAAGTAGAAAGTTGAAAGGTGGCAAAGAAGATAAATGAACACCTTCAAGGGTGCTTAGAGGATGGGAATGGTGATTTCCAGCAACTTATGCCTCATCTGGTGCTCTGGCAGCCATTGGTGAACATTCACAGCCCCACATGCCAGAGCCAGCACGGGATTGCTGCTCTTGTTCTCTTCCTGCCCACAGCTGCGATGGATATAGCTGCTCAGCCTCTTCTCACAAAGCAAGAGGGGCTGTGACACCTTCTGTGCTTAAAAGTGGGTGATTTAGCAAGAAAAAGACCTGCAGCTGCATGTTATAGAATCATACAATCCTATAGTGGCTCGTGTTAGAAGGGAACTTAAAGTTCATCTTGTTTTAACCCCCTGCTGTGGGCAAGGACACCTTTCGCTAGACCAGGTTGCTCCAAGCCCCTCCAACATGGCCTTGTGTGGGTCTTCATCCCCATGGAATGACCCAGGCTGGGTTATCCATGGTGGACAAGGATAACATGGGAGACAACTCTCTATGCCTCATGTCCCTCTTGGTATTTCATTCCTCAAGGGTGTAAACAGGACCTCAGGAGGGTGAGGCTGAAGGTGCTCTGCTGGAGACACTGTCCAAGAGCAAGAGCTTTCCCCTAGCACCTCCTCCCAGCCTGGCTCACTGGAGCCCATACACTTGGCATACACAGCGTCCACGCTGGCTCTGGAGAACTTTGGGATGAGCCAGGAGGAGAAATGCCCCACAGGCTGCTGAGGCGACCAAGACCATGCCAATTCCAACTCCCACCTTCCCACCTGGCCTGTGGCAATGGCCCCACCAAACCCAAAAGCTGAAAGAGCCAGATGATTTACAGCAAACAAGAACAGGCCCAGGGTTGACAGCCTCAATGCCCAGCGCCAGGGCTAAGCCTCCTTTCCAGGGAAGTCGTGTCTCGTCAAGCCTTGGCTGAGCGCTGGCCCAGGCTGCGGCTTGCCCAGCTTCCCGGGGCGCCCTGGCTGGTGACTAATTACCCATGACTAATAATCACCTCTTCCCTCCATCACGGCACTTCTGCTGGCACCCACTCATTTGGCACAAAGCCCCTCGGGTTCCCTTCCCTCGGTGACCCCACTGCTCCACCACACATGGACAGAACTGTCATTGCAGATGGACAACAAGGAGCCTCTCACTGAGCCTCTTGGTTTTTGGGAGCTACTACAACCACCACCAGGTGTGCCTGTCTCCAGGTGTGCCAAGCAGCCAACCTGTGCCCCCCTGCATTCCCATTGGGAGCTCCAGTGAATTTTCCCCATCCCAGTTCATCTCCACTCTTTAATTAATCACAAACCGAAAATCAGGGGAGGGCGGCTGTTCTAGGACAGCAGACAGCCATTAAATAAAATATAAATACCTCATCCATACTTAACATCAGGTTTGATCTACACTGTTTTCCTTTCTTTTTTCAAGGTGATGTGCAATTTCTTTGGTTGCATTTTGGGAAGGGGAGGGCTGACTTACTGCATAATCTCATTTTTGATCTATTATTAAATGCCTGGTTTCTTTTTTCTTTTTTTTTTTTACCCTTTCTCTAGGAAGCCAGAAGCCCCAGCAGGAATTACTGCCAGAAAGAAAGGTGAACTGTGAAATGAAAGCTGCAAGAGAAAGAATTGCTTGGGCTTTTGTTTGAAATTTTCAGAGTTTTCTGATTTTTGGTTGGAAAAATCTCAGATTGGCAAACCAAGGCCAGAGCCAGGACTCAATGGAAGTCTGGGACAGGACCACAGCACATGAGGGCAGTGGCACTCAAGGCAGCCAGGAACGGCTGATTTTTTACCATTCCGATTCCATCTGAAGGTGGATCCATTCCTAAGGCCACGCTGGAGATGCATCAGAGTGGAGGAGTGATTTTCTTCACCCTTTTTGCCTCCTTCCAGCCCCTCTACATCGCTGGGAGCGATTCCTCCTTCTGCTGTGTTTCAGAAATAAGGAGTTTCTCCTCATTTGGCAGCAGGACACGCTCCCACCTCCCAGCCAGATGAGTTGAAAGCAAGTGTGGCTTTGCTGCCAGCTCCTACTGAGAGCTGGACGCTCCCCTGGCCGCGCCAGCCACTTGGCTGGCCAGCAAATGGTCCCCTTGAGGAGCCACATGTCCAAACTGGGTCCCCAGTGAAGCCTCTGCTCTGGCATCTGGAGCTGACACAGGTTTGTACAGAAATCATCCACTGGCAGCCCCAGAGAAGGGCAAATGCTTGTTAGCATTTCCTATTAATTGAATTAATTAGTTTAACAATTTCCTGTTAATTTCCTATCATAATCATTGCCTTATTAACTAATAGGAACAAAGCCATCATTTAACCACCAGGAATGCAACTCAGTGACAGTCCCAGCCACCAAAGCTATTTTTTGGGAAAAGAATAGTTTTTTAAGTGCCTTTGTTTTTAAAGAGTGGCCCATGCAAGCAGCTGAAGGTTTTGCAGCTGAAGTGGACAAGTTCAGACCCATTCTGAAGGAAAAAGCATCCCTGGGCCACATTCCATAGAAAACTCTCTGTTTTTTCCAAGGGAGTACAGAAAGGGCAGGGAGGTGACACACAGCCCAGAGAGCAGCTCCTTCTCCTTCTGCAACTGGACATCCCAGTACCTCTTCTCTGGGAAAATCCAGTGGATGCTTGGGGAAGAAATCCAAGAAACGGCACATCTGGAAAGAGCCATCCCTGGCTGGGAGCAGTCAGCAGATGTGAACATCCATCCGACAGCCACCAGTGCCCATCACTCCTCAAGCATTTGAAGGGCCACCAGGACCTTTCCTGGTCCTGCTACAGGGATCATGAAAGCTTCTGCTTGACCATTTCCAGGCATCTGCTTCCAGGACCCACCAGAGACCAACTAGAGATATAATAAACACAAACTCTGGCGTGGGACTGGAAACCTTTTCCTCATTCCCAAGGGAGACAGAGAAATAAAAGAAATTGAGGAAGCAGTTGTGAACCTTCAATTCCAACTCACCCAACAATCACAAAATCCTTTTTGGGATCCCCAGAGACCAAATTACATGAGAGCAGATGTTCCCTCACCTTCTTATTTTTGCTGGATACGACTGATTCAAGTTTCTGGGCACCAAACCAGTTGGAAAGAGTCTGTTCCCAGAGATGTACGTCTGCTGAAAACACCAGAGCTGGATGTCACCGTGACATGAGGGGTGTATGCGCCACCTTCTTTCTCCACCTCCAGCCTGAATCCCATCCTGCCTTCCCTTAAACTCAGCAAAAAGGAGCCAGATCAAAGCAACTGTCTGCATTTGGCTTTATCTGCTACAAAATGTCAAACTCTTCAGCAGGAATTGCAACATTTCCATCCTCCCTCCTTCCAAAGCACGAAGACTGGTATAAAGAGGCCAAAAATGTATCAGAGAAATGAAAGCATCACCTACGCCAGCCACAAATGGACTGAAGCTGGAGGTCCCTCTTGGAGAACAAAGGGTTCTGCAGAGGAAAAACGCACCTGGATTTCTCCACGTTCCCTTGCATCACCTCTGAGTTTGCTTCCCATGCAACCATTAATATGAAAATGTGAGTGCACGTGTGGCGTGCTGGAAATATTATGACTAATGGATGGAACCAGTTCAGCGTGTCAAAATCTTCCCTCTCTCCCGATGTAGCAGCATTTCGCGTGCACTTGAGACATTGGCACCTACATTTCCTCTGTTTTCTTATAAGAAGATGGAACACATGTAATGAACTACAGTGATTTTATGTCTCACCAGCAGATTCTGTGCTGGCAGTGCTGCAGAGGAGCCACAGGGCCCCTCAGGCCCATTGCTATGGGATCAACAGGCTTGCATCCCCCCTTATTTATTTTGAAAGAGCACATCAGGGCACAAGACATCATTTGATTTTTATTTTTTCTCCTGCTAATACCCCATTTTTCCCATCTCTGGTATTTGATGGCACTGGGCTGCATCTCCTCATCACTCCTGCACCCATCCTGCATCCCTGAGGCTGCACAGGCTCTTCCAGCAGGGAGAAAGCTCTTGCTCAAGGTTTCTCTGGGACCATTTAGAGTCTCATATCAATGATATGCACCAGCACCTCCACCCCTGAAATCCCCTGAGCCCTGAGCTCCTGCTTTGGACAGGCACATTCCCGTGATCACTGGGACAGCTGGGCTCCAGCTCCCAGACCTGGCCAGGTCTGCAGCAGTGGGGATGGGCAGAGAAACACTTCAGCACCTTTAGCTTTTACCAGAGATAAAAGTAACGGCGTTTGTCCTCCTTTGCAGCATCCTTTCCCTCCCGCTGAGCAGCGCTGGCCGCGGAGCCGGCACGCATCCCCGGGCAGAGCGCACGGCTCCGGCTGGCGCACAGCGCTGCCAGGTCAGCCATGCTCACACTTTCCACGTCTGCAGCATCTCAGCCTGGTGCTGAGCTGGAGCAGAAACCCTGCAAAGCCCCTTCCTGCAGCAACCGAGGGGAGAGACGCCCAGAGAAAAGCCCGAGGGAGGCAGAGCACAGAGCAGCCTCTGCAGGGAGCGAGGTTTGCACGAAGGAGCAGAAGTTTCTTCGCTCGGCCACTGAGACACGTTTGAAGGTGCAGGTTGGACGGGGAAACATCTGTGGCTGTAGGGAGCCCAGACTGCCCAGACCAGAGTGGAACACAAAGAAACCCAGCTTCCAGCATGATGAAATACAAGTTTATTTGCTTTAGCCCGGGTCCAACTTCCCTCCCTGGCTTAGGAAAAATTTCTTTAATGCTGCTCTGGCTGGGGGCTTTTGTGCAAACCAGGTTTTTAACCAACTCAAAAAACAATTCGAGAGAGATGGTGAGTCCTGAGCACCCAGATCCAGGACACCAAGGGGGACCCGAGCAAGTTACCGAGACCAGAGCATCCTGACTTCTCCAAGTCCTTTTGCTCTGCCCACACTCTCCTGGTTCACATCCCAGACACGGAGTTAACGCAGCCATAGCTGAACGATGAGAGGCACCACTACACCGGGGCTGCCGAGATGCCTCTTTAAGGAAAGCCAAAGCCATTCCTTTGCTCTCGGGGGCCGCTCGCCTCCTCTCCGACCATTCCCGGCTCTCCCTCCCTGCAGGGATTTCTCCCTGTGGCACAGAAGCCCTTCCAAAGCCTCCAATTTTTCTTGCATTCCCCATGGCCCAAATTGCCAAACTCGAACACAACTTTCACCGGGGGCAGAGGAACCCCCGCCCGCTGTTTCAACGCAGCCGTCACATGAAACCTAATTTATGTTGCACCATCCCGGCGCAGCAGGAGAGGAGCCGGTGCCACCCCAGGGCCACCGACACGAGTTTCCCCGAACTTTGGGGACCTGGATGAAAACCCACCCACCCCACCTCCCCCAAGAAAGCAGCTGCCAGCTCAGCCAGGGTTCATCCCACTGGAAAAACCCCCAGCCCCAGGGACATGCCAAGCCCCAGGGGCATCTCCAGCCCGGGATAGGGAGGGGAAAGGAGGAGGAGGAGGAGGATGGGTCCCCTCCAACCGGGAACCATCCCGGGAGGGGCTGGTGCTGCTCCCGAGCTGAGTCCGGGGTATCCCTCCTGTGCGGCGGGGAGTGATTATAAAGTAGAATAAAATAAAGAAATGAAATATTAAAATAAATGGGGGGAAAAAAAATAATGAGAATAAAAGCTAAACCAATAAACTAAAAATTAAAAAATAACAGAAAATAAATCCAATAACATAGCATAACATAAAATGAAATTAAATTAAATCATATCCTGCCGCCCGAAGTGTCCCGGGGAGCGCAGCGCTTACCTGGCGGAGGGGCTGCGCTGCCCCGCGGAGCTCCGCGCTGTCCCTGCGGCCGCAGCCCGGCGTGCGGAACCCGCGGAGCCCCCGGCCCTGCTCGCTGCATTCTGGGAAGCGGCGCCCAAAAATGGGGGCGCGGTGCCCTCTGGTGGCACCTCCTGCGTGTGGGGTCCCCTCGGGTGGGAAGGGGCGGGGGGGGCCCTGGGACCCGCAGGGTGATTTGGGGTTCTAATGGGGTGTGTGTATAAATGTGTATCTCTGTATGTCTAGGTATGTATATGTGGTTTTATACATATATGTGTGTGTGTGTATTTATATATATATATATGTATGTAATTTTATGTATATCTGGTATGCATGTATTTTATGTGTGTGTGTATATATGTATGTATGTATGTATATATATATTTGTGTATGTGTAACAACAGAATCCCAGAATGTTTACTTTGGAAGGGATCTTAAATATCACATTGTTCCACCCCCTGCCATGGGCAGGGACACCTTCCACCATCCCAGGCTGCTCCAAGCCCCAATGTCCAACCTGACCATGGACACTTACAGGGATCCAGGGGCAGCCACAGCTTCTCTGGACAACCTGTGCCAGGGCCTCCCCACCCTCACAGCCAGGAATTCCTTCCCATTATCCCATCCATCCCTGCCCTCTGGCAGTGGGAAGCCATTCCCTGTGTCCTGTCCCTCCAGGCCTTGTCCCAAGTCCCTCTCCAGCTCTCCTGGAGCCCCTTTAGGCACTGGAAGGGGCTCTAAGATCTCTCCAGAGCCTTCTCTTCTCTGTGTCCATTCCCAGGCAGAACCCAAAAAAGGTGTCTTAAAACCCCCTCTATAAAATAAGTGGGAAGCACTGGTTTGAAGAGGAAGGGGCAGATGTTGGGGCACATCAGCTCTTGGGGTGAAACTCATGGCTGGAGGTGCAAGGTTCAGAGTATTCTCCTTGTTATGAGACCTTATTAGACACATATAGAATGAGTTATAGAGTTATAGAAATGCATAGACTGATGGACTGGAAATGTATAGATTGATGGATTATATGTACCCATGGGTGTTGCAGGAAGACGGGGGGCCAGGGTGGGTCTGGGGCTGTGACCCAGAGTCCCCAGACCCAGCCCTGACACTTTCTGCCCTGCTTTTCCCCACAGACCTTTCCTCTCCTCTGTGCCCAGGCTGCTTGGACAGGTAATTAATGCATCTCAGGTGGGTAATTAATTCATCTCAGGTGGGTAATTAATGCAGCTCTGCAGCAGAATCACCTAAATATTAACGAGACTTTGTGGCTTGACCTCCCTGGGTCACCACTCCAGCAGTTTTGCTCTGCTGAGCCCAGCACTGGGATCCTGCTCGAAGGCCAACCAAGAGCTCAGCAAAACCCTGAGGAAAAGTGGTCCCAATGGGATGATGATCACCCCAAAAATGGGCTTAAAGCCCAAATACTGCTCTGAAAGTGAGACCTCACAAGCCTTGATCCACATTCCCGGTTTGCATCACAATCCACTAATGTAATTCCTGGG